>NW_027224332.1:647958-971937 GCF_023699985.2 Odocoileus virginianus
GTCAACTCCCAACACAAGGAAATATCATTAGATGACTGTTCAACTGTTTATTTTAAAGCGGGACTGAATGCTGTTTGAATAGACTTAATTCATCTCTTCCCAAAATTCAGGCTAAAATGATTGGTTTCTGGAAGATGGACTAGATTTTCACTAAGATATTCACCATGAATAATTCAGTCTGAAGATAAATAAATGTACATGAAGAAAAGATACTTTTTGCTATCCTAGTACCATAAATCCAAATAAAATTTAGTATATTTTTATGTGGTCTTTCACACTGAATTCACATTGTTCTCAAGTTCAACTGAGGAACAGTTCTAGTTCATGCAAAATTGGTATTAAATTTTACCAACCTACTGCACCTACTGAGTTATACTAAGTCCCTGATTGAGAAAGCTATAGGAATAAAGAAAAAAGTTTGAAAAAACATGTTTTAAATAGGTCAAGGAAGCTATTTTCTTCATTTTATTTATACCTCATTCTGGGATTTATTTAAAACCCTCTGTGGTCCTCCTTTTATTTTATGATTTTTCAGAAATAAAAAGCAGCAGGGCATCATCTTCAGACTTTATTTCTGTTTATTTAATTTTTTAAAAAAGATTTTCTTCAGTGAATTGCTTCTGGGCCCAAGTACTTAGCTAAATAACAAACTATAAAAGCATAAATATTTTAAAAGAATAATTTTAAGAGCAATAATAAAGAAGATATCACTTTTATTTAAATTGTTAACCAAACTCATCATTGTTATTCTATTCTCTACCCAATACATTTTTTCTTCTCTACAATTTTCTTGTATATCAATTGCACACTAAATAATATCTAGATCCCTAGAAAAAGGGTGTACATAAATTATATGAGGAAATATACTGTATCTTTAAGATATTGGTTTTGCTAAAAAAAAAATAAAATGTTGGTTTTGTAAATTTTAAAACAGTGAGAAAATGATTTTGACAGTGCTTTAATGAGGAACACAAACTTGTGTGAAGAACATGTACTTATATTTATATATGTCATATGTATACTTACATGTATTTTCATATATGTGCATATATAATGCTGCATATTCACACATCTATGTGTATTATATATATAATGTGTATATATATCCATATGTGTATCTTCATACATATAGCTTTGCATAAACAATACTAGAAAGTATGTAAAAAGTATAATGCTAATTTTGTCTGAAAGAAATAAAATATTTCAACTACTAAAAAAAATAAAAATAAAAAAAAAATAAAATAAAAGCTTCGTTCATTTTGTCGACAGGAAGAGTTGGGCTTTGGACCTGAGTCCACCCTCTCCCTTGGTTGCCAGCCTCTGGAATAGAGAACTTTCCTTTCTATTTAACATCTGCCCCTCGAATATTGGTTTTCAAGCAGTGAGCAGCTGAACCTGAGTTTTGGTAACAAGAATATGGATATTTAGCAAGCCTAACTATTTTCAAGCATTATGGACTATATTCAGTCTCAGCACATTTCAATTCTGAATCCAGGTTTATTTTGCTGTGATTTTTAAGTTTCACTTTTAGCACCCTTATGATAAAGAATGTACTCTAGGTCTCCAACATTGCCCTGTGTTTTGGTCACATTATCAGAAATTTCTGGTTAGTTCTAGGATGTGAAGGACTGATGCTGAAGCTGAAACTCCAATACTTTGGCCACCTCATGCGAAGAGTTGACTCATTGGAAAAGACCCTGATGCTGGGAGGGACTGGGGGCAGGAGGAGAAGGGGACGACAGAGGATGAGATGGCTGGATGGCATCACTGACTCGATGGGCATGAGTTTGAGTAAACTCCAGGAGTTGGTGATGGACAGGGAGGCCTGGTGTGCTGCGATTCATGGGGTCGCAAAGAGTCGGACACGACTGAGCCGACTGAACTGAACTGAACTGATGCTCCAAAATTTATGGAATGATATATTCTTTTGATGAGCATAGTTTCCTTTCAGATGGATGAGTTTCTCTTAAAATGAGCTGCCAATGGCAAAGAAGATGTTTGATCACTCAGATACACCAACACAGCTGGAAAAATCTTAAAGCATATTTTTACTCATGAAAGGCTGTGAATCTCTTCTGCAATTATGATTTCAGTTTCTCCTAAGTAGCTCTGGAAGACTACAAGCTTAAGAACATGTATACATAGTAGAGTTATACATTCCCCATATGCACCTGATAAAATACCACCTAATCAGAGAATTCCTCTCTTATTTCTCTTATTAAGATAGCATCTCTTTCCCCTTTAGTCTCTATTTATGTACCTGCTTTGTCACATATAACCATCTGACTATGCAGTATCTATTTGTGTCTTGCCGATGGTATTTTTCCCTCTACTACATAACAGACTACTGATTGTCCTGCATTACCCACTCTCCCCTGGACACAGAGCCCTTGAATTTATCTGCATATATGATCTTTCAGAATTAATACTGTATTTCCCAGCTTCCCCTGGAGCTATGCAGTGACCATATAACAAAATTCTGGCCAATCAAATGTTTTGAAAAGTGATGTAGACAAACTCTGGACAATCCATTCCTTTAGAAGGACTGGGTGTGCCATCTTTTCCTGCTGTTCTTCCTACTGTTGAGGACATAGATGGAATGTTGAGCCATCTAGGACCATGTGAATGAGAGAAATAAACCAGATGGAGCCTGGGTCCCTGGATAATGTGGTAGGGCAGAATTTCAAAATAACCACAGACCACTCTTAAGTGACAAAGAAATACTTTTATCTTATTTAAGCCACTTTTATTTTTCATCACTGTTAAAGACAACAGAACTCCCATCCCAACTAACACACTACAAGAGGGCAGGGGCATTTCTGTTTTGTTCACTGTTTCTCTAACTCGTTAATAGAAACTAGCACAGAGTAGTAGGTGCTCAATAAATAACTGTTGCATGAATCAATCAATCAATCAATGTTCAAATAATATGTCCACTTTGACTTTGAATATCTTGTTTGAGCAAGTCATGATTATGTTTACTTTTACTTGTTTGGTTTGTATTTTGCTTTTACCTTAGTATCTTTTGACTCAGCATATTCAGATGTCCTGTCCCATTAGTAAGAAAATGATGAATTTCAAACCACTTACTACTAATTTACAGAACCTTTTGGTCCCCAAGTATCCTTAATCTTAAAAAGTAGTTGAGGAGAACTTTTCCACAAGTTTCCATTTCCTAGCCATCTGACAACATTAAAATATACTAAATATTAACATTTTGCTTCAACTTCTTCCATGTATCCCATCCCATAAACTGGCAACGGTTAAGAGAAAAAGCACATATGTCATTAACAACGCTGAGCACTTTCTCCATCACATCATACCAGGAGCCCGCTGAAGACTTTCTCCTAAAGAAGAATAAAATGGAGGCTGGTCATCCCAACCATTTCTTTGACTTACATAAACTTCTGGACACTTCTTACTCCCTCCTTGTCTTGCATATGACCACACAGGAACTCAGTGTTTACATGTTTAGGAAAAACTTGTCAAATTTTGGTATGGCAAAAAAGTTAGGCCCTATTAGTACATATTTGCTAGAGATAATTACTTTGTAAAACTTTTTGGGCAAAATTCTTCTCAGTATTGCACTTAGGGTTCAACTCATAAACTATAAGGTTATATGCCCTGACAAAGAATAAGTTGGTATATTGTGGAAGCCTAAGAAAGGTTCACACCGAGATGGAATGTACTTAATAAGGCTTTATAAAATGGCCAGAATCTTAAGTACTGAAGTAAGGAGGACATGACATGAAGAGGGAACCAGTTCAGGCAAAGGCTAGAGGCAGATAGGGAACAGAACAGCATTATTCATAATAGCTTCAAACTAAGAATGGAGTAGAATGGGTGAAAAGTGGTATATTCTTGAAATGGAAAAGAGTATGTACTAACTTGAAGTGAAAATGCAGAAATTACAACCATATGGAATAGCATGAATAAATCTTACAGATAAAATGTTAGGTAAAAGAAGACCTACAAAAATAGTACCTATTATGAGTTCATTTACATAAACTTAAAAAATAGGTCAGATGAATCTATGGTGTCAGAAGATAGGATTGATGACTTTGGAAGGAGGCAGAAAGAGACTGGAAGAGGACACAAGGAAGGTTTCTGGGGTGGCTAATGGTCTATTTGTTGATTTCAGTGCTGGTTACATCACTGCATTCACTTTGTGAAATACAGTGAGTTGTACACTTTGTATTCAGTTCAGTTCAGTTGCTCAGTCATGTCCAACTCTTTGCAGCCCCATGGACTGCAGCATGCCAGGCTTCCCTGTCCATCACCAACTCCCAGAGCTTGCTCAAACTCATGTCCATCGAGTTGGTGATGCCATCCAACCATCTTATCCTCTGTTGTCTCTTCTCCTCCTGCCTTCAATCTCAGCTTTTCTTCCAAGGAGCAAGTGTCTTTTAATTTCATGGCTGTAGTCACCATCTGCAGTGATTTTGGAGCCCCCCAAAATAAAGTCTGTCACTGTTTCCATTGTTTCCCCATCTATTTGCCCATATGATGAGACCAGATGCCATGATCTTAGTTTTCTGAATATTGAGTTGAAACCGAACTTTTTCACTCTCTTCCACTTTCATCAAGAGGCTCTTTAGTTTTTCTTTGCTTTCTGCCATAAGGGTGGTGTCATCTGCATATCTGAGGTTATTGATATTTCTTCTGGCAATCTTGATTCCAGCTTGTGCTTCATCCAGCCTGGCATTTCACATGATGTACTCTGCATATAAGTTAAATAAGCAGGATGACAATATACAGCCTTGATGTACTCCTTTCCCAATTTGGAACCAGTCCATTGTTCCATGTCCAGTTCTAACTGTTGCTTCTTGACCTGCATACAGATTTCTCAGGAGGCAAGTAAGGTGGTCTGGTATTCCCATCTCTAAGAATTTTCCAGTTTGTTGTGATCCACACAGTCAAAGGCTTTGGCACAGTCAATAAAGCAGAAGTTCTTCTGGAATTCCCTTGCTTTTTCTAGGATCCAGTGGATGGTGGCAATTTAACTCTGGTTCTGTGTTTTCTAAATCCAGCTTGAACATCTGGACAGTTCATGGTTCATGTACTGTTGAAGCCTGGCTTGGAGAATTTTGAGCATTACTTTGCTAGCATGTGAGATGAGTGCAATTGTGCAGTAGTTTGAACATTCTTTGGCATTGCCTTTCTTTGGGATTGGAATGAAAACTGACCTTTTCAGTCCTGTGGCCACTGTTGAGTTTTCCAAATTTGCTGGCATATTGAGTACAGCACTTTCACAGCATCATCATTTAAAATTTGAAATAGCTCAACTGGAATTCCATCACCTCCACTAGCTTTGTTCGTAGTGATGCTTCCTAAGGTCTACTTGACTTCGCATTTCAGGATGTCTGACTCTAGGTGAGTAATCATACCATCATGGCTATCTGGATCATTAAGATCTTTTTTGTACAGTTCTTCTGTGTATTCTTGACACCTCTTCTTAATATCTTCTACTTCTGTTAGGTTCATACCATCTCTGTTCTTTATTGTGCCCATCTTTGCATGAAATATTCCCTTAGGTATCACTAATTTTCTTGAAGAGATCTCTAATCTTTCCCATTCTATTGTTTTGCACTATTTCTTTGATCACTTAGGATCGCTCTCTTATCTCTCCTTGCTATTCTTTGGAACTCTGTATTCAAATGTGTGTATCTTTCCCTTTTCTCCTTTGCCTTTCACTTCTCTTCTTTTCTCAGCTATTTGTAAGGCCTCCTCAGACAACCATTTTGCCTTTCTGCATTTCTTTTTCTTGGGGATGGTTTTGGTCACTGCCTCCTGTACAATGTCACGAACCTCCCATAGTTCTTCAGGCACTCTATCAGATCTAATCTCTTGAATCTATTTGTCACTTCCATTTGTATAATCATAAGGGACTTGATTTAACTCATACCTAAATGGTCTAGTTATTTTCCCTACTTTCTTCAATTTAAGTCTGAGTTTAGCAATAAGGAGTTCATAATCTGAGCCACAGTCAGCTCCCTGACCTGTTTTTGCTGACTGTATAGAGCTTCTCCATCTTTGGCCACAAGGAATATAATCAATCTGATTTTGGTATTGACCATTTGGCCATGCCCATATGTAGAGTCTTCTCTAGCATTGTTAGAAAAGGATATTTGTTATGACCAGTGCATTCTCTTGACAAGACTCAGTTATTTAGTCTTTGCCCTACTTCATTTTGTACTCCAAGGACAAACTTGCCGGTTACTCCAGATATCTCTTGACTTCCTAGTTTTGCACTTTAGTTCCCTATGATGAAAAGGATATCTATTTTTGGTGGTAGTTCTATAAGGTCTTGTAGGTCATCATAAAACCGTTCAGCTTCTTTGGCATTATGGATTGGGGCATAGACTTGGATTACTGTGATATTGAATGATTTGCCTTGGAAATGAACAGAGATCATTCTGTCATTTTTGAGATTGCACCCAAGTACTGCATTTTGGACTCTTTTGTTGACTATGAGGGCTACTCCATTTCTTCTAAGGGATTCTTGCCCACAGTAGTAGATATAATGGTCATCTGAATTAAATTTGCCCATTCCAGTTCATTTTAATTCACTGATTCCTAAAATGTCGATGTTCACTCTTGCTATCTCCTGTTTGACCACTTCCAATTTGCCTTGATTCATGGACCTAACATTCCAGGTTCCTATGCAATATTGTTCTTATAGCATCGGACTTACTTCCATCACCAGTCACATCCACAACGGGGTGTTGTTTTCACTTTGGCTCTGTCTCTTCATTCTTTCTGGAGTTATTTCTTCACTTTTCTCCAGTAGCATATTGGGCACCTACCAACCTGGGGAGTTCATCTTTCAGTGTCATGTTTTTTTGCCTTTTCATACTGTTCATGGGGTTCTCAAGGCAAGAATACTGAAGTGGTTTGCTATTCCCTTCTCCAGTGGACCACATTTTGTCAGAACTCTCCACCATGACCCGTCTGTCTTGGGTGGCCCTACATGGCATGGCTCATAGTTTCATTGAGTTAGACAAGGCTGTGATCCATGTGATCAGTTTGGTTAGTTTTCTGTGATTGTGGTTTTCATTCTGTCTGCCCTCTGATGGATAAGGATAAGAGGCTTGTGGAAGCTTCCTGGTGGGAGGGACTGGCTGTGGGGGAATCTGGGTTTTGTTCATTGGTACAGTTTGTATGGTCTGTATATTTCTCTGCAGGTATGTTATACTTCAGTAATAATAATAATAAAGAGCAAAGAACTAAGAATAGTAAGGACATTTCTGAAAAGAAGTTGTTATGATTTCCTAATTTATTGGCACAGTGACATATGAATTATATTGATGGCTCAGAGAAGAGCAAGGCATATGTAGGATTTTGATATATGACAGGGATGGCATGTCAGATTAGAGCTGGAAAATGGATATCTACATGGAAATAGATTAAAATGGGATCCCTGTCTCACATCACACACAAAATCAAAGATTTAAATGGATTAGGGAATTAAATGTCAACCATAAAACTTCATAACTCCTAGTAGAAAATACAAGTGTATCTTTTAGACTTCAAGTAGTGAAAATTTTTCTTTAAAAAAGTACTGACTACAAAATAAAACTTCACTAAATTTTACTATGAAAACTAAGAATTTTATTTTCCAAAGGAAATATTACAAAAAAGAGAAGACCATTTACAATAGGAGGAAAGTATTAATAACACACACAAACAAAAAGGGATAATATCAGGAATGTATATAAAATAAAACCCTCCTACAAATCAATCAGGAGCACAAGCAACCCAATAAAAGTGGGCAAAAGATCTGAGGTATTTCATAGAAAAAAGAAACACAATGACAATATGAAGATACAGTTAGTATCACTAGTAGTCAGAAAAATGCAAAATTAATCACAGAGAAATACTTATAAACTTGCCTGATTGGCAAAAACAAGTTGAAAAACATCAAGTATTAGAAAGGATATAGATTCAGAGAATTTTTTATTTCATTAGGGTGGGCATTAAGTCAAAACTGGTATAGCCACTTTTGAAAACAGCCACTGTTTCCCAAATTGAATATTCACATACTCTATGCTCCAGCAATTCTGTTCCTAGGTATACAGTTGACCGCTGGACAACAAGGCTGTTGGAGCACTACACAGCACCCCCACTAACGCTGTGTGGTTGAAACATCCGTGTGTAACTTTAAAAGTTTCTCCAAATCCAAGGTTCTGCATCTTTGGAATCAACCGACCCAAAAGATGTGTACTACTTTAGTATGGATTTATTTTTAAAAAATCCCACATAAGTGGACCTGTGTGACTCAAACTCTCGTTGTTCAAGGATCAACTGTATATTTTGGACATTAAAACAAGCAACACATATAAAAATGATCATGCAAAGTCAGTTTAAAATAGTTTAAAAAAAACATGAAATAATCTAAATGTCCATCAACTGGAGAAAACATGAGTAAACTATGACATATTTGGAGTAATATTTACAGCAATCAAAGCAAATGAACTATAGCAATATACAATAGTATCAATGCAACTGAGAAATATAATGTTATATTTAAAAGGTCTCAAAAGATTACACATAGGCATGCCTTCATGTAAAGTAAAACAATTGAAATTTGAAATGTATAGCTTTTTAATTGAGGTGAAATTCACAAAACACAATTAACTAACCATTTTAAAGTGTACAGTTCAGTGGCATTTAGTTAAAAAAAAAGTATAATTCTTAAGAATGCATATAGATTCAATAACAATGTATAAAAAGAAAAGTAAGGGAGCAATAGAAAGGATTGACGATGATGGTATTTTTGGGTGGGGGGAGAAGAGGGAGAGGAGAAAGGCAAGGTGTGAGATGGCCAAAAGAGGAGACTCTATGGCTCGATACAGAGTATGTCAAGGCCTCAGCTTTACTTTCAGCTGATAAGTTTATGAGTGCTTATTTCATTAGTGAAAATGACCAATTACATAAATAAACAAATAAACAAACTGATCCCCTGCTTCCTTACATCAACAGATGTTGTTAACAAATTTTGCAAAGTGTAGATGGTAATTTTCACAATTGATGCCTTGACAATAAAACAGGAAAATTCCTTTTCTAATGACAGAAAATAAATCACTTTAAGTTTTATGCAAAATAATTTCTTTGGTGGAAAAAATGGGTAAGGCAAAATGGCAAACGGCCTCTAAAATCAACAACTTGGAATAAGTCACATGGACTCCTGCAAGTGAGAAAAGTGGTCAGTCTTCTTATGATGGATAATTCGCTTTCTCATTGCAGGAAGATGAGCAATCCCAAACCTGACAGGACTGAGCAGATACCCACCTCCTCCAGGAAGCCTTCTTAGGCTACATAAATTTTCTCACTACAGGAAGATGAGCAATCCCAAACCTGACAGGACTGAGCAGATACCCCACCTCCTCCAGGAAGCCTTCTTAGGCTACACGAATTTTCTCACTACAGGAAGACAAGCAATCCCAAACCTGACAGGACTGAGCAGATACCCCACCTCCATCAGGAAACCTTCTTAGGCTACACAAATTTTCTTCCCAGTCTTATGGCAGACAGTACATCCCACAATTTAGATTTATTTTGTCAAGGAACCTAGGGAAATGTGTTTATAGGGAGATAACATAGAATTTTGGTTAAAAATTGAGACTTGAGAAACAACAATGATAGTGCCAGGTACTTTTTAGATGCTTTAAAAGTAAGACTATTTTTGTTAACATATGTTACCATTTAACAGCTAACCACCTATTAATCTTTACAACCCAAAGAAGTAGGTCAAATTATTACCCCCACTTTAGAGATGAGGAAACAGAGGCACAAAGAGCTTAAGCAACTTTCATTAGGTAACAAAGCTAGTTTTAAGTGTAGTCAGAATTTTAACCCAGGTGTTCTAGCTCCTGAGCTCACTTAACCACCCTGGAGCCTTAAGGCTTCAATAACTTCACTATCATAGTTCAGTCAATTCAGTCCCATGCCTATGGGTCAGGAATAGTATCTGGCAAGTGGCACAGGGGAGGAGAGCTGGCTTGAGAGACCTGAAATCAATGTCTGACCAGACCTGGGCAAGGCCCCTGTCTTCCTTTAAGCCTCAGTTTCCTTCTCTGTAAAATGACAGGTTGGGCGTGATGGTCTCCATGGCCCTTCCAGTGCTAACGTTTTATGAGCCTGGGATTCCTGGCTGGATTCCTTGCAGCTCAGGCCATACAGGCTCTTCCCGGGCCAGGTCTGGCCCCTCCTGCTGGGCCCAGTGTCTCACATTTGGCTCTGCTTCCCGTAAATAAGAGAAAAAGAACAAGGGGAAATATCCTCCTGAGAGACTGGGAGGGATCCCACGGCTGCTCTGGATGCTTTGAAGAACTTACAGTCATTAACCAGAGGGAGCTACCTGCCAAGTGAAGGATGGAAAGAAACATGGACTAAGGGGAGAAATGAACTCACAAAACTTGGCTACATTCAAACTTAAAGGGCATCTCTGAGTACTTAAAGAACTGACAATGTTATTGCAACAAGATGAGCCAGCTTCTTAAAGAACTGAAGATAGGATAAGCCTGAAAATTTGAATGGACCAGGGAACACAGGAGATACGTGATAAACTATGCACCAACTAAGGTTGTTTACAATCTGGGAAAATGACAGAATAAATAAAAGCTAGAATGGGTTTGTCAGTCTGAACTATCCCACCATGAACTATTCTAGGGCAGGTGCTGTACCAGGAATCCATACACCCCAGGAACCTTAAAGACATTAGGTTCAGAATCAGCCAACTAACAGAGCACCTACTGTGTGACAGGCTGTTTCACATATTTTTATCCTGTTTTAGAGATGAAGAGACAGAGATCCTAATTCTGTGGCTTCCATCAGTAGCTACGTAAACGTGGTCAAATAACTTCACAAGCCCAGGGCCTTGATTAATTTATCCATAAAACAGAGGCTGAGTAAAGTTATAGAAGATGAGCCTTCCAGCTCAAGAATTCTGTAATTCATAAAGTTACCAAATACTTATTTTATATTCGCCTAGAAAATCATTCACACTGGACCAATTTGTTTATATTTCCAACCACTGGGATTTAATAGACTCCACTGTGCTGAGCACATAATATATGAATCTAAGAAAAAAAACAATTGTAGCTTTGGATTTCAGTAGCTCTTCTGATTCTCTTCCACGTGGTATTACCCAGAATTATCACTTACAGTTGAGAGTGTCGTGCCCTGTACAAGAGCACCTGGCCAAGATGGGTGAAGGAGATGGGGCCAAATTTCAACCTGCCCTCTGGCATGAGGTTGGTGCTCCTGAGGCTGGATCCAAACCAAAGGTGCATTACAGGATCATGGGTGCCTTTGAAATATCTATCGATGCTGAAGGGGAAGCCAGACAGTAAAGCTATGGTCAAGTTTGCATTCAAGTTGCTTCATACGTAGGGCTTGTCATTTTACCTTTGCTCAAAACATTTCCAGACACCTCCTTTCAAGTCCAATCTGCTTATAAGACCCTAAATAAAACCAATCTTCAGGGAAGACAAGATGGTGAAAAAGTAGGTGGATGTAGAGTACATCTCTCTCCACAGATGCATCAGGAATACATCTTCAGATGCAGAAGATCTCACAGAACACCAGCTGACAGCAGGCAGGAGTCCCTGACCACTGGATAGGAATATACAAATCCATGCAAAACTTGGTAGGATGAAGGAAGGAAGAGAAAAAGAGGAGAGTGAGCGAGACTGGGCCTGCACCTGGGGGTTGGGGGAACTGAAGCAGGGGCAAGATGCCCATATCGGGGAAATTGTTTGGGACAGAGGGGCAGCATTTGACACTGTCAGAGAGCGAAGCAGCTGGTCTGTGACACTCTGAACGGAGTGAGAACCACACAGACAATCCATGCCGCAGCCCTACACACCCCGGACAGGGGCTCAAGTCCCCTGGAACATTCAGTGGCTGGGAGCTGGAACACAGGGACTGGAACGCAGGGTGAAGACCGCTGCTGCCACGCCCAAGGGGACATAAGGGAGATCGTGGCAGGGAATGCCTTTGGAGGAAAGCCAGGAAGCCACGGAGGCTGGGCCATGCTGCTGAGTCACACGCAGAGGGTGGAGCCACACTGAAGCCTCTCTCTCCCCGCACGCCAGCGCTGGCAGCTGACCAACAGAGAAAGAACACAGAGAGGCTGACCATTGAATGACTGATGTGCCAAGCAGGAGAGCAGGATGCCAGCCAGGGGGACCCTTTGAGCGCCTGTTGTCATAGGTTAGAAAAAGATCCTAATAGTGCCATGGCTCCTGCACCTGTGGTCGCCAGCATCCCTGAGCATCTGAAACTGCCAGGATCACCGAAATCCAAACAGCTGTGCCACCTCCAAGCCTGGTCCTCACTGCGGCAGACCCAAGTTCTCCGGGACAGCCTCAGGAGCAAACTCCTGTAGATAACCCACAGCAGAGGCGGGGATAAAACCATGACTGAACTCCACAGGCAATGTGGCTAAGATAATTGAAAACCTTTCCACCAGCTGTACAAACTGCAGATTAAATCCACATGATCAACTAGGTAGACTCTGTGTCTATGGAATATATAAAAGGACAATGAGTGTTCCCATAAAAGAAAGTGCCCGAGCACTGGCAGCTAGGGACACTGGAGGCAAGAACACGCAGGAGTAGGGCCCAATTAGAGTCTGAGCTGTCCCCAAAGCAGGTCCAGAAACCAGCTCACCCAGTATTGGAAGGTCTCCTAGAGAGGCAGAGGTGGGCTATGAATCACAGAGGGGAAAAGGACGTGGACAGCTGAAACCCAAGAAAAACATTTACTATTCTTATATTTTGATTCAGTCTATAGTTGGTTCTGGATTTCTTTTCTTCTCTTTTGTTTTTTTCATTGTGCTGTAGTAGTTATTATTATTAACTCTAAGCTTCTACCTCTACATTGGCTTTTTTTGTGGTTCGGTGGGGTTTTTTTTTTTTTCTTAAAAATTTTTTGTTTTTGTTTTTGTTTGTTTTTCCTATGGTTCTTCTCCTGCTGTCGTTATTCTTTAATACAAGCAAATCTTTTTTATATACTTCTATTTAACATGCTTTTCTATTTTTTTCCTTTTCTTCCTTTTGTTTCTTTATTTCATCATGTTTATTACTTTTCTTTGTTTTCCTTGCTTTATTCCAAAGTTGGCACTCTGCTTTGGTCTTATTTTCTGGTTTGTGTTTTAGTTTTGTTTTTAATTGGTCAATATAATTTTTGGTTTCCTTTGTTCACTCAGTCACTCCCTTGTGCTTTATTTTCTTTGGACTGCTCTTGGTTTTGTGTGTGTGTGTTTGTGTGAATGGTCCTTTGTTTTAGTATTTGTCTGATTTTGCATTTCCTATTTGGGGTTCATTTTTTGTTTCTTATTTCACATTTTGTTTTTGTGTGTTTGTTTGAATCCCTTTTAATGCCATAACAAATGGCTTGTGAGGTCTTGGTTCTATGGAGAGAGATCAGGCCTGAGCCTCTGGGGTGGGAGTGCTGAGTCCAGGACACTGCCAAAGAACTCCTGACCTCAGGGCATGTTAATTAGTGAGGACTCCCATGAAGACCTCCACCTATATAAAAGAACCAGCATCACCCAACTGCAGGCAGCACCCAGTGAAGGATGCCTCACCCAAAGAATGAGCAAGACAAAAACATCAGCAAACAGGCTTCCCATAGACACTCCAAACACACCACCTCACATAGCCCTGCCCATCAGAGAGGAATAAACTCACCGCCTCCCAGTAGAATGCAAACATCAGTTCCTCCCAACACAAAGCCTACACAAACCACTGGACCAACCTCACACATGAGAGCAGAGACCAAAAAGAACTATGATCGTATAGCCTAGAGAAAAGAGACCTCAAACACAGCAAGATAGGTAAAATGAAAAGACAGAGAAATATTGTGCAAATGAAGGAACAAGTTAAAAACTCACAAGCCCAAACAAATGAAGAAGAAATAGGCAAACTACAAGAAAAAGAATTCAGAGAAATGATAGTAAAGATGGTCCAAAATAATAGTAAAGATCTTGAAAACAGAATGGAGAAAATGCAAGAGTTAACACATTTAACAAGGATCAATGGCTCAGATGGTAAAGAATCTGTCTGCAACGCAGGAGACCCAGGTTCAATCCCGGGTAGGGAAGATCCTCCCGGTTTGGAAAGACCCCTGGAGAAGGGAATGGCAACCCACTCCAGTATTCTTGCCTAGCAAATTCCATCGACAGACCAGCCTGGCAGGCTACAGTTGATGGGGTCATAAGGAGCCAGACACAACTGAGTGACTAACACTTTCACTTCACTTTTAGAAGAAATAAAGAATAAACAAACAGAGATGAGAGATAAACAACACAATTACTGAAATTAAAAATGCTCTAGAAGGAATCAATAGCAAAATATTTGAGGCCAAAGAACAGGCCTAAGTGAGCTGGAAGAGAGTATAGTCAAAATAACTGCTGAAGAGCAGAATAAAGAAAAAAAAATGTATGAAACGAATTGAAGATAGTCTCAGAGACCTCTGGGACAGTATTAAATGCACCAACATTCAAATTATAAGCGGCCCACAAGAAGATGAGAAAAATAAAGGGTCTGAGAAAATTTCTAAAGAGATTATAGTCAAAAACTTCCCTAACCCGGGAAAGGAAATAGTCAATCAAGTCTAAGAAGTGCAGAGACACCTATACAGGATGAACCCAAAGAGAAACACACTGAGACATGTATTAATCATACTAACAAAGACTGAACACAAAGAAAAAATATTAAAAGCAGCAAGGGAAAAGCAATTACTAACATACAAGGGAAACCCCATAAAATTTAACATTTGATCTTTCAGAAGAAACCCTGCAGGTCAGAAGGGAATGGCAGGCTATGTTTAAAGTACTGAAAGGGAAAATCCTACAAACCAGATTACTCTACCCAGTAAGGATCTCATTCAAAATTGATGGTGAAATAAAAAGCTTTACAGCCAAGCAAAAGTTAAGAGTATTTAGCACCACCAAATCAGCTCTACAAAAAATGTTAAGAGGACTTCTCTAAGCAGGAAACAGAAGAGAATGAAAAGGCTTACAAAAACAAGCCTAACACAATTAAGAAAATGCCAATAGGAACACATATATCAATAATTACTTTAAATATAAATGAATTAAATGTTCCAACCAAAAGACACAGACTGGCTGAATGGATACAAAAACAAGACCCATATATATGCTGTCTACAAGAGACCCACTTCAGACCTAGAGACACATACAGACTGAAAGTGAGAGGATGGAAAAAGATATTCCATGCAAATGGAAATCAAAAGAAAGCCAGATTGGCAATTTTCATATCAGACAAAATAGACCTTAAAATAAAGAGTATTACAAGATATAAGGAAGGACACTACATAATGACCAAGGGATCAATCCAAGAAGACATAACAACTGTAAATATTTATGCACCCAACATCAGAGCACCTCAATCAGAAGGCAAATACTAACAGACATAAGAGGAGATATTGACAGTAACACAACAGTAGTAGAGGACTTTAACACTCCACTTACGTAATGGACAGATCATCAAAACAGAAAATAAGGAAACACAAGCCTTCTGTGACACATTAGATCAGATGGACCTAACTCATATCTTCAGGACATTCCATCCAAATGCAGAAGAATACACTTTCTTCTTAAGTGCACATGAAACATTCTCCAGGATAGACCATATGTTGGGTCACAAATCAAGCTTCAGTAAATTTAAGAAAATTGAAATTGTATCAAGTCTCTTTTCTGACCACAACACTATGAAACTAGACATCAATTACAGAAAGAAAAAAAATACTGCAAAAAACACAAACGTATGGAGATTAAACAATAAAAAATACATTTCTAAGTAACCAATAGGTTACTGAAGAAATAAAAGGGGAAATCAAAAAACTAGAAATAAACAATAATTAAAACATGATGACTCAAAACCTATGGGATTCAGCAAAAGCAGTTCTGAGAGGGAAGTTTATAGCAATACAATCCTATCTCAAGAAACAAGAAAAACATCAAATAGACAACCTAACTTTACATCTAAAACAACTGGAAAAAGAAGAGGAAAAAAACCCCAGCTAGTAGAAGGAAACAAATCATTAAGATCAGAGCACAAGTATATGAAGAAATGAAGGAAACAATAGTAAAGATTAGTAAAACTAAAAGCTAGTTCTTTGAGAAGATAAACAAAATTGATAAACCATTAGCCAGACTCATCAAGAAAAAAAGGGAGAAAGCTCAAATCAACAAAATTAGAAATGAAAAAGGATAGGTTAGAACAGACAATGCAAAAAAAAAAAAAAACAGACAATGCAGAAATACAAAAGATCATAAGAGACTATTATGAACAACTATATGCCAATAAGGTAGATAACCTGGAAGACACAGACAGATTCTTAGAAAAGTTCAACCTTATAGGACTGAATGAGGAAGAAATAGAAATCATGAACAAGCCAATCACAAGCACTGAAATTAAAACTGTGATTAAAATCTTCCAAAAAACAAAAGCCATGACCAGATGGCTTCACAGGTAAATTCTATCAAACATTTAGAGAAGAGCTAATGCCTATCCTTCTCAAACTCTTCCAAAAAATTGCAGAGGAAGGAACACTTTCAAACTTATTCTATGAAGCCACCATCACTCTGATACCAAAACCAGGTAAAGACATCACACAAAAAAAGAAAATTGCAAGCCAACACCACTGATGAACACAGATGCAACAAAAATTTATCAACAAAATTTTAGCAAATAGAATCCAACAACACATTAAAGGGATCACACACCATTATCAAATTGGTTTATTCCAGGGATGCAAGGATTCTTCAATATATGCAAATCAATCAATGTGTTACACCACATTAACAAACTAAAACACAAAAATCATTTGAAAATCTCAATAGATGCAGAAAAACTTTTGACAAAATTCAGCACCTATTTATGATAAAAAACTTCAGAAAATGGGCATGAAAGGAACCTATCTCAACATAATAAAGGCCATATATGATAAACCCACAGCAAACATTATTCTCAATGGTGAAAAATTGAAAGCATTTCCTCTAAGATCAGGAACAAGACAAGGGTGCCCACTCTTGCCACTATTATTCAACATAGTTTTGGAAGTCCTAGCCATGGCAATCAGAGAAGAAAAAGAAATAAAAGGAATCCAGATTGGAAAAGAAGAAGTAAAACTCTCACTGTTTGCAGATGACATGATACTATACATAGAAAACCCTAAAGATACTATCAGAAAATTACTAGAGCTAATCAGTGAATTTAGTAAAGTCACAGGACACAAAATCAATACACAGAAATCACTTGTATTCTTAGACACTAACAATGAAAAATCAGAAAGAAAAATTAAGGAATCAATCCCATTTACCATTGCAACAAAAAGAATAAAATATCTAAGAATAAACCTACCTAAGGAGACAAAAGAGCTGTATACAGAAAACTATAAGACACTGATGAAAGAAATCAAGGATGACATAAACAGATGAAGATATACCATGTTCCTGGATTGGAAGAATCAATACTGTGAAAATCACTATACTACCAAAAGCAATCTACAGATTCAATGCAATCCCTATCAAATTATGGAAATAGAACAAAAAAATTTTTATGGAAACACAAAGACCCTGAATAGTCAAAGCAATCTTGAGAAAGAAGAATGGAGTTAGAAGAATCAACCTGCCTGACTTCAGACTATACTACAAAGCTACAGTCATCAAGACAGTATGGTACTGGCACAAAAACAGAAATACAGACCAATGGAACAAGACAGAAAGCCCAGAGATAAACCCATGCACCTATGGGCACCTTATCTTTGACAAAGGAGGCAAGAATATACAATGGAAAAAAGATAGTCTCTTCAATAAGTGCTGCTGGGAAAACTGGACAGTTACATGTAAAAGAGTGAAATTAGAACACTTTCTAACACCATACACAAAGATAAACTCAAAATGGATTCAGTTCAGTTCAGTTCAGTTCAGTCCCTCAGTTGTGTCTGACTCTTTGTGACCCCATGAACTGCAGCACACCAGGCCTCCCTGTCCATCACCAACTCCCAGAGTCCACTCCAAACCCATGTCCATTGAGTTGGTGATGCCATCCAGCCATCTCATCCTCTGTCGTCCCCTTCTCCTCCTGCCCTCAAAATGGATTAAAGACTTAAATGTAGAACCAGAAACTATAAAATCCTTAGAGGAAAACATAGGCAGAACACCCTTTGACATAAATCACAGTAACGTCATTTGTGCATGCATGCATGCTAAGTTGCTTCAGTTGTGTTAGACCCTGCAACACTATGGACCATAGCCCACCTGGTTCTTCTGTCCATGGGATTCTCCAGGCAAGAATACTGGAGTGGTTGCCATGCCCTCCTCCAAGGGATCTTCCCAACCCAGGGGTTGAACCTGCATCTCTTACATCTTTTGCATTGGCAGGCAGGTTCTTTACCACTAGCACTACCTGGGAAGCCCTAAGATCCTCTATGACCCACCTTCTAGAGTAATGAAAATAAAAACAAAAATAAACAAGTGGGACCTAATTAAACTTAAAAGTTTTTGCACAGCAAAGGAAACTATAAACAAAGTGAAAAGACAACCCTCAGAATGGGAGAAAATAATAGCAAATGAAACAACTGACAAAGGATTAATCTTCAAAATATACAAGCAGCTCATGCAACTCAACACCAAAAAACAAACAACCCAATCAAAAAGTGGGCAGAAGACCTAAACAGACATTTCTCCAAAGAAGACATACAGATGGCTAATAAACACATGAAAAAATGCTCAACACTGCTCATTATTAGAGAAATGCAAATCAAAACTACAGTGAGTATCACCTTGCACTGGTCAGAATGGCCATCATCAAAAAAATCTACAAACAATAAATGCTGGAGAGGGTATGGAGAAAAGGGAACCCTCTTGCATTGTTGGTGGGAATGTAAATTGATACAGCCACTGTGGAGAACAGTATGGAGATTCCTTAAAAAAAACTAGACATAAAACTACTGTATGACCAAACAATCCCACAACTGAGCATTCATCCTGAGGAAACCATAATTGAAAAAGACATACATACCCCAGTGTTCATTGCAGCACTAGTTACAATAGCTAGGATGTGGGAGCAACCAAGAAGTCCATCAAAAGATGAATGGGTAAAGAAACTGTGGTACATATATAAAGTGGAGTATTACTCAGCCATAAAAAAGAATGCATTTGAGTCAGTTCTAATGAGGTGGATGAACCTAGAGCCTATTATACAGAGTGAAGTAAGTCAGAAAGAGAAAAACTAATATCATATATTAAAGCATATAAATGGGATCTAGAAAAGATGATACTGATGAACCTAGCTGCAGGTCTGTGGAGGCACAGACTTGACAATGCAGTGGAGGAAAGAGGAGGTGGGATGAATTGAGAGAGTAGCATGGAAACATACATTTACCATACGTACTAATAAAACAGATAGCCAGTGGGAATTTGCCATATGATGCAGGGAGCTCAAACTGGTGCTCTGTGACAACCTAGATGGGTGGGATGGGGTGGGAGGTGGGAAGGAGGTTCAAGAGGAAGGGGACATATGTATACCTATGGCTGATTCATGCTGATGTATGGCAGAAACCAAGACAATATTGTAAAGTACCCTCCAATTAAAAGTAAATAAATAAATATAAAAAAGACCAAGCCTTCATAGTTATACATCACTATGACCTAAACTACCATTAGCCAGGATGTCAATATGGACTGTTTTGAAAATCTCAATCCAAGCTCAAAGGGTTAAGAAATCTTGCATAATGGCAGCATGAATGGAAAGCAGAGAGAGCTTTCAAGGTGACACCTCAGAAAGGGACAAATACTTAGCTGAGCGTGTCCTGGGGTTTAAAATAAACCTATTTAATTACTTTCACAATTTCAAAGCATGATAACTACCAAATACTTGCCAAAATACAGAAAAACAAAAACTTTAGGAAAAATACTTGCTGGATCCCATTCTAGGCTTTTAATGGTTATCTTTACATGTGGACAATTCTTTACCATCATTATCTAGTCATTCATCTTGAGGCTCCTGATTTTTCTAGCAGCATATTAGATTTGCTCTAGGTCACTCATAGTGTTTTTCTTTTAAACTGTGATCCATAACTACCAAGTCCCATAATTCTGGATTTCCTGGGTCAGTCTCAATTTCAAATAGTCTGTGCCTTTCTCCTCTCAATAAAAAGTTCTCAACTTTTTATTTGGAAAATATGGTTGCCACAATAGTGGCATTACCTTCACAAAATATCAGTCATGCCAATCACACCATCTTCATGGTGCCCATGTTTGGTTTGTGGCCATCAAAACAACTGGCTGGTCCATTCAAGGACTGAGACTATTTTCTTTCCCTCATTAAAGAGAAAAATAATGCATTTGCTACTAAACATGTTTTGGATTCACCAATTTAGAACTCAAATGAACTTCCCCCTTGTAGAAGAAAGATTTTTAAGGCTAAGAAATTACTCTTTGATGGAAGGGTACACGATCTGGAAAAACTGAAGCCATGGGGCTTTCCCACTGCCAAACTCCCACATGCTGGCTCTCAGACACATCCACACTCACTATTAAAGTGTCACCATTTATAATTTGGTGCTAAATCTCTCTGAAGCTAGGCTACTCAGCATGGTCTACTGAAAACATTGACTCCTTATTCTATCAAAACATAGGGGTAATACCAACTAGGTTTTGGTGATAAAAGTTAACTAGTCTCAAGCTGAAGACAAGGTTATTAAAACTAGGCAGGCACACTAAAGAGAAACTAAAGGGTCAGATTTCAGTAAGCAGGTACCCCTCGATGTGCGATGTTTCTGAAAGGATACAGCCGACTCTAGTTTTGTTATGCTGCCTCTGCAGTAGCTTTTGAGTTCCTTTCCCCGCCAAGTACCTCACTCTGCATCCTCAGCACGGACTGAGAAAAGTTACAATTTCAGGGAGATTTTATAACACTGGCCGAACACTTGAATACACAACAAGCTCATTTTTTTTTCCTACAGCCTCAAAACGCTGTGAAATAGGTGAAAACTTCACTTTATAAAGGTGTGACTGCAGAAAGAAATGTTACTGAGTAATGTTTTTCATACTCAAGTCACTTGGTCAGAATCTTTAAGGGATGAGAGAAAACTTGAAATTAATATGGAAAAATACTGAATTATGTCCCCCCTAGTTTGGGTTATTTCAGCGTGATCATGAATAAGCTATAGATTGTGAGTCAGATGTGTGCAGTTTGCTTTGGACTGTGTTCTTGCTTACTTACTTATAAAACTTTTAAAATGTCCTTCTAAATTACAGCAATTGAGTGAAAAATTCAAACCTTTGGGCTTGGTTTCCTCCCCCTTGCAGGCTGAGTCATAAAAAATAAATCTTAGCCATTTCAATAGCCAACACGCCCCTCACATTAAGAACTGGTATTGTTCCCCCATGTCTCCCATTTCATCCAAAGGTCACACCCAGCTCACATTTGAAGAAAGAAACAGCTCAAGGCTTCATCCAGCTCAACATTAGCCATTTAATAAGAGAGCAGAACCTCTGCCAAGTTACCGGGGTGAGTTACATCAGAATCTTCCAGGGAAACTTCTGAGAAGCCACTATGAGGGTGGGCTTTGGAGGTAGTCAGACACAGGGTTCAAATCCTGACACTGTGTGAACTTGGTCTCATTACTTATCATGAGCATGAAATGAGAATGTTCATACTATCGGCCTCTTACAGCTCTTACTGTGAGGATGAAAGGGAGTGAAAAGGGCAAAGACTTCTGGGAAGCCCAGGACCCAGTACTCTGCGAGAACCCAGGAAGGGCTCACTCATGTGCGGATCCATGCAGCTCAGTGATGAAGAAGCATCTCTCCCAAGTTTCTCTCCAAATCAAACCTCCAGGAGGCACTGCTGGAGGAGAGAGAACATTCACTCAACCCAAAATACAGGGTTGGGACTTAAATCAGGAAGTCATAGACTGTTGGGGCTTTTAGAGTTAAGAGGAAACAGTCATTAAGTTAATACATGTAAATTACATACACAGTGGCTGACACATAGCAGGTCATGAGTACACATTGGCCCTCACTTTTCTTTATATCCAAAGGAACTAAAATCCCAGGTCCTAAAGTGACATGCTTAAAGTCACACAACCAGTTAACAGTAGAGCTGGAATTGGTACTTAGGTCTTTTCTTGGGGGTGGGGAAGTGCTACCTCAGGTCTGTTATTGACATTGGCATGCTCTCCTCTTTACCACCAACCTCATCCCTGACCACAGCTGAGAAACAGAAGCCAGATCCCCTCTGGTCCACAATGGAAATCTGCCTGTATGGACTGGGGGTTCTGAAGGGCAGACACAGAGCTCCTGGATTATGAGAGGAGGGGTCTCTTTCCTCCCTGGACCCCTGTGGATCACAGCAGGACCAGGGGCTCCCTTATCAACTCAAAATGTTTGAAAACTTCCCCAAGGTTTTTTTTTTTTTTTTTGCAGCCAGTAGAAATGGGGGACTAGGAACAAGGGAGTCCAAACACGTCCCTTCTTTGTCTGTTACGGCCAAGTCTGTGGAGGTGACAAGCATGTATCTCTGGGTTCACGGGATTAAAAAAGATCCTTTTGAATATCAATGGAAAATTCTGATTCTGTCCTAGGTATTGCACAGAGGAACTGGTTCCAAGCTCCGAGGGTCAGGGGAAGGACAACTAAAAAGTTGCACTGAGTTTGGGAAAGGAGAGAAAACATCAAAAGTGGGTGGAAACTGCCTTTATTCATTTCTAATTCAGGGAGTCATTCAAGAAATATGTATTGAGTACTGACTATCAGAAGAATGCTAGACTGGGATCCGTGGTAGGGGGAGGGGACTGGTAGTAAAGACCATGGAGAGAATGTGAAATCCAGGCTCAGGAAGGAAGGATGGGTAGGAATTAGCCAGGCAGCAAGGGGTGTTCTAAGCCAGGGGAAGACAGATTTGCTGTAGAGGACCAGATAATAAATATTTCAGTCTCTGCAGGCAATTCAGTCTGGATTGCAGCTATTCAACTCTGCTGAGTTAGTTATAAACTAACTATAAACTATAGTTTATAACTATAAACTAACTAACTATAAACTATAGTTTATAAACTATAAACTAACTAACTATAAACAAGCACAAATTAGTTATAAACGCATAAAGGGATGGGTGTGGCTGTGTTCCAGCAACTTTCATTGGTGAAGAGTGAAATTTGAATTTCTTATGACTTTCCCGTTATAAAATATTATCCTTCTTGTGATTTTTTTGGACCCTTTAATGAGGAGGAGCCATTCTTAGCTTATATTTTAAGAATGTCTGTATTAAGGTATATGGGGTTTTACTCAAGGCCATTCTGGAACTAGGAAGATAAGACACATTTCCAAGCCACACATGGAGTTTCTGAGGTGGCGCAGTGGTAAAGAATCTGCCTGCCAATGCAGGAGACTCAAGAGACACGGGTTTGATCCCTGGGTTGGGAAGATCCCCTGGAGTAGGAAATGGCAACCCACTCCAGTATTCTTGTCTGGAGAATCCCAAGGACAGAGAAGCCTAGCAGACCCAAGTACGTGGCGTTGCAAAGTGTCAGACACAACTGAGCATGCACACATTCCCATGCAACCACAGATAACCCTAGACTCTCATACCCAGGGCTGGAACTAGGGTGAGATATGTAAGCTACCCAGGGCTCAAAATTTAAGAAGACAAAATTTAAGAATTAGACATAATTCACTAATAAGTACAGGGCTGGCACTTGCAAGACCCTGTCTTACAAGTAAGACCCAATCTTACACCGTAGGCATCTGCTTTTCTCAGCCCAGGCCTGGCCCTGCTGCACCTGTGCATGAAGGAGGATGTTACTATGAACTGGTGGGTGACCTCCTCCTCAATCATCACAGACTCAAATGCCTTCCTTGTGATGCACCAGTCTGCAGGTGACAATCGGGATCCCAGGCACAGTTCCGGGGAACAGAACTTGGATAATTTGAAAATTTTTTTTTTTTTTTACATTCATGATAAAAAGCTTAGGCAGAGGCAGAAAATGGGGGAGAAACCATGCAGACTGGGGTCTGGAAAGGACTGTGGGGAGAAGGAAGACAGAAAGTTTTACTTGAAAGTCATTGCCAGTGTGGTAGTGTGAGACAAAGAACGAGATCAATATTCAAAGGAAAGGTTTAACAAGCTTCACTGTGCATGAAAACTGTAAGCCTTCTTGGCTACTCTCCTGACTCTCACTCATTATATATATACCTCTCTCAAGATATAAATTCAAATCATACATCTGATAATAGACTTACTGTTTGGTCTCTCAATCGTGTCTGATTCTGTGACACTATGGACTGCAGCATGCCAGGCTTCCCTGTCCTTCACCGTCTCCCAGAGCTTGCTCAAACTCATGTCCATTGAGTCGGTGATGCCATCCAATCATCTTGTCCTCTGTTGTCCCCTTCTCTCCTGCCTTCAATCTTTCCCAGCATCAGGGTCTTTTCTAAAGAGTCAGTTCTTTGCATGAGGTGGCCAAAGTATTAGAGCTTCAGCTTTAAAATCAGTCCTTCCAATGAATATTCAGGACTGATTTCCTGGTTTGATTTCCTGAATTGACTGGTTTGATCTCGTTGCAGTCCAAGGGACTCTCAACAGTCTTCTCAGTTCAAAAGCATCAATTTCCAGCACTCAGCCTTCTTTACGGTCCAACTCTCACATCCATACATGACTACTGGAAAAACCATAGTTTTGACTAGACGAACCTTTGTTGGCAAAGTAATGTCTCTGCTTTTTAATACGCTGTCTAGATTGGTCATAACTTTTCTTCCAAGGGCCAGGTACCTTTTAATTTTGTGGCTGCAGTCACCATCTGCAGTGATTTTGGAGTCCAAGAAAATAAAGTCTCTCACTGTTTCCATTGTTTCCCCATCTATTTGCCATGAAGTGATGATGCCACAATCTTTGTTTTTTGAATGCTGAGTTTTAAGCCAGCTTTTTCACTCTCCTCTTTCACTTTCATCAAGAGGCTCTTCAGTTCCTCTTCGCTTTCTGCCATAAGGGTGGTGTCATCTGCATATCTGAAGGTTATTGATATTTCTCCTGGCAATCTTGATTCCAGCTTGTGCTTCATACAGCCTGGCATTTTGCATGATTTACTCTGCATATAAGTTAAATAAGCAGGGTGACAATATACAGCCTTGATGTACTCCTTTCCCAATTTGGAACCAGTCTGTTGTTCCATGTCCAGTTCTAACTGTTACTTCTTGACCTGCATACAGATTTCTCAGGAGGCAAGTAAGGTGGTCTGGTATTCCCATCTCTTTAAGAATTTTCCACAGTTTGTTGTGATCCACACAGTCAAAGGCTTTAGCATAGTCAATGAAGCAGATGTTTTTCTGGAATTCTCTTGCTTTTTCTATGATCCAACAGATGTTGACAATTTAATCTCTGGATCCTCTGCTTTTTCTAAATCCCACTTGAACATCTGGAAGTTCTCAGTTCACCAACTGTTGAAGTCTAGCTCAGAGAATTTTGAGCATTAACTTTGCTAGCGTGTGAAATGCGTGCAATTGTGCGGTAGTTTGAGCATTCTTTGGCACTGCCTTTCTTTGGGATTGGAATGAAAACTGGCCTTTTCCAGTCCTGTGGCCACTGCTGAGTTTTCCAAATTTGCTGGCATATTGAGTGCAGCACTTTCACAGCATCATCTTTTAGGATTTGAAATAGCTCAGCTGGAATTCCATTACCTCCACTAGCTTTGTTCGTAGTGATGCTTCCTAAGGCCCACTTGACTTCACATTCCAGGATGTCTGGTTCTAGGTGAATGATCACACCATCATGGTTATCTAGGTCATGAAGATCTTTTTTGTATAGTTCTTCTGTGTATTCTTGCCACCTCTTCTTAATATCTTCTGCTTCTGTTAGGTTCATACTGTTTCTGTCCTTTATTGTACCTATCTTTGCATGAAATGTTCCCTTGGTATCTTTAATTTTCTTGAAGAGATCTCTAGTCTTTCCCATTCTATTGTTTTCCTCTATTTCTTTGCATTGTTCACTTAGGAAGGCTTTCTTATCTCTCCTTGCTATTCTTTGGAACTCTGCATTCAGATGGATATATCTTTCCTTTTCTCCTTTGCCTTTTGCTTCTCTTCTTTTCTCAGCTATTTGTAAGGCCTCCTCAGACAACCATTTTGCTTTCTTGCATTTCTTTTTCTTGGGGATGGTTTTGGTCACTGCCTCCTGTACAGTGTTATGAACCTCTGTCCATAGTTCTTCAGGCACTCTGTCTATCAGATCTAATCCCTTGAATCTATTTGTCACCTCCACTGTATAATTGTAAAGGATTTGACTTAAGTCATACCCGAATGGCCTAGTGGTTTTCCCTACTTTCTAGATATAGACATATCTAGAATATATAAAGAACTCAATAATTTAAAAAAACAAGTTAAAAATGGGCACAGGATTTGAACAGGCATTTCTTCAAAGATGCACACATGGTCGATAAGCACATGAAGAGATGTTCAATAACATTAGTCATCAAGAGAATGCACATCAAAACTACAATGAGATATCACTCCATACCTACCAGGATGGCCATGAGCAAAAAGATGAACACTAAGAAATGTTGGTCAGAATATGGAGAAATTAGAACTCTTACACATCACTGGTGGGAATGTAAAAAACTGCAGCTTCTTTGGAAAACAGTCTGGCAGATCCTCAAAACAGTTAAACACAATCATAGGAGCCAGCAATTCCACTTCTAGGTATACACTTAAGAAAACATTGTCCACACAAAAACCTGTACATGAAAGTCCACAGTAGCATTATTCATAATACCCAAAGAATAGAAAAAAACCAATGTCCAACTGATGATGGATAAAGAAAATGTGGTACATTCATACCATGGAATATTATTCAGCAGTAAAAAGTGACATACTAATACTACCAGTATATGATAAAAATATAAATAAAACTTGAACCCTGAAAATATTATACTGAGTGAACAAAGCCAGTCACAAAAGCCACATACTATGTGAGTCCATTCATATGAAAGTCCAGAATAGGGAAATCTATAGACATGGATCCCCTTCATGGATCACTGCCTTGTCATGGCAAAGGGGCTTGTGTAACTCAATGAAGCTATGAGCCATGCCATGCAGGGCCACCCAAGATGGACAGGTCATAGCAGAGAGTTCTGACAAAACGTGATCCACTGGAGGAGGGAATGGCAAACCACCCCAGTATACTTGCTGTGAGAACCTCATGAACTGTATAAAAGGCCAAAAAGATATGACACTGAAAGATGAGTCCCCCAGGTCTGAAGGTGTCCAATATGCTACTGGGGAAGAGTGGAGGAGAATTACCAATAGCCCCAGAATGAATGAAGCAGCTGGGCCAAAGCAGATATGATGCTCAGTTGTGGATGTGTCTGGTGATGAAAGTAAAATCTGATGCTGCAAAGAACAGTATTGTATAGGAACCTGGAATGTTAGGTCCATGAATCAAGGAAAATTGGATGTGGTCAAGCAGGAGATGGTAAGAATAAACATCGACATCCTAGGAATCAGTGAACTAAAATGGGACAGGAATGGGAAAATTTAATTCAATGACCATTATATCTACTACTATGGGCAAGAATCCCATAGAAGAAACAGAGTAGCCCTCATAATCAACAAGAGTCTGAAATACAGTACTTGGGTGCAACCTCAAAAATGACAGAATGATCTCAGTTCGTTTCCAAGGCAAGCCATTCAACATCACAGTAATCCAAGTCTATGCCCCTACCACTGATGCTGAAGAAGCTGAAGTTGATCAGTTCTATGAAGACCTAGAAGACCTCCTAGAACTAACACCTAAAAAAGATGTTCTATTCATCATCAGGGATTGGAATGCAAAAGTAGGAAGTCAAGATATACCTGGAGTAACAGGCAAGTTTGGCCTTGGAGAACAAAATGAAGCAGGGCAAAGGCTAACTGAATTCTGCCAAGAGAATGCACTAGTCATAGCAAATACTCTTTTTCAACAACACAAGAGATGACTTTACACATGGACATCACCAAATGGTCAATACTGAAATCAAACTGATTACATTCTTTGTAGCCGAAGATGGAGAAGCTGTATACAGTCAGCAAAAACAAGACCTGGAGCTGACTGTGGCTCAGATCATCAGCTTCTCATAGCAAAATTCAGGCTTAAACTAAAGAAAACTGGGAAAAACACTAGGCCAGCCAGGTATGACTTAAATCAAATCCCATATGAATTCACAGTAGAGGTAACAAATAGATTCAAGGGACTAGATCTAGATAACAGTGTGCCTGAAGAACTATGGACAGAGGTTCTGTAATATTGTACAGGAGGCAGTGAACAAAACCATCCCAAAGAAAAAGAAAAACAAGAAGGCAAAGTGGTTATCTGAGGAGGCTTTATGAACAGTGGAAGAATGAAGAAAAGTGAAAAGCAAGGGAGAGAGGGAAAGGTACATCCAATTAAACACAGAGTTTCAAAGAATAGCTAGAAGAGACAAGAAGGCCTTCTTCAATGAACAGTGTTTAATAATAGAAGAAAACAATAAAAGGGGAAAGACTAGAGATCTCTTCAGGGAAATTGGAAACATCAAGGAAGCATTCTGTCCCCAAATGGGCACAATAAAAGATAAAAATGGTAGGTATCTAGTAGATGCCAAAGAGATTAAGAAGAGATGGAAAGAATATATGAAGAACTGTACAAAAAAGGTCTTAATGAACTCAATTACTACTATCGTGTGATTAGTCACCCCGAGCCAGACACTGTGGAATGCAAAGTCAAGTGTGCCTTAAGAAGCACTGCTGTTAATAAAGCTAGTGGATGCAATGAAATTCCAGCAGAACTATTCAAATCCCTAAAGGATGATGCCATCAAGGTTTTGCATTCATTATGTCAGCAAATCTGGAAGACCCAGCAGTGGCCACAGGACTGGAAAAGGTCAATCCTCATCCCAATTCCCAAGAAGGGTAGTACCAAAGAATGTGCTAACCATTGGACAATTGCACTCATCTCCCATGCTTAAAATCTTGCATGCTAGGCTTCAGCATTATGTGAACCAAGAACTTCCAGATGTCCAAGCTGGGTTTAGAAAAGGAAGAGGAACCAGAGATCAAATTGCCAACATTCACTGGATTATAGAGAAAGCAAGGGAATTTCAGGAAAATATCTATGTCTGTTTCATCAATTACGCTAAAGCCTTTGTGTAGATCACAACAAACTGTGGAAAGCTCTCAGGGAGATGGGAATACCAGACCATCTTACCTGTCTCCTGAGAAACCTGTATGCAGGTCAAGAAGCAACAGTTAGAACCCTGTATGGAACAACTGATTGGTTCAAGATTGAGAAAGGAGTATGACAGGGCTGTCTGCTGTCACCCTGTTTGTTTAACCTATACACTGAGCACATCATGAGAAATGCTGGGCTGGATGAGTTACAAGCTGGAATCAAGATAGGTGGGAGAAACATCAACAACCTCAGATGCAGATGATACCACTCTAATGGCAGAAAGAGAAGAGGAACTAAAGAGCCTCTTGATGAGGGTGAAGGAGGAGAGTGCAAGAGCTGGATTATGGACTAAATATTAAAAAAAAAAAAAAACTAAGATCATGGCATCCAGCCCCATTACTGCATGGCAAATAGAAGGGGAAAAGGTGGAAGTAGTGACAGATTTCCTCTTCTTGGGCTCCAAAATCACTGCAGACAGTGACTGCAGCCATGAAATCAGAAGACAATTGCTTCTTGGCAGGAAAGCGATGACAAACCTAGACAGTGTGTTGAAAAGCAGAGACATTACTCTGCCAACAAAGGTCAAGGCTATGGTCTTCCCAGTGGTCACATATGGTTGTGAGAGCTGGACCATAAAGAAGGCAGAATGCCAAAGAATTGATGCCTTCAAACTGTGGTGCTGGAGAAGACTCTTGAGAGTCCCTTGGACAGCAAGGAGATCAAACCAGTCAATCTTAAAGGAGATCAACCCTGAATATTCACTGGAAGGACTGATGCTGAAGCTGAAGCTCCAGTATTTTGGTCATCTGATGTGAACAGATGACTCATTGGAAAAGTCCCTGATGCTTGGGAAAGATCAAGGGCAGAAGGAGAAGAGGGTGTCAGAGGATGAGATGGCTGGATGGCATCACTGATGCAATGAACATGAACTTGGGCAAACTCCAGGAGACGGTGAGGGACAGGAAGGCCTGGTGTGCTACAATTCATGGGGTCACAAAGAGTTACGCACGACTAGGTGACTGAGCAACAACAACAACATGGACATGAAAAGTAGCTTAGTGGATGCTTAGGGCTAAGGGAGGGGTAGAGGGGCGGAGAGAATGGAGGATGACAGCTAATGGGTACAGGGTTTCTTTATAAGGTGATAAAAATGTTCTAAAATTGTGGAGATGTTTGCACACATTTGTGAATATGCTCCAAATGACTGGATTATACACTGTAAACAGGTAAACTGTAACATATGAGAATTGCATCTCAATAAAACTATTTTGAAAAGAAAAAAAAAGTCAAAGCATTTCTTCTTCTAAGGAGATCTGCCATTGGGTTTCAAAGTATGGGCTCTCCTTAAAAATCATTGTGTCTTTGTGTTGCTGAGTTCTTTCTGAGGGTTTAAGGGGTGATGACCTAAATGAGAGGGAAGCGGTTGCGGTTTTGACAACTAAGTTCTGTAACCCCATGTTTAAGCTGAGGCTCTGAATGTATCCAGGCCAGCTACAAGGACAAAAACTACTGGATGGGGCCCTTTAGGGTCAGAAAATGACCCCAGTACCATTGTCTGGGGACAGCTTTTCAGGCAGGGCTTTGCCTGAGCCCTGAGTTAGTCTAGTCATGGAGGGTCTGGGAATGTCTCTGTCCCCAACACTCTGCCCCCGTTGCTAATGATGCTTCAATCCTTGGATGTTGAATCTGCATCATTCTAGGAGGCCTTTAGCCCTGAGAGGCCTGTTGTACTTGAGTCAGCATCTAGGGAAGGGATGGGGGGAGAGGGCCACTTCACCACTCATGACAATAGGGAAGTCATTCTATGGGAAGCCTGAGTTTCTCCTGTGTAAAAATGCACAGCGTGGGTTAGATCCAGCCTCCATCTAATGCTCTATCTTTGCCTATGGATTCTGATTCTTTTTAGGCCTCATCTTAACCAGAACCCATTTCCAGGGATGGTCCAGGCCTCTACAGCTGTTAATTCTTACTAAGCAGAACATCTGCAGAAAATGGAAAAAAAAAAAAAAAAATCCTAATCTGATCATGTTCCAAAGCTAGCATAAGAATAACAATGGCCATGAATACATTCACCTTAAACTAGGGTCCAGGGTCAGTGTTAGTCTTTTCCTTTTCCTCTTTTGTTTTGGGGGGTGGGGTGGGGTGGGGTGGGGGAAGGGGTCAAATCCTAGCCAAAGAGCTGGTGGAACTACAGTAATGTGAAAGTAACTTCATCTAAACTGTCCCAAAGCAGCTACTGAGAGAGTTGTCCTACCATCACAGCGCTGGCCTCTGACAGCCCGTCACATTTTCCACTGATGCTCTAGACGGGACTAAACTGCACAGGGCTTGGCCGAGAGCTGGATCCCTTTCACCCTGTTCAGCAGGAAGGGGCCGGTACTGTCCTATACCCATGTCATGACCTCAACATAACCTTTCGTAATAGAAGAGGAGGTCTGGCATGTTCCCAAGCACAGCTTTTCAGTTTACCCTGTGCACCCTGTGAAATTCTAATTATTTCAAGATCCAAACTGTATCCAAGTTGCAGAGAGACCAAATTTCCAGACAAGAAAACAAGACATGTTGCTATTTCAACTGCCATCTATTACAACACTGGACAGCAGGGCTCAATGGATATTTGATCATCTATAACAGCTACAACTTAGAAGATGAATTTAGTACTTGTTGGTCCCTTTACACATAATAGAGAAAATAAAGAATCCAAGACATGTATACTGACAAAGATATTTATGTTAAACACTCAAATATTCTTCACTGCCTCTTAAGTTAAATTTTCTCTGGAGAGTAAAATAAAACATGAAGAAGAAAGACACATTTTAGAAGGAAAAAAAGTAGGATAGGAACTAGCAATGTAGAAGCTGGTTTTAAATTTAGTTTTAGAGTCCAATTCTAAATAATAAAACTTGACTTTCTTCTATTTTGCTGTACATATTCTTGCACAGTAAGTCCTCTTGGGGATCAAGGCAGGGAGATAAATGAGGCAATAAGACAGGACCTGGTGGGCTGTCTGCCCTGCCCCCTGCTGTCTCTGTGTTCCATCATCCAGTGCATGCATAGAGTTACATGAGTGACTCCAGCAGAAGCAGGAACTTCTTGTACTTCATATTCAGGATAACTTTAGGTACTTAAAGTCCCCAAAATTTGGGCAAGGAGAGTATTTTTTTTTAAAGGAAAAGTACCCTTTATCAACTTTTAACCTGAAGACTTTTGCAACTTGCTAAAATATGTCATCTGCTCTCAATAAATTGGGAGCAGGCGAGGGGAGGTGTAACTGGATAAGGGGTAGGTTTTAATTTTTTAACAGGCAGAAGGAGGAGGAGGATACCATCATGGTTAGTCAGTCAGCAAGCATTAATCCTCACTAACGTCTCCCATTCAAATCCATTCTTCTCTCCACAGCTGTGCAAACATAAACTAATTGGGTCATTTTGATGAAGGCATACAAGAAAAAAATTCTAATGTTGGCAGAGGTAGTAATTAGATAAATAACACGTTCTCTAAATGCTTAGGAAGGACTATGGAAGCTACTACATCATCCATCAAGGAACATACATTCAAATGCACCATTGTAAACACCCCTGTGTGAGAAGCACCAAGGAGTGGAAGGAGGTGGGGACAGTTCACAGCAAGCAAGAGATAAACGGTCCCAGGTGAGGAGAGTAATTCTCCCTGCTGGCATTTCATTTAACCCCTCAAGAATCATTATTCCCAGTTTACCTATAAGATATCTAGGGACAAGGAGACTAAACAACTTCTCCAAGGTCACAGAGCCAGCAGGTGATGAAGTCAAAGTCACAATTTCAATTCAGGCCAACTGACTCCAGAGACCATGTTTCTAAGCATGGTGTTGTCCTGTTTTCTTAATACTTGGCATCGTGCTTACATTATGTAGAGTATAACAAAAAGACAAGGCCCCTTCTTTCCCTTAGTAAACTTAGAATCTGACTGGAGAGCCAGTATGTAAAATAATCAATGAACAGGAACAAGAGCACAACCGTGGGAGTCTGTATCTTTTTAGGTGGAGAAAGCAATTTACAGAAAGGGGCTGAGATTTATTTATCCATGTGTTCTTAAACACTGCAAGGATAAGGATTTCTTTAGCTTAGACTCTAAAAAAGGAAACGCAGAGACAATACCATATTTTAGAAAATATTGATTCATCCCGGCCATGTTTGAATGTTCAGAAAAGGCTCTCCCTTTCAGAAATCACCCTTATGAGATGACAGGAGGACAAGCAATAAGGTCTTACTGTATAGCACAGGGAACTATATTCAATATCTTAAAATAAACTATAATGGAAAAGAATATGAAAATAATATATAGTGATCACTTTGCTGTGCACCAGAAATTAATACAACATTGTAAATTAACTCCAAAAAAAGAAAGACCAGGAAGACAACCAGTCCATCCCCCAGCTTCAGCTTAAGGGTTAATAAAAATGCCCACAGCCTCCTGGAAGCCCAGAGAGAGAGAAGGAGAGAGAAGTTCCTGAGGTTTACTCTGCAGGAGGCATGGCAGCCTCTCCCAGCCTCCAGAGACTAAGAAGCAGGGAAGAGATGATTTGCATCATCTTTTTGGGTTTTTTCATTGGAAATTACCCATCCCAAGGCCTCTGGGATGGACAGAAAGGGACAGGTTTGAGCTAGGGACCAGTGAACATTCTCAGAAGAAGTGGCAGGGCTCCAGAAACAGGAGGAATGAGTACAGGAATCCCAAAGAGTATTCTGAAACTGATAACCCATTCATGACTCTCACGCTTATATAAGTGTCCAGGGGACTCTGATAATGGTTTCAAGTAATCTACCTCCATTTACTTTGCTGTATTTAAATTTCTGTTGTGTTCTTAATGTTCAATTTCAAGTGTACATGGATTTTAAAAGCAATGCATTATTTTAGTGAGACAACATGCTGCCCTCAGCAGCGGTTTTATGGCAAGCAGTGGACAAGTCACTATGGTGCTGGCAGGATACATGTGCCTGGGACAAGCTATTTTCTTTTGTGTGGACAAAATCCCCCAGAATCACTGGTGAGCATGTGGGTACTTGACACCACTTCCTGATTCAGGTTTCTTGAGGAACCAGGTGAAGATTCAAAACCAAATTCCCTGACACTTGCTGCCCTTTAAATGTACAAACAGAAGGGCCTCCAGGCTGGCATTGTTCAGGCAGGCCCCCAGGACAGCCCTGACACTCCTGAGAGCTGAAGCCAGGTCAAGGAGTTTGTTGTTGTTCAGTCGCTAAGTCGTGTCCGACTCTGTTGCTACCCCATGCCCGCCAAGCTCTTCTGTCCATGGGATTTCCCAGGCAAGAATACTGGAGTGGATTGCCATTTCCTTCTCTAGGGGATTTTCCTGACCCAAGGATTGAACCTGCGTCTCCTGCATTTGGCAGGTGAGTTCTTTGTCACTGAGTCACCAGGGAATTTAGGGAAGAGCAAATATTCCTGAAATGTCCTGACCAAAACACAAAAAGCTCAGTTTAAGCTCCTGGTCAGTGGTTCTCAACTCCATAGAATCATAGAACAAGCTGGAGAAAACTTGGAAAAAATATTGATGCTGTGCCCTACCCCAGTGGTTCTGCTTCAGAGAGTCTGGGGTGGAGCCTGGACACTGATTCTAAAACATAAGCAGGGTTAGAGCCACTCTATTGAACACACAACTCTGATGCATATGTGAGATATCATATGCATCAGTGAGTGGAGCCACTCAAATCAACAGACACAGAAAAGAACAAAATTATTTTGTTACTTTAAAAGCTTAATCAAATTTTATATTTTTCTAGATCTTGAGAAACTAAGAGTGTTAATTGCCTGGATTGCAATCCTAGGTATACCAATTACTAGCTTAGTAAGTTTTGGTTAGGTACAGAATTTCCTTGAGACTCTGAAGCAACAGTTAGAACTGGACATGGAACAATGGACTGGTTCCAAATTGGGAAAGGAGTACATCAAGACTGTATATTGTCACTCTGCTTATTTAACTTATATGCAGAGTACATCATGCAAAATGCTGGGCTGGATGAAGCACAAGCTGGAATCAAGACTGCCCTGAGAAATATCCATAACTTCAGATAGGTAGATGACACCCCACTTATGGCAGAAAGCAAAGAAGAACTAAAGAGCCTCTTGATGAAAGTGAAAGAGGAGAGTGAAAAAAGTTGGCTTAAAACTCAACATTCAGAAAACTAAGATCATGGCATCTGGTCCCATCACTTCATGGCAAATAGATGGGGAAACAATGGAAACAGTGAAAGATTTTATTTTGGGGGGCTCCAAAATCACTGCAGATGGTGATTGCAGCCATGAAATTAAAAGACGCTTGCTCTTGGAAGAAAAGTTATGACCAACCTGAACAGCATATTAAAAAGCAGAGACATTACTTTGTCAACAAAGTTCCCTCTAGTCAAAACTATGGTTTTTCCAGTAGTCATGTATGGATGTGAGAGTTGGAATATAAAGAAAGCTGAGTGCCAAAAAATTATGCTTTTGAATTGTGGTGTTGGAGAAAACTCTTGAGAGTCCCTTGGACTGCAAGGAGATCCAACCAGTCCATCCTAAAGGAGATCAGTCCTGAGTGTTCACTGGAAGGACTGTTGTTGAAGCTGAAACTCCAGTACTTTGGCCACCTGATACAAAGAACTAACTCATTTGAAAAGATCCTGATTCTGTAAAAGATTGAAGTTTGGAGGAGAAGGGGATGATAGAGGATGAGAGTTTTGGGTGGCATGACCAATTCAATTGACATGAGTTTGAGTAAACTCTGGGAGTTGCTGATGAACAGAGAGAAGGCTGGCGTGCTGAAATCCATGGGGTCGCAAAGAGTCAGACACAACTGAGCAACCGAAGTGAACTGAATACCACCCACAGCAAACTAGGTTCAACGCAGTCCCTATCAGAATCCTTCTCTGAAAAAACTGACAAGGTTATCCTAACCTTTGTAGGGAAGTGTGCCAAGACAGCCTTGAAAGAGAAGAATAGTGTTAGAGGACTCACATTTCCCAATTTCAACACTTGCTACAAAGCCACAGTAATCAAGACTAGGTGGTACTGGCATGTGGATACTATAGGAATCAGTGGAAAATAACTGAGAGTCCACAAATAAGCCCTCACATTAATAGTTAACTGATTATCAACCAAACAGAGTGCTGAAAAAATCTGGTGGGGAAATACTAGTCTTTTCAACACATGCTGCTGGAGCAAGAAGGTATCCACAAGCAAACCAATGAATTTTGACCCCTGACTCACACACCACGTAGAAACATAGACTGAAAATGGATCAAAGATCTGAAAGTAAGACATTAAGACTATGGGCAAGAATCCCTTAGAAGAAATGGAGTAGCCCTCATAGTCAACAAAAGAGTCCAAAATGCAGTACTTGGGAGCAATCTCAAATGTGACAGAATGATCTCGGTTCATTTCCAAAGAAAACCATTAAACATCACAGTAACCCAAGTCTATGTCTCAGCCACTAATGACGAGGAAAATGAAGTTGAACAGTTCTATGAAGACCTACAAGACCTTCTAGAACTAACACCAAAAAAAAAAAAAAAAATGTCCTTTTCATCATAGGGGACTGGAATGCAAAAGTAGGAAGTCAAGAGATACCTGGAGTAACAGGCAAGTTTGGCCTTGGAGTACAAAATGAAGCAGGGAAAAGGCTAACAGAGCTTTGCCAAGAGACCACACTGGTCATAGCAAACATCCTCTGCCAGCAACACAAGACACGACTCTACACATGGAGGTCACCAGATGGTCCACCAAAATCAGACTGATTATATTCTTTGTGGCTGAAGATGGAGATGCTCTCTACAGTCAGCAAAAACAAGACCCGGAGCTGACTGTGGCTCAGATCATGAGCTCCTTATTGCCAAATTCAGACTTATATTGAAGAAAGTAGGGAAAGCCAGTAGGCCACTCAGATGTGACCTAAATCAAAACCCTCATAATTATACCATGGAAGTGACAAAGAGATTCAAGAGATTAGATCTGATAGACACAGTGCCTGAAGAACTACAGACAGAGGTTTGTAACATTGTACAGGAGGTGGTGACCAAAAACATCCCAGAGAAAAAGAAATGCAAGAAGTCAAAATGGTTGTCTGAGGAGGCCTTACAAATAGCTGAGAAAAGAAGAGAAGTGAAAGGCAAAGAAGAAAGGGAAAGATACACCCAATCTGAATGCAGAGTTCCAAAGAATAGCAAGGAGAGATAAGAAAGTCTTCTTAAGTGAACAATGCAAATAGAGGAAAACAATATAATGGGAAAGACTAGAGATCTCTTCAAGAAAATCAGAGTAATCAAGGGAACATTTCATGCAAAGATGGGCACAATAAAGGACAGAAATGGCAAGGACATAACACAAGCAGGAGATACTAAGAAAAGGAGGCAAGAACACATGGAAGAACTATATAAAAAAAGGTCTGAGTGACCAGGATAACCACGATGGTGTGGTCACTCACCTACAGCTGGACACCTTGGAGTGTGAAGTAAAGTGGGCCTTAGGAAGCATTACTACAAACAAACCTAGTGGAGGTGATGGAATTCCCGCTGAGCTAGTTCAAATCCTAAAAAATAGTGCTGTTAATGTGCTGCAATCAATATGCCAGCAAACTTGGAAAACCCAGCAATTGCCACAGGACTGGAAAACATCAGTTTTCATCCCAATCCCAAAGAAAGGCAATGCCAAAGAATGTTCAAACTACCATACAACCGTGCTCATTTCACATGGTAGCAAAGAAATGCTCAAAATCCTTCAAGCTAGGCTTCAACAGTACGTGAACTGAGAACTTCCAGATGTACAAGCTGGATTTAGAAAAGGCAGAGGAACCAGAGATCAAATTGCCAACATCCATTGGATCATAGAAAAAGCAAGACAATTGCAGGAAATCATCTACTTCTGCTCCATTGACTGTGTGGATCACAACAAACTGGAAAATTCTTAAAGAGATGGAATACCAGACCACCTTGCCTGCCTCCTGAGAAAACTGTATGCAGGTCAAGAAGCAACAGTTAGAACTGGACATGGAACAACAGACTGGTTAAATTTCGGAAAGGAGTACATCAAAGCTGTATACTGTCACTATGCTTGTTTAACTTCTATGCAGAGTACATCACGTGAAATGCCGGGCTGGATGAATCACAAGCTGGAATCAAGACTATGGGAGAAATATCAACAACCTCAGATATGCAGATGATACCACTCTAATGGCAGAAAGTGAAGAGGAACTAAAGAGCCTCTTGATGAGGGTAAAGAGGAGAATGAAAAAGCTGGCTTAAAACTCAACATTCAAAAAACTAAGATCATGGCATCTGGTCCCATCACTTCATGGCAAATAATGGGGAAATCAAAGTGGAAACAATGGCAGATTTTATTTTCTTGGGTTTCAAAATCACTGTGGACAGTGACTACAGCCATGAAATTAAAAGACACTTGCCTCCTTAGAAGAAAAGCTATGACAAACCTAGACTTTGCATTAAAAAGCAGAGACGTCACTTTGCCAACAAAGGTTCATACAGTCAAAGCTATGGTTTTTCCAGTAGTCATGTACGGATGTGAGAGTTGGAACATAAAGAAGTCTGAACGCCAAAGAATTGATGCTTTTGAACTGTGGTGCTGGAGTACTCTTGAGAGTCCCCTGGAAAGCAAGAAGATCAAACCAGTCAATGCTAAAGGAAATCAACCCTGAATATTCACTGAAAGGACTGATGCTGAAGCTAAAGCTCCAATACTTTGGCCACCTGATGCAAAGAGCTGACTCATTGGAAAAGACCCTGATGCTGGAAAAGATTGAGGGTAGGAGAAGGGGATGACAGAGGATGACATGGTTGGATGGCATCACTGACTCAATGGGCATGAGTTTGAGCAAACTCTGGGAGAGGGAGCGAAGGACAGGGAAGCCTGGTGTGCTGCAGTCCATGGGGTCACCAAGAGTCAGACACAATGACTAAACAGCAACAACAGCAAAGACTATTAAAATATGGGAAGGAAACATAGGCGTAAGTCTTCATGAATTAGGAAATCATTTCTTACATATGACACTAAAAGCACAAGCTACCAAAGGGAAAAAAGTAGATAAACTGTTTACTTCATTAGAATTAAAGTGTTCTGAGCATCAGTGCACAGTATCAAAAAGGTGAAAGCCCATCAACAGAGTATATCTGCAAATCACATATCTGGTAAGAATATATGAAGAAGCCTTGCAATGCAACAATAAATAGGCAAAAAAAAAAAAACCCATTTGTTTAAATGGGGAAAGGATTTGAATTGATATTTCTCCAAAGATGATATATAAATGGCCAACAAGGAAATGGAAAACTTTTCAACATCACTAGTTATTAAGGAAATGCATACTGAATCCACAATGAATTACCAGGTCACACCAACATAAGATAGCTTTCATAAATGAAATGAATAGTAACAAGTGTTGTTGAGGATGTGGAGACATTGAAATTCTCATGTATTACTGGTGAGAATATAAAATGGACCAGTGGTTTTGGAAAACATTTTGTTCCTTCCTGAAGATGTTAAACATGGCGTTACCATATGACCCAATAATCCCACTCGTATCTTACCAGGAGGAATGAAAACATATGTTCACTCTAAAACTTGTCCAGGAACATTCATAGCAGCATTATTGATAACAGCCCCAAAGTGGAAACAACCCATTTTTGTCCTTTAGCTGATGAATGGATGAGTAAATCTGGTACATCCATATAGTAGAATATTATTCAGTCATAAAAAAGAATACAGTTCTGATATATGTTATGACATGGATGAACCTGGAAAACATGATGCTAAGTGAAAGAAGCCAGTCACAAGAAGTCAGATCTTGTAGGAAATGTCCAGAATTGGCAAATCCACAGGGACCAAAAGCAGATTAGTGGTTGCCAGGGGAAGGGGAGGAATAGAGAGTGGTCACTAATGGTTAAGGAGTTTCTTATTTATTTACTTATTTATTTTTCTTTTTTGCTGAGCTGGCTCTGCATTGCTGCTTGGGCTTTTTTTCTAATTGTGGCCAGCAGGGGCTACTCTGTAGCTGTGGTATGCAGGCCTGTCATTGCAGTGGCTTCTCTTGTTATGCAGCACAGACTCTAGGGTGTGGGGGCTTCAGTAGTTGCAGTTCCTGGGCTCTAGGGCACAGGCTCAATAATTGCAGTGCATGGGCTTAGCTGCTCTCCATATGTGGGATCTTCCTGGATCAGGGATTGAACCCATGTCTCCTTCATTGGCAGGCAGATTGTTTATGACTGAACCATCAGGAAAGCCCCAAGAGTTTCTTTTTGAGGTGTTAAATTATTTTGGAACTAGATAGTTGTGATAGGTGCACCACCTTGTGAATGTACTAAAAAGCATGGATTTGTATACTTTAAAATGATGTGTACATTATACCTCAATAGAAGATGGTTGGAAACTTGTGCTTTATATTTTTTTCATTTGTTATTTTCTTGAACATCTTTCTTGATCAGTATATATTGAACTCCCTTGTTCTTCTGCACAGCTCTATTTTTCCATTTTGAATTCTAGTGGGCATGAATGCTAGTGATAGATGATTTGGTTTTCACTGGGTTTGTCATCATCATTACACATAGGTTCACTGCCGGGAGAAATATCAATAACTTCAGATATGCAGATGACACCACCCTTATGGCAGAAAGCAAAGAGGAACTAAAGAGTCTCTTGATGAAAGTGAAAGAGGAGAGTGAAAAAGCTGGCTTAAAACTCAACATTCAAAAAATGAAGATCATGGCATCCAGTCCCTGGCAAATAGATGGGGAAACAGTGGCTGACTTTATTTTCTTGGGCTCCAAAATCACTGCAGTTGGTGATTGCAGCCATGAAATTAAAAGATGCTTGCTCCTTGGAAGAAAAGCTATGAACAACCTAGACAGCATATTAAAAATCAGAGACATTACTTTGCCAACAAAGGTCTGTCTAGTCAAAGCTATGGTTTCTCCAGTAGTCATGTATGGATGTGAGAGTTGGACTATAAAGAAAACCGAATGCTGAAGAATTGATGCTTTTGAACTATGATAGTGGAGAAGACTCGAGAGTTCTCCTTTGGACTGCAAGGAGATCCAACCAGTCCATCCTAAAGGAAATCAGTCCTGAATATTCACTGAAAGGACTGATGCTAAAGCTGAAACTCCCACATGATGCAAAGAACTGACTCTTTAGAAAAGACCCTGATGCTGGGAAAGATTGAAGGTGGGAGGAGAAGGGGAAGACAGAGGATGAGATGGTTGTATGGCATCACCGACTCAATGGACATGAGTTTGAACAAGCTCCAGGAGTTGGTGATGGATAGGGAAGCCTGGCATGCTGCAATCCATGGGGTCGCACAGAGTCAGACACAACTAAGCAACTGCACTGAACTGAACTGAAGGTATAGAATTTCCTTTAGACTCTGTTTTCTTAATGATACAATGGGGTGAATAATCAGACCACACCAGAAAGTAGTTGAGATGATTTCATGAAATGAAGTGTGTAAGTTATTCAGTCCAGTGACTGGCATATTTAAATTCACAATAAATATTAGTTCCCACAATTGATGATGATGAAAATAAAAATATACTAGTCATAGATCAATAAAAGGATGTTCTTTTAGATTGGGTTTATTTTCAGGGCCAGGTTTTAAGGAATTGTGTAAAACTGGAATGCAAAAGTTATAGAAACAGCTTCTCCACTAAGATCAGTTGAAGAAAATAGGGCTACTTAGCCACAGAAGAAAAACAAAAAACAAAAAAACAAGAGAATACATGGTGCTGGCTTCTGATGCAAAGATCAGGTCTAAGAGTGCGCAGCTAATTGAGTGCATTTCCAGAGCAGGAATCTTAAAGAGGGAGAACTATGGATAGAACTCAGAGAGTCCAGAAATTTGGATGAGAAAAAATTCTTTTATTAACCTCAAACAGAAGTTTAGCATTTCCTTCCATTATGAATGTAAGCAACAAACTTCAGTAACACTAGCAGTAACTGTGATTTTTGTCACCTATAGAAATCACAGATATTGCCATATATTATAGTCATGGAAGAGACTCTAAAATAGTATTTATAATTAAGGTAACTAATTAATTAGCTTGACTTGGTTTGTCCAAAACTGAGTGGCTTCCCAGAATATGGGACTTGCACTGCTAAAACTGGCAAAGTCCCAGGTAAACCATTCCCTACTAACATTCTTCACTACCTTGAAGTTATGGTAGTTATCACATCATCAGCTGCCATTATTTAGTGTGTTAATAAAGAAGTACCCTGCTATATTACAATTTCAAAAATATTTTGATATATGTCTATCCACATAATCTGTGTCCTTTATAATCCTTTGTATTTCATTTGATGCATTTAAAAGGGTTCTTCTCAACCTAAAGACTTCACCAAATAACCAAAGAGGGCCATGGCATAAAAAGGGTTAAGAGGGAAGAAACAGGAAGCACTGGCTAGAGGAATTGAACAGAGAAAATGAGATTTAAAACAAGTATACTATCAAGTGTGAAACAGATCACCAGCCCAGGTTGGATGCATGAGACAAGTGCTCAGGGCTGGTGCACTGGGAAGGCCCAGAGGGATGGGATGGGGAGGGAAGTGGGGGGGGGAGGATCGGGATGGGGAACACATGTAAGTCCATGGCTGATTCATGTCAGTGTATGGCAAAAACCACTACAATATTGTAATTAGCCTCCAACTAATAAAAATAAATGAAAAATAAATAAATAAAAAGAAAAAAAAAAAGAAAATGAGATTTAAGTTCTCTTAAGCTTTGCAACCTAAAAACAATGATGAACTCCATGGCAGAAGGGGACAGGCATATCTCTGAAGGATAGAGCTGAATAATCAGTTGGCAGAACCATTTTCCCACTCCCAGGAGTTTCTGTTTTATAAGCCCGCATACAGTAATCAGGGACTCTCCCTAATTTTTCTGAGCACATATTTATGTGTATTTTGTGACTTATGTTGCTGTGGAATTAACTCAGTCTTGACAGCTATCAATTCCAGTTATCTATTAGGTCTACTAATTTCCAGTAACTATAAATGCTTCCCCTAAGAATCATCGGCCAGAACTGAACATTTCCCATGAATTAAGACAATGGAGGTTTGGAGTTTTAAAAAACCAACTTTGAAAAATGGATTAAAAGAAACTTTAACTCTTACCGGATACCACTGGGCTTCTGACAGACCTTGGGAACCATCTTGCCTAACCACCACTGTTGACAGCCGTTCCATGACTCTCCCAGGAGGCAATAAGAGGCCATTTTTCTTCTGATCAATATAACTCAAAGCCTCCAGTCCAATGTGACCAGAAGGCAAAGTTCTCACAATTGCCCTTGTCCCAGTAAACACAGATTTCTTAACTTCCTTGTCATTTTTGCAAAATCTCCTCACTAACCAAGCAGACCGCTCCTTTTTATTTTTAAACAAATCTTCTTCTACATCTTCACAATTATCAGGGAAGTCCTCAAAATGGCTCAGAAAGGTCTTGGCAGGTGGACTGTCAGTAAAATCCTCCCTGCAAAAGCTGTCACTTGAACATACCACATCGGCCTTTGGGCAAGAGCCTTCAAAGCACAAGTATTTGTCATTCAAGGGGTCACAATGATCACACCGCAGCTGCCTATTCTTATTGTCACAGTTACTTGTCAATTCCATCAGTTTGCAAGTATATGCCATGTAATTTTTCTCTTGTTCCTCACCAACAGCAGGTAGTACACAGTTTCCACAATCATCCAAAATCAAGTTATCTGATAGGGGACAGAAACTGTCTGACATTCTTCTGTCAACCTCGTAATGCAAGTGAAATACTGCCATGTTGCTTTCAGGGTGTGCCCTGCTTGTCTCTATGATGGCTGACTGAGTTCCTAATGGACTAATGCCCATGGGAGGTCTGTCTATTTCCAGTTGAATTCCAGGGAACACCTTTCCTTCCAGTGAAGAAGGGATTCCAGTTTCCAAACACAGACCTTCCTCTGTGATAGAATTGCACGTTTCATAAAACTGGCTCTGAGGAGGGCCATGCTGATGGTTTTTCAATATGCTGTTGCAGTTAATGTTAAGGTTTTTCACAGAATCTGGCATGCTTTTCTCCCAGCAATTTTCATTACTGTTCTCATCACTGGTTATTTTCTCCCTTGCTACTGAGAAAATCTGGGGCACGTTGCTTCCAGAAGATTCTTCTGTAAGTTTGGTCAGTTGCGAGATGGTATGAGAAGTCTCCCCACTCTGCCTGACAGGATGAGACTTTGGAACATTGATGTCTGAGACCTTATCATTACTTTCATCTACAGTTGACTGAGCAGAGATCACTTTTCTCTGACTCACAGGTCTGAGAACAGAACCTGCCATTTCTTCAGAAGTCATCTTGACCAAGGTGCAGGGTTTCAGCTAGCCCTCTGTTTCTCCTCTCTTGTGATCATGTCAAGATGTTAATAAAACTACTGGTTTTTAACATAACCCCAGGTGTATAAGCCCTCTGAGAAACAAAGTGACAGTTCCTATCACTTAGGTATATTAAGACCCAAATAAACTTTCCCAGTTATCACTTCCTACCATGTGCAGTATGTTTTTCTAGATCAAGGTATTAAGGAAGTAGATCAATTTTCTGTTTTTGGTTCTTTGAAGCAATTCTTTCGAAGACTTTTATTCGGCATTGCATTCTGTAACTTCTGATCCATCACTGGCTTACAATGATTTAAAAATCCAGTTGAATGTATCCTGTAAGAAAAAGAGATAATGTCAAACACTAAACAAATTTTTAAAAATGACCTCATAATTCTAAGCTACTGCAAAATGTGAATCCATTTTGAGGAGAAGTTTTGCAATAAGAAGTTGGTTTTAGGTATTTATTTTTTTGATTCAATATTTCAAACTTCTGTTTCCAGCCAGTACAGATTAACAGAGATCAGGTTTATGCTTCTTCCTTAAACAACTGAAAAAAGTCAGAAAAAATAATGAAATAATTGCTTTGAGATATTGAATAACAGGCAACATAGAATAGTAATTCCAGAAAGAAGAATAAATAAATAAGGTGAGTTCTATAAATGCCCTAGCTTATGCCTTTTGAGTTTTTCGGATACTGGGGAGGGAGAAGGGGCTCAGATGAAACCAAACAGTGTGTCTAATTTAAAGAGAAGTTGAGACTTCAATAAAGCCAAGGAAATTAGAGAAGGAAGACACATAGAGTAGAGTGGAAAAAAGATAGGGACGCTAGCAGGCTTCTCATTAAGAACAATGCAGAATAGTTTATTGCATCCAACCTGGCCTGGTGATCTGTTTCACCCTAGATATACATGTTTCGATGCTGTTCTCTTGAAACATCCCACCCTCGCCTTCTCCCACAGAGGCCACAAGTCTGTTCTATACATCAGAGGGATGGGGTGGAGAGGGAGGTGGGAGGGGGGACTTGGATGGGGAATACATGTAAATCCATGGCTAATTCATTTCAATGTATGATAAAAACTACTGTAATGATGTAAAGTAATTAGCCTCCAACTAATAATAATAAGTGGAAAAAAATAAATAAATAAATAAAGCAAAGTGTAAAAAAAATTTTAAAAAAAATGAAATAAAGACTTTTAGACATACGAAAGCTGAAAGAATTCATCAAGGGTGAACTTACATATAAGAAAGATAAAGAGGGACTTTCCTGAAGGTCCAATGATTAGGACTCCATCTTTCCACTGCAGGGGGCATGGGTTCAATCCCTGGTTGGGGAATTAAGATCCCACAAGCCATGCAGTCAAAAAGAAAGGAAAAGAAAAAGGCTCACGAAAATAAGAAATGGTAAAGAAAGTCCTTTAGGTAGAAGAGATAGAAATCTGATAGAAATCTGGATCTACAAAAAGAAATAGAGTATTAAAAATGTTAAATATGTAGATAAATACAATTTTTCTTACATTTTAAATAACTAATTGACCATTTAAAGCAAACATAATAACAATGACTATACAGTTACTAACAAATCTAGAAGTAAAATATATGACAATAACAGCACAAAGGTCAAAAGAGAAGAAATGGAAATATATTAATATAAGACTATTTTCTACATGAATTAGGGTGAAGTGAAAGTTGTGTCCAACTCTTTGCAACCCCATGGACTATACAGTCCATGGAATTCTTCAGGCCAGAATACTGGAGTGGGTAGCCTTTCTCTTCTCCAGGGGATCTTCCCAACCCAGAGATCGAACCCAGGTCTCCCACATTACAGGCAGATTCTTTACCAGCTGAGCCACCAGGGAAGCCCAAGAATACTGGAGTGGGTAGCCTATCCCTTCTCCAGGGGATCTTCCTGACCCAGGAATCAAACCAGGGTCTCCTGCACTGCAGGTGGATTCTTTACCAACTGAGCTATCAGGGAAGCCCAGTAATATTACTTAAAGTAATATTGTCAGGTTGTCATAAGCTTAAGATGTATACTATAAGCCCCAATGCAATCACTTTAACCAAAAATACAGAAAGTAAGTAAAAACATTAGAATCTTAGAAATTTTTTTCAAGTAATTAAAAAAAAAAAAAAGGCAGAAAAAAGGAAAAGGTGAACAAAGAACAGATGTGACAAATGGGAAACAAATGATAGATTTAAACCTTTCAAAAAGCATCTTTGGGCAGTTTCTCCAATTTTTTCCATAAAATATACACATTTTTAATTCCCTCTTTCATTTGAATAAATTACTCAGTTGAATGTTAGGAGGCATAAATATTTTCAATTGTGAATGACACTAGTTTAAAAAATAATTTAAGCTATTTTATTCTTCAGATTATTAAACCCTGCTATATGTTGGGAGTTAGATAGCCAATGTAATGAGCTAGATAGCCAGGACCTGCTTGGAAGTCTGTTAAGAGGGAGGGAGAACTGAACAGATTTCAGTTCAATGTGGCAAGTGCAATTATAGAAGATATTTAAGGCACTCTGGGCTGACAGAGTGAGTGCCCATCACAAGTATATTGTTCTTTTATGGATAAAGTTGTTCTTCCCAAGACAACTTATGAGCATGCAGGGTTTGCTGTCAACACCAGATTTGTTCTGTCTTTGCTCTTTGCCACACAGATGTCCCTCTTCTCCTTGCTTCTCCATACTTTCCCCTTCTTCTCTTAATATATGTCCCCTCAAGCAAAACACAGTCACAAACTCTCACCTGATCCAGCACATACAAGTCTTCACAACAAACTTGAAGGATCAGAGGATATCCTATCAATCAGATACATCACAGGGAATAAACTAGTCCACTTAGAGAAGCAAAATCCTGGCTCAACATGCTAAACCTTTCCACCTTTCATGTCTTCTTTCCAACTTAGTTTCTTTTTTATTTTCTTTGGAAAATGCCACCCTTATTTTTGTAGATTTATGCTCAGTGTAAAACAATTTAAACAATGCATAAAAACACAAATTTTTGTTTACCTTAACACAAATTCTACCACCCAGAGATAACCATGATTAATACTATGAGGAACCTCATTCTAGAATGCTCCCTTATGAGAGATCACAACAGACAACACTGAAGTACAAAGGATGATAAGAGATTACTACCAGCAGCTCTATGCCAATAAAATGGACAACCTGGAAGAAATGGACAAATTCCTAGAAAAGTACAACTTTCCAAAACTGAACCAGGAAGAAATAAAAGATCTTAACAGACCCATCACAAGCAAGGAAATCGAAACTGTAATCAGAAATCTTCCAGCAAACAAAAGCCCAGGACCAGATGGCTTCACAGTGGAATTCTACCAAAAATTTAGAGAAGAGCTAACACCTATCTTACTCAAACTCTTCCAGAAAATTGCAGAAGAAGGTAAACTTCCAAACTCATTCTATGAGGCCACCATCACCCTAATTCCAAAACCAGACAAAGATGCCACAAAAAAAGAAAACTACAGGCCAATATCACTGATGAACATAGATGCAAAAATCCTTAACAAAATTCTAGCAAACAGAATCCAACAACATATTAAAAAGATCATACATCATGACCAAGTGGGCTTTATCCAGGAATGCAAGGATTCTTTAATATCCATAAATCAATCAATGTAATACACCACATTAACAAATTGAAAGATAAAAACCATATGATTATCTCAATAGATGCAGAAAAAGCCTTTGACAAAATTCACCATCCATTTATGATAAAAAGTCTCCAGAAAGAAGGAATAGATGGAACATACCTCAACATAATAAAAGTTACATATGACAAACCTACAGCAAACACTATCCTCAATGGTGAAAAATTGAAAGCATTTCCCCTAAAATCAGGAACAAGACAAGGGTGCCCACTCTCACCACTACTATTCAACATAGTTTTAGAAGTTTTGGCCACAGCAATCAGAGCAGAAAAAGAAATAAAAGGAATCCAGATAGGAAAAGAAGAAGTAGTGAAACTCTCACTGTTTGCAGATGACATGATCCTCTACATAGAAAACCCTAAAGACTCTACCAGAAAATTACTAGAGCTAATCAATGAATATAGTAAAGTTGCAGGATATAAAATTAACACACAGAAATCCCTTGTTAATCCTATACATTAACAATGAGAAAACAGAAAGAGAAATTAAGGAAACAATACCATTCACCATTGCAACAAAAAGAATAAAACTTAGGAGTATATCTACCTAAGGAAACAAAAGACCTATACATAGAAAACTATAAAACACTGATGAAAGAAATCAAAGAGGACACAAACAGATGGAGAAATATACCGTGTTCATGGATTGGAAGAATCAATATTGTCAAAATGGCTATACTACCCAAAGCAATCTATAGATTCAATGCAATCCCTATCAAGCTACCAATGGTATTCTTCACAGAACTAGAACAAATAATTTCACAATTTGTATGGAAATACAAAAAACCTTGAATAGCCAAAGCAATCTTGAGAAAGAAGAATGGAACTGGAGGAATCAACCTGCCTGACTTCAGGCTCTACTACAAAGCCACAGTCATCAAGACAGTATGGTACTGGCACAAAGACAGAAATATAGATCAATGGAACAGAATAGAAAGCCCAGAGATAAATCCACGTACCTACGGACACCTTATCTTCGACAAAGGAGGCAAGAATATACAATGGAAAAAAAGACAACCTCTTTAACAAGTGGTGCTGGGAAAACTGGTCAACCACTTGTAAAAGAATGAAACTAGAACACTTTCTAACACCATACACAAAAATAAACTCAAAATGGATTAAAGATCTAAATGTAAGAACAAAAACTATAAAACTCCTAGAGGAGAACATAGGCAAAACACTCTCCAGCAGAAATCACAGCAAGATCCTCTATGACCCACCTCCCAGAATATTGGAAATAAAAGCAAAAATAAACAAATGGGACCTAATTAAACTTAAAAGCTTTTGCACAACAAAGGAAACTATAAGCAAAGGTGAAAAGACAGCCTTCAGAATGGGAGAAAATAATAGCAAATGAAGAAACAGACAAAGGATTAATCTCAAAAATATACAAGCAACTCCTGCAGCTCAATTCCAGAAAAATAAATGACCCAATCAAAAAATGGGCCAAAGATCTAAACAGATATTTCTCCAAAGAAGACATACAGATGGCTAACAAACACATGAAAAGATGCTCAACATTACTCATTATCAGAGAAATGCAAATCAAAACCTCAATGAGGTACCATTACACACCAGTCAGGATGGCTGCTATCCAAAAGTCTACAAGCAATAAATGCTGGAGAGGGTGTGGAGAAAAGGGAACCCTCTTACACTGTTGGTGGGAATGTGAACTAGTACAGCCACTATGGAGAACAGTGTGGAGATTCCTTAAAAAACTGGAAATAGAACTGCCATATGACCCAGCAATCCCACTTCTGGGCATACACACTGAGGAAACCAGATCTGAGACACATGCACCCCAATGTTCATCGCAGCACTGTTTATAATAGCCAGGACATGGAAGCAACCTAGATGCCCATCAGCAGATGAATGGATAAGGAAGCTGTGGTACATATACACTATGGAATATTACTCAGCCATTAAAAATAATTCATTTGAATCAGTTCTAATGAGATGGATGAAACTGGAGCCCATTATACAGAGTGAAGTAAGCCAGAAAGATAAAGACCAATACAGTATACTAATGCATATATATGGAATTTTAAAAGATGGTAATGATAACCCTATATGCAAAACAGAAAAAGAGACACAGATGTACAGAACAGACTTTTAGACTCTGTGGGAGAAGGCAAGGGTGGGATGTTCAGAGAGAACAGCATTGAAACAAGTATACTATCAAGGGTGAAACAGATCACCAGCCCAGGTTGGATGCATGAGACAAGTGCTCAGGGCTGGTGCACTGGGAAGACCCAGAGGGATGGGATGGAGAGGGAGGCGGGAGGGGGGATCGGGATGGGGAACACATGTAAATCCATGGCTGATTCATGTCAATGTATGGCAAAAACCACCACAATATTGTAAAGTAATTAGCCTCCAACTAATAAAAATAAATGGAAAAAAAAATTGAATGCTCCCTTAAGTATCAACATACAGAGATATATGTATATAATCACACAAACACCAGATCACACTGTACATGCTGTTTTTACTCGCTTTTTAAAATTCAAAACATGAACAACTTTTCATGCCAAGAACTATACTGAATACTTTAATTGCTTATGGCATCAGTTAATTCTGTTATCTTCGCTCCATTTTATAGAGTAATTTTTCAAGTCAAAGCCTTCAGACTGAGAGTTCATTTGTCCTTTCTAATCTATGAGGAAAGTAATTCAAGGTAGATGCTGCTTAAGTCCTATTAAGCACTTTATAATTCTTATCTCATGGAATTCTCACTCAACTCTATAAGATAGTGTGTGGTTTTAAAATATGTCCACAAATTCTATGATACTCCTTTCAAAAGGTGGAGCCTAATTCCCCTTTCTTTGAACATGGGCCACCTTAGTGACTGCCTTCTAGCATAGAGAATGTGGTGGAAGTAACAGTGTACATTCTAAAAATAGGTCATAAAAGTCACTGGCGTTTCTCCCTGGGGCTTCCTCTCTTGCTTTCTCTGGGGGAAATCAATTACTATCCCATAATGAGAGTTGCTGGTGGGAAGAACTATGGCCTCCTGCCAGAAGCTACTTGAGTCAGCCATCTTGGAAGGTGATCCATCAGCCTCAGTCAAGGTTCCACATGACAGGAACCTCAATCGACATCTTGACTGTCACCTAATGAGCAACCCTGAGACAGAAGCACTCACCTGAGCCTCTTCCAAATTCCTGACCCACAGAAACTGTGAGATAATAAATGTCTATTGTTATGAGTCACTCAGTTTGGGGGTAATTTGTGGCACAGCCATAGATAACTAATATACCAAAGTTCCATCATTATCCTCGTTTGACAAAAACCCAAGCATAGAAAAGCTAAGTCACTTGCCAAAGATCACACAGCTGGAAAATAGTGAAGTCAGGATTCAAATCTAAGAAGACTGACTTTAGAACCTGTGCACTTCACCATAGTTAGGCTGCTTTCTTTGCTTTCTAGTCTGAAACCCCATAGATTTGAATTTCTGATGTTCCCTGGCTGCAGAGATCAATGGCTTCTGGGAGGATCCTCTTTTGTTTGTCTCTGGAAGGTTGAGGTTTCTGTTTTGCCTCCAGGTATAATCAGAACTGAGAAACATCAGTTTCTCAGTGCTCCCTGCAGCACTGACTTGGCTCCATCTCAGGGCATTCCTTTACTTGACAAATATTTATTGAGTACAAAGTTAAATGAGGCAGGGATGTGCCCTTGGTTTCCTTACAAGCTAATACAACATCAGTTAAGGTTCAGTGCAAAGAGGGTGATGATCTTGTTTAAGATGTAGAAAGAGCATCTAAATCAGATGGTGGGCACAAGGTGGAGGTGACTGCAGAAAGTGTTTCCTGAAGAAGATGATGACTGAGCTGAGGTCTGAAAGACAATAAGGAGGTAGCTAGAAAAGAGGTGCGATGAACTTTTCTGAGAAGAGCAATTGTGGACTCTCCTAGAAGCAGGTGGCTGGAAATTCCAGCAAACATTTTAATCATTTTGTGGTTTGATTTCCTTTCCTGCAAAATTGAAATAAAATCACCTACTCTATAAAATTATGAAGTAAATGTTCTGAAAACCAAAAGTTCAGCACAAATGTTTGCTATTCTCTGCTTTACAAATGTCTTGATGAGAGAGGACAACCAAAGTATAGCAACTATGCTGTATTTGTGAATGGTTTTGAATTACTTTTGCCAGATGCACACACTTAAATCCCCCAGTCCAGTCAGATTTGAATTTCTATTCTGTAACTGGGAATGACTCCTTGTATTTCAGCTGCATGACCACAGCTGGTGATATGACCTATCTCAACTTGCACTTACCATGTCTATAACATTCAAATGAAACACACATATTGTAAATGTCAGCAGTGCCTGGTCCATCAGTAAATGTTAATTTTCTACATGCCTCCTCTAAATTGTCTTTAAGGGAAGTTGGATTAGGTTATAGTTAGTATTAGACTGCTCAGTGAAGAAAAGCTGAAGCACCACCAAAGGAAAATCTAAGTCTAACAGGTTTGAAGAAGAAAGGGATGGAAAAAGGATTCTTATTTTCTTAATGTGGACAGATTTGTGAGATGACTGGAGTAGAGTCAGCCTGGGGGAGGTCAAACAATGTGTGGTAGAACAAGAGAAGATTCGTTAAAGAGCATTTCCAAGCTAGAAATGATGGATAACATATCTGGGGAAATAATTGGCCAGCAAGTAATGCTATGGAGATGCAAGGGGTGCTGAAAATCTTAACCAAAGTAATAAGACAAGAAAAAGAAATGAAATGTATAAGAAAAACCAGGAGTGACACAAAGAAAGTTTTCAGCTTCAGACAAGGGGAATATCAGTCACAAATAACCTTATTTATAAGTTTCTATGGATTGAAGCAACTTAGCAGCAGCAGCAGCAGCATGGGCTAAATCACAGGGCTGGCAAACCACAGCATGAGGCCAAAATCTGGCCTACTATCTGTTTTTGTAAATAATATTTTATAGAAACTGCCTTCCCCAGTGGTTCAGTGATAAAGAATCCACCTGGCAAAACAGGAGACACAGGAACGTGGGTTTGATCCCTGGGTCTGGAAGATTCCCTGGAAGAGGAAACGGCAACCCACTCCAGTATTCTTGCCTGGGAAATCCACTGGACAGGGGAGGCTAGTGAGCTACAGTCCATGGAGTTGCAAGGGTTGGACAGAACTGAGAGACTAAACAACAACAACAAATTTTATAGGAACATAGCCATAGCCATTCACTTATAAAACGTCTAAGGCTGCTTTCCCATTACAATGCTAGAGTTGAGAAATTGTGACAGAGGACATGTGACCTGAGAAGCCGGAAATAGTTACCATCTAGCCCTTTACAGAAAAAGTTTGCCAACCACATACTAAATAAATGAGCTAACAAAAATGCCTGCTTAGGGTCAGAAAACCAAATGTGAGGCTTATTAACCACCTTCATATATTTGACAAACTGAATGGAAGAAACAGGCTTGTTCTATGGTTTCAAAGGGTAAGACTGAATTATTTGGGAAGCATGCTTTGACTTACTCTGATAAATAAGCTATGGAACTTTTAGAGTTATCCCATCAAAAATAAGCTATTTTGGACAGTAGTCTCCTTCAGATTGTTGATAGAAGGATTTAAACAGGAGAGGTATAGTATTCAGCACAGTAGGTATTCAATGTCTGTTGAACAAATAATACAGTGAATGAATGACTGCCTATAATGTTTAGCCATAAAAACAATGGCTAATACTTACATATTAGCTGAGCATGTATTATATGTCAGGCATGAAGCACATGCCTGAAGCACACTGTACATATTATCTCATTTCATCATTTTTTATTTCATAAAATTAACAGTAGGGTGGCAGAGACTGCTAATTGTCCTCCATATCTGTTCCCATATCCCTCAGTAATATAAACTCTGAATTTCAGCCAAGTACAAGGCCATCTCTTTATCAGCCTCCCTTATAGCTACATGCAGCAAGGTGACTAAGTTAGTGCTAATTAGATATAAGCAGAATGGTTTGTTACTTGTGGACAGTGTCCTTGAAGAGAGAGAGTATGCCCTTTTCTTTCTCCTCTTTCTCCTTTCTGCTGGCAAGGAAGGCATGATGGCTGGAGCTGGAGCAGCCATATTAGACTGCAAGGTGAACATGAAACTAGATGCTGTGCATAGCAAATAATTAAGATAGAAGTCACTGTGCCTGTTCCTGGATGTGGGAGAGAGGAAAATAATATGCTATCTACCTTAAGACACCACTATTTTAGGTTTTCTGTCACTGGCATCCAGATACGTTGCTAACAAAGGTGAGTACTATTGTCACCCTCATTTTATGAATATGGCTCAAAGCACTTGAATGACTTATCTAAGACAACAGACTAATGTACAAGGAAGCTATATAGAAAATTCCTGAATTGGAGGGGAAGTTATATTCCCTAATTTCTATGATGTTTCCAATTTTATGCTCTTAAACCAGAAGGGGTGCTTTGTATCATAAAGAATAGTAAAATTAGAAAAATATGAAATACAAGCATACTGTCTTTTCTAACTGTAGGTGTTAGAAGGAGGTGGGACTTAACAGCAACAACAAAAACTAATCTATCAGACGGCTCTCAATTATTTATTAAGTACTGATTATATTCTACAGAGTTAAGAAAGCAAGATGGCCAAGCACCAGGGGATCAGTAAAGTTCTGCTGGAGTGGGGTCTGGTGTGGAACTTTACAAAGAGGTAGCAATCACTTTACCCATATTCACATAGGATGAGCAGTGTAAAGAAAGATAAAGAAAATACAATGCATAACCATGAGTTCATTTCAAGCTTGTAGGAGAACATTTCAACTAATCACAGAAAGTGAAAACTGCTCAGGAATTTCACCATCATGGAAAAGAAACATTGGAGTAATCATCAATGCTGGTAACCAAATAATTCTATTTGCTTCTTAACTTAAAGAAAGGATTTCATAGAGTCTTTCTGAGTATCATGTGTATGACAAACAACTATGCCAGGTTGTTTTCTTAGGCTTGCTCTTCTCCAAAGTCCACTCTGCAAAGAGATTAAAGAAAATATTATGTCTGCAAAACCCTCTCCTCCCCTTCTTCCTACAACAGGGACATGGAGTGCACAGTTGTTGGTGTATGCACATAATCACACCCAAACTCTGCATGATATGAATCAGTCTTCAGTGGAGTCTTTCTTCTCCACCGAATGTCTGCTGTTCCACATCCCCCTGACCTCCTTTCTCTGAACTATGATGACAAAAATTCCATAATTCACAAAGAAGCAAAAATTCAAAAGCACTCCCCAAAGGCACTGGTGTACCCATCTAGATCCTTTCCCAAGACCCCAAAGACTTAACCCTTTGTGACTTCTACTCTATTAGAAAAGTTTCAGAGCTTGATTCTAGACTTATGACTCAGAAACCCAAAGAGATCTTATCTTTATACTCTATGTATATTAGACATCAGGAATCTACTGATAAGTAGATGAGAAAGTTACCCAAATAAGTAATTCCAAATGAATATACTGATAAGGCTGACAATACAGTAACATGCAAGATCATAAAAAAAGTTTGTCCACACAGGTTAATTTTCAATTATAAAACTCACAAGGAAAGGAAAATGTCACTGAAAAACACATTCTCCAATCAGCTTGCAAATCACCCCTTCTCTCCTTGTTGCTGTCCCAGAAATATGGAGATATTAGACATAGTAGAATATAGCTTTAAGTCAAGAGTGGAGGTGGACAGGATTATGGTATAGACACTCACAAGATGCATGCACAAAAAGATTTATGTTTTTGGTAAGATAATGAGAAGAGAGAAAAGCGGACAGCAGAAGATGGCATTTAACCCTCTATGATTTAGTCTCAGTTTATTTTTTCTAACTTCATCTCTGACCAATACTTCCTAGAGAATGTCACAGTCTTTAAAAGAGGACTCTGTCCAGGGAAGTGAGGCCAGGGAGAAAGTGGAGGAGAGAGGGAGGAGTCTCATTTTGGAGAGAGATGGAAGGTCATGGGTTGGCTGGCACCTGGAGACTACTCTGCCTTCACTAAGGCTAACTGCAGTAGAAGCAGTAGAACCATCTTGGACAATTCATCCTGGAGTTGGAAAGTTCTCATACTAGGTCAAAGCAGCACGTTTTTGGAAGCTGTGCTATGAAAAGAGAAAAGTGGGAATAACCTGGAGCCTCTTCCTTGAAAATCTTGTTTTACCCAATCAATGAATCAAAAATATAATAGGCTTCCCCAAGCAGCCTACTGCCACCCTTTAGATGGGATACCTAGAGCTCATGTTACAAGCTACTTTTAATTAATTGTTAGGCAACATCAGTACCCCCATTCGCTAAATGTTTTTTTCAAACTGGTATTCTACATGTCATTCCTCAATTAATGTAATTGTCTTTCCAAAGAATTAAAAATACATGTGATGAAAATGAACTCACTCTTGAGTAAGATAACCATAATAGAACCCCTCTACTACTCTAGCACATTCTCACATTACAGGCTCTCAGTAAACCGATCCTGATTTAATCAAAATAAGATATGATTCAAGTCCTGCAAACTGTATTCCTCATGGCTGTGTTTCCTTCTCTCCCTCCATCCTGGGTCCCCCACATCTGATACCTAGTCTACATTTCATCATCGCACTGAGTGAAACATTTTCCAGACTCAGTAACTCTCCAGTTTCATAGAGGTTCCCATGCAAAGCCCTAGCAGATAGAAAGCATTTTAAATCCACATACTTAGTGCATAAGATGGCCATTTTCATGTTTACATTTGTATTATATTTAACACTAGCACTAATGAAGGTCTGCAGAAGTCCTCTGGTCAAAAGTTTCAAAATTATTCCTGTTCCTCATGGATGCCCATCAATGACATCAAATTCTGGGTGGAGGCCCAAGCCAACAACTGACTCAAACAATTGATATCATTCTAATGGCACTTGTTTTTGGTAAAGTCAAAAACGCAAGTAGAAGATCTTGTTAAAACTCGAAGTTCACTTAAGCAATGTCTCGATTTACCACTGAGATGTCATCATCCAAAAGGGAGAAGCAATATTATTCATACTTTTCACCTGATTGAAAAAATGAAGTGAATAAGTTTTCAGGGTTTGGCTGCTTTTATTTTTTTTTAATTTGTTTAGTCTACAGAACAACACCCTGGCACATTTGCTATTTTTCAGGGCAGTCAATATAATCCAAATTACAGAGTTGTTTGCTGAGTCCACAATCAGAAGCAAGCAGGGCAGCTCTGACCTGCACTACCAGCTTCCCAGCCATTCCTGAGCCTCTGACAGGTAATGGGGGTGGAAGCAAGTACCCAGGGAAGCTGAGGGATGCGCAGGTAGAGGCAAGGAGCCATGATATGGCCAATCTCAGCATCTGGATGCTGTAGGCTCCTCAGCAGATCAACTGTGTCACATGACACAGGCAGGAGTACATCTCCTAAGGTGCAGTTCACTTTTGCTACCATAATGTCATTATTTGAAATATCAGCTGTGATTTTTATGATGAATGCCAGGGATTAAAAAAAAAAGCAGACTTTGGCAGGGATGTCATACCACATTCTATACTAACTGTTTAACAAATCACATGTTATATTTTTCTGATGATAAAAGTAATACACACTTACTGTAGAAAATTTGGAAAAAGTCTGGTAAGTAGAAAAGATAAGGTAAGATCATTGGGGAAGTCCCAGTTTTGTTATAACTTCTTTCCAGTTTTTCCCCCACGAATATAGACTTTTTAATAGAACTGAAATTATACTGTTTGTACCATTCTTGTCCTGCTTCTCTTGTTTAATATTATATTCTCTAAAAGAAACTTTGGGACATAATAAAATCTATATCAACTTTAACAATCTCTATCCTAACATTCTAAACCTTATTTTAAAAAGGAGAAGATCTAGAGAAATCACAGGCTGTGCCCCCCTGAAATCATGCGTCATCTCACCTGTTTGATATACTTGTAAACACTGCCCTATTCTTCGAGTACAATAAATTCCAGATTGCTCAATCTTGCTTCCAAGAACTGGTCAACCAAAGGGTGTGTGCATGTGTGCTAAGTTGCTTCAGTTGTGTCCAGCTCTTTGTGACCCTATGGACTGTAGCCTGCCAGGCTCCTCTGTCCATGGGATTCAACCAAAGGGTAGGATTAATTCATTCACCCATTTAACAAATTATTTTCTGAACACCTACTTTGTGCCAAATCCTTTTGTAGGCCCTAAGTTAAATGGTCTATAAAACTGATGGGTTTAGTTGAAATTTATTAAAGGGACATTTGCTAGGTTTAAGTGACATTTTATGATATTTAACTAGGCCAAACAGAGCCAAGTTTGAGGGGAAGCTGAAATGCTGGGCTGGAGGAAGCACAAGCTGGAATCAAGATTGCCGGGAGAAATATCAATAACCTCAGATATGCAGGTGACACCACCCTTATGGCAGAAAGGGAAGAGGAACTAAAGAGACTCTTGATGAAAGTGAAAGAGGAGAGTAAAAAAGTTGGCTTAAAGCTCAACATTCAGAAAACTAAGATCATGGCATCTGGTCCCATCACTTCATGGGAAATAGATGGGGAGACAGTGGAAGCAGTGTCAGACTTTATTTTTTTGGGCTCCAAAATCACTGCAGATGGTGATTGCAACCATGAAATTAAAAGATGCTTACTCCTTGGAAGGAAAGTTATGACCAACCTAGACAGCATATTAAAAAGCAGAGACATTACTTTGCCAACAAAGGTCCATCTAGTCAAGGCTATGGTTTTTCCAGTGGTCATGTATGGATGTGAGAGTTGGACTATAAAGAAAGCTGAGCACAGAAGAATTGATGCTTTTGAACTGTGGTGCTGGAGAGTCCCTTGGACTGCAAGGAGATCCAATCAGTCCATCCTAAAGGAGATCAGTCCTGGGTGTTCACTGGAGGGACTGATGTTGAAGCTGAAACTCCAATACTTTGGCCACCTGATTCGAAGAGCTGACTCATTGGAAAAGATCCTGATGCTGGGAAAGATTGAGGGCAGGAGGAGAAGGGGATGACAGAGAATGAGATGGTTGGATGGCATCACTGACTTGATGGACATGGGTTTGGGTGGACTCCAGGAGTTGGTGATGGACAAGGAAGGTCTGGGGTGCTGCAGTTCATGTGGTCACAGAGAGTCAGACATGACTAAGCAACTGAACTGAACTGATATATGTATTTACATATATATATTATATATATATCTTTTTTCTGTGTATATATATATATATATATACACACACACACACACACACACACATTTTTTTCCTGTCCTGACTGATGGCTTGGTTGCTTTCCTGCAGTAACAGAACAGCTAAAGGAAATGCTTTGGGGCTCCAGGGCCAGCTCCACTTTCGGACTCTCAGCATATCACCTGGCCCTTTTCTTCTCACCTTTCAGACTTCAGCTCATATGTCATCTCCTCAGAAAGGCTTAGCTGCTCTAGGGCAGTCCCTTCACCCCTCCCATCATCACTTTCTGTAATATTACCCGGCCTGATTGTCTTTTGAGCACTTACTGTCACTGGAAATTCTATGTATTACTTATTTGTACACTAGTCACTTGTTGGCATCGCCTGACTAGAACCAGAACTTTCTGACAGCTGGGAACATGCTGGTTTTGTTCATTGTTGTGTTCCCAGCAAAGGAATGGGAACTCAATAAATCTATACAGAATAAATAAAAGAATCCGCCTTATCTGTTTCACTGTGTATACCTACTGCCTTCTACTTCCGAAGGTGATTTGTAGGAAAGCTCAAATGAGACCAGGTATGCCAAGGTGCTTTAAGAGGAAAGACTCCACATAGGATGTGGTTATCATGCATGGAAAGGTGGCTCATGAAGCCCTGAGCACCTCAAGCGGCCTCCTTCCTGACCCTACACAGTATGTGCCCCTCCTCGTTTCTCCACTCCTCCTAGACAGAGACTTGTCTGGAATCTAAAAATGCCACTCCACCTGGCAAACCATCCAAACAGAACGCAACTTAATAATTTATTATAAGGCGAGGCCTCTCGGTGAGCCTCAAAATAAGATGATACTGCTACTGCTGCTGCTGCTAAGTCACTTCAGTCATGTCTATGCGACTCTATGTGACCCCATAGATGGCAGCCCACCAGGCTCCCCCCATCCCTGGGATTCTCCAGGCAAGAACACTGGAGTGGGTTGCCATTTCCTTCTCCAATGCATGAAAGTGAAAAGTGAAAGTGAAGTCGCTCAGTCGTGTCTGACTCTTAGCAACCCCATGGACTGCAGCCCACCAGGCTCCTCCATCCATGGGATTTTCCAGGCAAGAGTACTGGAGTGGGGTGCCATTGCCTCCTCCGAAGATGATACTAGTGGGACTCAAATAACAAGATGCTACTTAGGAAGGAAGCGATCCACCAGGAGGGCAAACCCAGAAGAAAAACTACAAAGATATTCCCTGCCCTAAGCTAGTGGGGTTCAACGAGCATGAACTGAGTGCCTGCAATATTCCAGGTCCTGAGCTCAGCCCTAGGGACAGAGAGGTAAAGGAGACCATCACAGTAGAGGGGTGGACACAGATGCAAAATTGAAAACCCAAAGTCAGTGAAGTCAATCTAGCATGAAGGCAGTCAGGGAAGACTTTGTAGAGCGATTGACACCTAAACTGAACCTAAAGGACAGAAGGAAGAGAGCTGGAGACCAGTGGGCGGCCCAGGGTGAAGCACAGAATGGAAAGACCATGTGCTGTGTTCAGGGAGCTCCAAGTAGTGAACGCATCGGGTATTTACTGCTGGAGTATCCGGTGTGTCAGGGGACGAGTCGGGGCAGAAGGGTTGGGATATGTACCTAGAGAGGTGGGTGGTGGTCACTCTCTCACAAGTAGCAGATCAGAACCATTTCAAACACAGGCCTGTGGAGGCCTTGTAGAGATGAACCCACTCACTGGGGAGTGAGCCCAGCTCCTGGACCTCAGAGGGCCGGGCTTGCCTGGAAGCAGAAACGGGAGAAACACAAAAAGTCAACTAAACCTCACTGTGCTGCAAGCAGGGAGGATGTGAATCGGGAGGAGCTAGGCTTGGGGAACTAGACAGAGACCCCAAGGGAAAATTCTTCCCACACGTGCTGGAGAACATGGGCTGCCTATGTAGCTGATTTGGGACTGCTGTGGAGCCCAGCTCTCGGCCATCTCGACCTGGGATGGTGCAGCTTCCTAACTGCCTGGCAGAGCTTCGCAGCGGGTGAGTCAGTTCTGAACAGAGGGAAGGGTAGAAAGAAGAACCAGTGTGATTTCCTGAGACTGAGCCAAAGGAGAATCTCCTGAGCCCTGAATGAAGGCAGCAGCAAGGAAGAGAAGGAAAAGGAGGTCCCTGGTATTTTGCATAAAATACTCAAGTCCCAAATTTGCTTATGACATAATATGATTCAAAGCATCAAAGGCAGAAAAACCAGAAAGAGAAAGAGAGGTGGATGGAGAAAGAGAGAGAGAGAATGACTGGGGTGGGACAAAGCAAGTACAGAAAAGGTTGTCCTTCCTTTTCCTTCTTGAGTCCTTACACTCAAGAAATCCCACACGTTCAAGAAAAAATGGGAGCGTCAGTTCTAGTGAGGTGGATGAATCTAGAGCCTGTTATACAGAGTGAAGTAAGTTAGAAAGAGAAAAACAAATATTGTATATTAATGCATATATATGGAATCTAGTGGAGAAGGAAATAGCAACCCACTCCAGTATTCTTGCCTGGAGAATCCCAGAGACAGAGGAGCCTGGTGGGCTGCTGTCTATGGGGTCACACACAGTTGGACACGACTGAAGCGACTTAGCAGCAGCAGCAGCAGCAGCATGGAATCTAGAAAAACGGTACCGATGAAGCTATTTGCAGAGCAGGAACAGAGTCACAGTGGGGAAGGAGACTGTGGACGGACTGAGAGGGTAACATCAAAACATATACATTACCATATGCAAAATAGATGGCTAGCGGGAAGTTGTTGTATAATACAAAGGAGCTCAACTCGGTGAGTGACAACCTAGAGGGGTGGGATGGGATGGGGGGTGGGAGGCCCAGGAGGAAGGGGGCATATGTATACTTACAGCTGATTCACATTGTTGTGTGGCAGAAACCAACACAACATTGTAAAGCAATTATCCTCCAACTAAATTTAAAAAAAAAGAAAAGAAAAAGGAAACAATATACCAGTGTCTCACTGGGGTATATGATATATTTTCAGGAGCTCCCAGCGGGAATTGAAAATTTTATGTATTCATTTTGATGGTATCTGTAAGAAGAAAAATGTTTTCAAACCCAACCCACCCCTCCCCAAATCAATCACTCCAACTTTGGCTTGGACCTGGTGATCCAGATGAAAGTCCCTATCTCATTAGCATACATCCTCCTCTTCCCTTTCTCCTCACTACTTCCAGCTCCTCCAGCTTAAGGCAGAGAAAGGATCCTGACAAGGTTAAACACAGCAGGTAGCTGAGCCTGACACAGAAATTCCCTGTCCTAAGGTTCGTAACACATTAGTAATTGATCCCTTGGTGAGGTAGGGAGAACTAGGGCACCAAGAACTAGGGCAATAGATTACACCTCCATTGTCCATCCACGTCTCCATCTAAAACACAAAGAGTTCAGCCTCTCTCATCTCCTTCTGCAGCTCCACAACAAACAGGGTCTCCTTCCCTGAAGCCACCACGGTGTGAGGCAATCTTAAGAAGCAGCATTTTCTATTACTTGAATTTACTTTATCTTATTAAATACCTTTGGTATACCCCTTAATGTGTCTATATATCTTTTGCCTTCTTTTTAAGTGATTTATTGAATTGTCTTTCTTTTTAATTGAAGTAGAGTTAATTTCCAATGTTATATTAGTTTCAGGTGTACAAAATAGTGATTCCGTATTTTTATAGATTATACAAAATACAAAGTTATTACCAAAAAAAAAAAAAAGAAGCAGCATTTTCTGCCTGTCCTCTTCTTTATGTGTTTCTCATTGCCCCAATAGTCTGCCAACTCCTGGCTTACTATTATTGACGTATCCCAGTTTCTCCTGGGCAGTCTCCTACACATTGGGTGTGTGTACGCTAAATCGCTTCAGTCATGTCTGACTCTTTGTGACCCCATGGACTATAGCCCTCCAGGCTCCTCTGTCCATGGGATTCTCCAGGCAAGAATACTGGAGTGGGTTGCCATTTCCTACTCCAGGGGATTTTCCCAAAACACAGGGGGGATTGCACTGAGTCTTGCAGAATGAGCAGATGGCAAAAGTTGGAGAGAAGGTATATTCCATCTACAAGGGAATGATTAAATAAAATATAGTACATTCATATCCAGGAGAACAAGTTTTTTGTTGTTTTTATAACTTAGCTCTAGATACATTTACCTAGAAAGGATTCCAGGGTGTATTGTTTCATTTTCTTAAGGTAAAAATAAATCAAAGAACAAAACATGTTAGGAGCGCCTGATAAAACAAAATGCACAAAGTGTATCATTATGTGTATGTGTACATACAACTGTATAAATGCATAGCAAAACGTCTGAACAGCACCTGCTCAACTCAGAACAGTGATTACCACTGAAAAAGAAAAAGCAGACTTAGAGAGGGGTTATAGGGGCTTTTACTTAATCTACAATGTTCGCATTCTTTACAACTAAGAATTTACGTATTATGTAATGAAAAATAACTTTTTGAAAATCTGAAATTATTATATGAGATTTTTTTCATCCTGTGAAAGTTTGCTTTAATGCATTAAAGAACTCCTGGAAGGCAGTAGAACTAGTTCCCACTTGGGCATGGGTTTGTTTATCCTGCTTATCTCTAGTTAGAGCCAACAACGCTAATGATTCTGAATAGCACTGGCCACTCCTTGGCCATCCCAACCCCTCCCACCCACGGCTTCAACTATCACCTCTAAGTGGATGATTCCCAAATGCCTCTTTCTAGACACAGCCGCTCCCACCAGCTACAGTCCTGACTTTCCAACTTCCTGTTGGATACAGCCAACACCCCAAGTACAAAACCAGATTCCTGTCCTGCCTTCTCTCCTTAACTCAATTCTTCTGCCTAACTTCCTCCTTCCTATTAACTGGCATCTCCTACTTCCCAGGAATTCGGAAAGGAAATTTCCCAGTTATCACTAGTTCTCTTCGTCCACACACCCACCTAGTTATTTGTCATATTCTGGTGATTTTTCTAAAATTTTTTTCCAAACTGTTAGCCACTGACACCACCCCCTGGTCAGACCCTTTCCATTCATCAGCTGGACTAGTGGAATCTCCTTCTAAATGGTCTCCTTATAAATTAGGGGACTGAGACCGATGCATACACACTACTATATATAAAATAAATAATCAATAAGGACCTACTTATAGCACAGGGAACTCTACCCAATATTCTGTAATGATCTATATGGGAAAAGAATCTGAAAGGAGTGGATACATGTATATGTATAACTGATTCACTTCACTGTATACCTAAAATTAACATAATATTGTAAGTCAATTATACTCCCACAAAAATTTTAAAGTAAATAAATGGTCTCCTTGTCCCTGACTACTTTGATCCATCTGCTAGATGTCCAACTTCCCATTTGGTGAAGGCCTAGCATTCCAGATTGTTGAGGTCATTTTGAGCCTCCATTCCATCACCTATTGTATTAGCTATTTTGCCAACTTTGAGTCATCTGCAAATTTGGAAATAAGGTTTTTTGCCTTCATCCAAGTCTGACAAAAATGTTAATGAGGTTGAGCCAAAGAAAACCCTCTGCACTACACATATCTTTCCAAGGGAACCCAGAACTTATCACTGGAAGAAAGACAGCAACTTATAAAAAAAATAGTCTCAGACACCTTTCATATACCATCTCATTTAAACCTTACAACAAATCCTGATACTGAGCATTATTATCTTAATTTTATTTTATTTTTTTTACATTTTTTTTTCATTTATTTTTATTAGTTGCAGGCTAATTACGTTACAATATTGTAGTGGTTTTTGTCATACATTGACATGAATTAGCCATGGATTTACATGTATTCCCCATCCCGATCCCCCCTCCCACCTCCCTCTCTACTTTAGAGGTTTAAAACTGAGGTCAAGAATGGCTAGGTACTTTTGTGAAAAGCTTACAGCTATTAAGTGATAGAGTTTTGATTTTTACACAAATTTGAGTTGATTGCACAGATTATGGTTTTTCTGCCACACAGTTTGAACTTTTCATGGATCCTCCCCTTCTAAAAGATACAGCACACACCTCTTAACCTACTTGGGACTTTCACAGTCTAGCTTCAAACCTACCTTTGTAACAGTAAAGACTATACCATGTGTCAAACACATGGTATAATGTGTTATATGCTTGATTTATGCATAATTTATTTATTATGCATATAATAGTTTATATGCTTTATTTCATTTAATTCATGTCAAACCTATGAGGTAGGCACAACAATTAGGTCCATTTTACTGATTCAGAAGCTGATGCATAGTGAGATTAAAAATAGCTTAATCTATAAATTAAAAACTAACTCAATTTAAAAAAATAGATCTATTAAAGTTACCCAGCTAGTAAACAGCAAAGCTAGATTTCAAACTAGGGTCTGCCTGACTAGAGAAATACTTAGGAGGTAGAATGGACAGGAAGTTCAATTCATACCATCAATCTACAAGTATTTATGGAGCACTTTTGTCACAGGCTGAATATTGTGCTGGAGCCAGAGATCAAAAGAAGTGAACCCTGCCTCTGGCTTCATGAATGCTCAGTCTCTTCAATCATGTCTGATTCTTTGCAACCCCATGGACTGTAGCCCACCAGACTCCTCTGTTCATGGGATTCTCCAGGCAAGAATACTGGAGTGGGTTGTCATGCCCTCCTCCAGGGGATCTTCCCCACCCAGGGATCAAACATGGGTCTCTTACATCTCCTGCATTGGCAGGAGAGTTCTTTACCATTAGTGCCAGCTGGGAAGACTCTGCCTTCATGGAGCACATGATTTATTGGGAAAGATAGGCATGGAAACGGAAGGTAGCAGAGTGTAGTGAATACTGGGAGGGAGAAGCTCAGAAGGTGGGGGTGGGGGGGTTGTGCTTGGAGAGCTGAGGTTTCCAGTCTTGTTAACTGAATCCATAAAGATTCCATCCACTGTGATGAGGAATGTGGAAGAAATAGGTTTGGGAAAAGACTGAGTTCAATTTGAGACATGGGTTTTGGGGAGATGTCTCACAGGCAGCTGGATGTGCAGGTCTGGAGCTTAGGAGTGGGGCATGGATCACAGAAAGATCTGGAATCATTGATGAAACTCATGGAGGTGGATATATTCAACATGCATGTAAGGCAAACAAGGAAAAAGACGGAAGAGCAGAGGAGACGCTGCTCACCTGGCCAACTAGCACACTCCCGTGAACCAGACTTCTAAGGATGGTTTTATCTCTTCCCAAGCAGAAACACCTTTCCATCCTTTTCATCAAGCCATACCCAGCTTCCTTCAGCCCTGTCTCTGCTCCAGAAAATTCCAGCCCAGAGCTCCCTCTCCTGGACTCAAGCCATTTAACAGCTGGCCAGGGACTCAGCCATTTCTTGGTGAGGACGTAGAAAATTTCAGGTATTCGTGCCCTCTCTCCCTGACTGGACTGAAAGATCTTTGATGGCTAAGATTTTTGATAACATTAGGAATGCAGTCAATATGCTCTTTACAGAACCAATTTAAAAAGCATAATCAAGCAATAGCAGAGCATTTATGTGAACTAGTTTCTCCAGATGAACCTGAATGGCTTTCTCGATACAGCAGCAACCACATTCTGGGCACTCTCCCAAGCTTCCACCTGAGCCTCTGCACCGAACAGAGCTGGTCAAGGTGAGCACACCCGCCTCTCCTTGGTCCTTCTAGTTTATGCCTTAGAATGTGCTCCTTCTTCAGTCCCAGCAGCCCTTGCTTCCAGAACCTTTCCAGTTTGAAAACAAATTTCTTCAGAAAGGAAGAAACAAGGATGAAGATATTTTGCTTGAGAAAACATCAAGGAGCAGCAACAGAAGCCTCCTTCCCATAAGTCAAGTCACGGAGTTTAACCAAGCCCCTTAAAACAAAATATTGTCTAAAATTAAAAGATGCTTGTTCCTTGGAAGAAAAGCTGTGACAAACCTAGACAGTGTACTAAAAAGCAGAGACATTACTCTACCCACAAAAATCCATCTAGTCAAAGATATAGTCTTTCCAGTAGTCATGTATGGGTGTGAGAGTTGGACCATAAAGAAGTCTGAGCGCCAAAGAATTGATGCTTTGGAAATGTGGTGCTGGAGAAGACTCTTGAGAGTCCCCTGGACTGCAAGGAGATCAAACCAGTCAACCCTAAAGGAAATCAATCCTGAATATTCATTGGAAGGACTGATGCTGAAGCTGAAGCTCCAATACTTTGGCCACCTGATGCAAAGAGCAAACTCACTGGAAAAGACCCTGATGCTGGGCAAGATTAAATGCAGGAGGAGAAGGGGACAATAGAGGATAAGATGGTTGGATGGAATCACTGACTTGACAGACATGCCTCTGAGCAAGCTCCAGGAGATGGTGAAGGACAGGGAAGCCTGATGTGCTGCAGTCCATGGGGTTGCAAAGAGTAGGACACAACTGAGCGACTGAACAACAACAACAAACTGCCTAATTTTACAATTTAGAAATGATTCCTCATTCATGATGTTTTATAATATCCTTCTATAATAAGCAAATGTCTGAGATACTGAGTAAGGGGGAGTTAGTAACATCTTGTTTCATAAATTAAGAGATTATCAGATTCTCACCTTCATCAACACCTGGCTCAGGTAAGCTCAGATAGGCAGTAGCCATGGGGGTCTTGCTCACCAGCATCCCCCATCAGCCAGTACAGTGCTTCACACATGGGAGTGACTCAGAAGGACTGATGAATGGATGAGACAACGTTGAGTGGATGAGACAATAAGACTGGGAAAACACAAAACTGTAGAAAAATGAGACAGAGAATGAGGGCGATACAGAAGTAAGAAGAGTGTGAAGAAGACTGAGTTGAAGAAACAACCAACCACCTTCTTACATCTTAGGCTCAGAGTCTCCTCAACTTCTCCACAAAGATATGCATACAGCAGCTAAATCGTTGGGTCAGTTTCTCAGTCCTAAAACTGTCAAATGCACATTGACAGTACTCATCATTTAATATTTTTCTTTTGTAACCACTTTCTCTCTTCCCTTCTGTATGCCTTAGGAACATTTTTTTTTCTTTAACTTTTCACCTAAACGAAGACTTGACATTCAATTTGACTCCTACTAGACTCTACGCTTGTCTTTCAGGTTTGCTGCTTTGCTACTTAAAATCCTGTATCAATTTAGAAAAGGAGACTGAGGTCCACATTTGATGTCTGGAATCATTATGAACAGTGCCTAACCCTCTAGTGGTAGTTTCAATTCTGCCTATTCTATGATGAGTGCAAAGAAACAAGAGTGTCCCAGTTTAAAAAAAAAGACACTGCATTTTCACTTCACAGGAAAGCCCCAAGGAACCAAGCTACTGTAACGCTTCATTGTCCTTACTCTCTCCCACAGCAACAGGGCCTCCAGCTCCTCACCATTTTTTAAGCTGGCCCTGTCACTCTCAGGACAGCACAGGAGGTCTCCAGGAATTCGATCTATGCACACTCAGCGGCAGAATGCTAATTTTAATGTCAGCCTTTGACAACCATAGCTAAAATAAATCTAAAAAACACCCCAGCAAAGTAAAATCTAAATAGGCCCTAGATGAATCTCTACAGATAGAATTCATTAACACAATGATAATTAACTGCCACAACAAGATTGAAAACATGGTTTAATGATGGGAAACTTGTTAATATAACATACCAGTAGGTCAAATGTGAAAAAAAAGCACACAGTCATCTCAAAGATGACCTTTTGACTTTTGATAAATTCAACTCCCTTTCACTAAAAAAAAAAATCTATGAATATAAAACTCCCTTCTCAAACTATTTTTAACCAAAAGCAACATCATGATTACTAGTGAATATGAAAAACATTTCTATTAAAATCAGGAATAAAATTAAAAGGTCTATCATCCTCCCTTTTAGTAATTTATGTTCAAATTTCTGATTTAAAAGAAACAATTATTATTTGTAGACAACACAATTCTCTACCTAGAAAGTTCAGGAAAATCAGCTAAAAAATTAAGCTGATTAAATAAAAATATAAAACTTATTTTAAAATAAGTAAGAAATATATGATTCACTGGAGTAGGAAATGGCAACTCACTCCAGAATTCTTGACTAGAAAATTCTGTGGACAGAGGAACCTGGTGGGCTATAGTCCACTGGGTTGCAAGAGTTGGACAGGACTGAGCATACATGCATACATTTATGATTTACATGACGGTTACTACAAGCTTCAGTAAGAGATATAAAAACATTTGAGTAAATTAAGAAACATATGAGTATGGAAAGACTAAATACATAAACATATTAATTCTTCCTAAATTAATATATGATTGCCTGTCTGCTAAGTCATGTCCAACTCTTTGTGACTCTATGGACCATAGCCCGCCAGGCTCCTCTGTCCATGGGATTCTCCAGGCAAGAATACTGGAGTGGGTTGCCATGCCCTCCTCCAGGGGATCTTTCTGACCCAGGGACTGAACCCGCATCTCTTATGTCTCCTGCATTGGCAGGTGGGTTCTTTACTACCAGCACCACCTGGGAAGCCCAATATATAGGTTTATTATAATCCTAATCAGAATATCAACAGATATTTGACATTCTGACAAAGTGTTTCAAGCTTAATTTATAAGAATAAGCAAGGAAAATAAGAAAAATTTTAATAATTATAATGAGAATCCAGTGTGTAATTAATGCTATAAGGCTAAAATATTAACTAACCAAAACAGTGTGGTACTCATTAAAGAATTTACAAATAGATATCTTAGGCCTGAAATTGACTTTGCTGCTAAGTCGCTTCAGTCGTGTCCGACTCTGTGCGACCCCAAAGACAGTAGCCCACCAGGCTCCACCGTCCCTGGGATCCTCCAGGCAAGAACACTGGAGTGGGTTGCCATTTCCTTCTCCAAAGTTGACTTTAGAATATACCAAATAAGATTAGGAATAATCTAGGATAATCAAATAGGTATACTATTTAAGAAAATTATATGAAATATAAATTTGAGGAAATAAATATATTATGAAGGAAAATTAAGTATTTAGAAAACAGATAGGTCTTAAACTCATAATATGAACAACAAAAAAAACTAATTTCAAATAAAAAACTGAGCGTAAGTAAAAGCCTAAAAACCTAAGGGGAAAAAAAAACAGTTAATCACAGAAAGGAATAAAGAGTACAAATTGAAAAGCTGTGGAAGTAATCTCCAGGGAGAACAGAGACCTATCTGGCCATATGGAAAACTTTCTGCACATTAGGACACACGATAAACATTTCAAAAATATGATACTTCATTAATATATATACAGAGTATCCCATAGTAGGATAAACATAATTTGCCTAATTATGATTTATAAAGTTAGGTGAAAAGCTATAAAATGTGAAAACATGATCTCAAGTTGGAAAAAAAAAATAAACCCAGAAAGCCATGAACCAAACGTTAGTAAGAACTCTAAATGATAGGAATGCAGGTGATTTTGGACTTCTTTGCTGTGCCTTTCTCTATTTTCCCAAATTAGCCAAAATTAACTTGCATTGTATTATAATCAGGAAAAAATGCTAGTTGAAAAAAACAGCATCAAATGACAATGATACGTTACAGTCTTAATTCATTAAGATGTCTCAAATAAATGGACAAAGTATGTGATTAAATAATTAACCAAGAGGAAGCACATTGATGAGATATCAATGTTTTTCATCTCTAGTGATCAAAGAAATGCACATTCAAACTATGAAGTACCAAGTCTGATATCTCTCATTGACATCCCACCAGAAAGACTACTCTAGCACATCATTAGTTGAAGTGCAAACTATTGCAACCTTTTTGGAAAGCATTTTGCCAGTATGTATCTGGAGCCTTTAAGAAAGTTCTTCTCTTTGACCTAGTAATTTCACTTCTAGGACTCTGTGCTAAAGAATTAGAGACCTAGGCAATGAAGAGTTACTTAAATAGAAAAAATTGGGGATCAACGACTGAATGCCCAAAAAGAGGGGAATCAGTAAACCCTTCATGGGACAACATGACAGATGAGATTCAGACATTGAAATCAAGATTTAAAAACATTTAATGGAGTGGAAACATCTTAATGATAGAATGTTAGGCAAAGAAACACAATTGAAAATTGTGTATTAGGTATCTATGCTGCCTGCTAAGTTGCTTCAGTCGTGTCCGACTCTTTGCAACCCCAAGGACTGTAGCCTGCTGGGCTCCTCTATCCATGGGATTCTCCAGGCAAGAATACTGGAGTGGGTTGCCATTTCCTTCTCCAATTAGGTATCTATACTATGGTCTTAATTTTGCTTGAAATAAACAAAAATTCCAGTTCTACAGATCCCCAGCCAGGTGACTTGGTCAAATCTTTGTCTCTGAGAAGACGTTTCTCCAACTCTTAAAAGTGAGAGGGGAACATTTGGATTTCTCAATTTTCACTGTTGCAAGACACAGCATATAATAAAAAAGAAACAAATCATAAATAGATGCATAACATCTGCATTAATAATTAAAAGATAGGATTTTAGTTGTTAAAATGGCTTTGGATTCAAAATTCTTTTTTAATTAATTTTTTATTTAAGTATAGTTGACTTACAGTGTTAGTTTCGGATGTACAACATAATGACTCAATATTTTTAGAGATTATATATCATACAAAGTTATGATCAAATATCGACTATATTCCCTGTGCTATACATTACATCCCTGTGACTTTTTTTTTTAGTACTTTTTAAAATAAGTATGGACTGCTTCATGAATTTGCGTGTCATCCTTGTGCAGGAGACATGTTGATCTCCTCTGTATCATTCCAATTTTAGTATATGTGCTGCCGAAGCTAGCACTGACTTATTTTATAACTGCTAATTTGTACCTCTTAACTCCCTTCACCTATTTGCCCTAACCTGTACTCCTCTCCCCTCTGGTAACCACTAGTTTGTTCTCTGTATCTGTGAGTCTGTTTCTGTTTTGTTATATTTGTATGTTTGTTTTGATTTTTAGATTTCACATATATGTGAAAACATACAGTGTTTATCTAAAAATTATTTTTTTAAACTAATAATCTAAACAAGAGACATACTTGAGACCTTCCTGACTGCTTAGATAGTGACAATTCATCAGAGATAGATCACGTGGCTAGAAGTAAGCATGCTCTCTGATCCTCTGTAGCTAATTTGATCTGGGCTTGCCTGCCTGAGTCAGGAACACACTTCACCTGTTGTCAGCCATCCCATGACTTGGCATTCAAGAAGCTCTCAATCAGTAAAGGGTACTTAGTAAAAATCCTAGATCGAAGAGGTGCCCTGAAAGAACCTGCAAGGCTATCTGACTGCTGTTACACTGATGGCACAGGAAAGTCACTTTTTGGAGTTCTTTTTAAAAATTTATGTAGTTTCTATGCATAAGTCAAGAAGCTCTTGCCGTCCTCTCTGAGATTCAAATAATAACTGAGCATATTTCTTTCACAACTGCCTGGAGCTTGACCAATCCGTCCCACCGTGAATTTTAGGACCCTGCCGGAGGCACCATGAAAGAATAACCTCTGGCACAGTAAACCAAGCTGAGTTAGGGACTAATTAGCCTGCTGAGCGGCAGAGAAGTGAATCTGAATTTACTCAGACCCCAGCAGTTAGCAAAACTGCAGACCCAGTGAGGCTCACGCTAGACTCTGTCATCCAAATTCATTCTGCCTTTGCGGGGGAAAAGGAATACAATCTCATGCCAAAAGCATTTAACTTCTGTGAATTTTATCCACCTCCCTGAGATGGACAAACCAGACTATTAGAGAGTGCTTCAACTCCTCCAGGCAAGTGGATCATAGGCAAAAATATGTTCATCAATGAAATCTGAGTTCGTGTTGTTAATAATAACAAATGAATTGAAGCTTTCTTTAGGAATGACAGTAACTTGAACTAACTCCAGTGATATCCAAATTAAACTGTGTTATATGATATTTTAATCCCAGATGTGTCTAGTATGCACTTGGTCACATGTGTTTTTCCCAGCGATTTTTTTTCCATTCTCTGGATTTTCCATAGTCAGTGATATTATATAGTTTAAACCTAAAATGAAGTCATCAAAATAGTCTCTCCTTGCTTCTGCCTCTTCCTTAATTCTGAATGGAGCACCCTTACTGTTTTGTTATCAAAATGTGGCTGCTTCTACAAAGCAATAAATTTCATAAATGCTAACTGCATTTTGTTATAGCTCTGAACTCGTGTGCAAAAGTAACCAGCCCTCCTGAAGGAGACATTCCAGTGTTTTTAGACACAGAGCATATTTCTGTGGGGTTGCCCCACAGCAGATCACTCCACAGAGCCAGCAGCAACACCACCACTACATAGATAACAGTACTGGCCAGCCCTGTTTAACCAACAACCCTGGCAGGCCTAGCCACTCTGTTTATTATTATTTTATTTTATGCCTTAAGGGGCGAGGGGAAAGGATGCAAGAGTATGAAGTCTGTCTTATAGACCCAATGTCATGGAGAAAAAGCAGGGAGAAGACTGGAGCTCCACCCTGTCCCTCTCATCTCAGGCCCCACAGCTGGCAGGCAGGAGAGAAAAGAACAAACATCCCGCAGTTTCTCAGAGCTGAAGGGACCCTCTTCCTGGAAGAGGCAGGAAGACCTCAGAGACCTCGGGGGGGGCGGCTGTGGCACCATGAGAAGCAGCCTCATGCACCTGAAGTCACCTGTGGTCAGGGACAGTGAACAGTGGCAATTAGGAGAGAGACGAGTAATGGAAGTAAGACCCCCGGCCGCACCAGGGGAGAGCACCATGGAGACTCCATTAGCATGAAAATGAGCCTAAGAGCCAATATGTGTTGAATTCTTATTGTCTATCAGACACTGTCCTAAGCCCTTTACATGAACAGTCTCATTCAGTAGGTGTTACTGTTTTGTTGTCACTGTTTAGTCGCTAAGTCTTATCGGACTGATTTGTGACCTCATGAACTGTGGCCCTCCAGGCTCCTCTGTCCATAGGATTTCCCAGGCAAGAATACTGGAATGAGTTGCCATTTCCTTCTCCAAGGGATCTTCCCAACCCAGGGATCGAACCTGAGTCTCCTGCATTGGCAGGCAGATTCATTATGACTGGGCCACCAGCGAGGCCCAGATCCGTCACCCCTCCCATTTAGTGAATGAGGAAGTTTAGGCCCCAGCAGAACAAGTATTTTGCACAAGATCACACAGATTGCATATAAATAGTGGAGCCAGGTAAACAAATCTAAGCACCCTGGCTCCAGATCCTCATCTTGTAAAAGACAATTAAAGAAAACACAGCAGAGTTCTATTTCCTGCACATCCAAGTCTCTGGGTTAAGGTCATATCTAGTGTGCCTTAATGCGGGGTTTAGGTCTTCTCAAACTTCTGTCTCTCTAGCAGAGGTCTGCTTACATGCCAAATTGAGGCAGGACCTCACTATATAAATAAAATGAATAAGAGTGGGGCTGTGGGCAAAATGGGATGAAGGGTTGAGGCCTTCCTCTTCCACCATCTCCCTCACCTGGCAGAGGCTCCAACCCTCCTGTGACACAACTGGAAAACCAGTATCACTCTGCATTATGAGCTTGAGAGGCAAAAGAAGCACAGCTAGAAAGAAACTCAGCAATAGGCAACTAACCCAAAGGAAAAGGAAGAAATCACTACCACGCACCCGCCCCAGCAGTCCCAGAGGTACCTCACCATCTGACACGAACCATCTCAAGTTTGAGCATTTGAGGGGCCAGGAAAAGGTGGAATTCAGGGCTGGAGCGGAGAGTCAGGAATGAGGCAAATCCAATAAACAGGCAGAGGTGGGAAGCCGAGCCAGCTGGGCGCCAGGGCCAGCGGTCTGTGGTGAGAGAGCGGGGCTGCCGGAGGAACAGAGGTGGGAAGCCGAGAGGGAGGCCAGCACAGGGACTGCTCCCAGCGCCGGCGTCCTCCGGCTTCAAGCTGTCCACACACATTACAAGACACAGAAAGGGCAAGAACTTACCAAGGGCTTTGATACCCATGTTTCTTTTCTTTTTTTTTTTTCGGTGCGGTAGGGCTATAACACACTCCTTTTCCCCATTCAAATATCACTTTTTCCTTCCTTACAGTAACATACCACTCAGTGGCTGGCACTGTCAGCCTTAGCAGACACAGAAATGCCTGCTTTGGGGAATCCTAGATAGATGGAATGGGCGGGAGACAGGGAATGGGGGCAGTGGGAGACAGGTCAAAGAAGGAGGGGATCTATGAATATATATATAGTGGATTCACTTCATTGTGCAGCAGAAACTAGCACAACATTATAAAGCAATTATGTCCCCAACAAAATAAAGAGAGTACCAGACTGTGGATTTGATCCCAGCTCTACCCCGTACTAGGGCTTCCCTGATAGCTCAGTTGGTAAAGAATCTGCCTGCAGTGCAAGAGACCTGGGTTCCATCCCTGGGTCGGGAAGAACCCCTGGAGAAGGAAATGGCAACCCACTCCAGTATTCTTTGCCTGGGAAATCCCATGGACAGACGAGCCTGGCAGGCTACAGTCCATGGGGTCACAAGAATCAGACACGACTTAGTGACTAAACCACCACCCCATACTAGCTGTGTACACTTGGGTAAGTTACCTATCTTCTCAGTGCCTGAGCATCTCCTTCCATGATATACAGATAATAAAAGTACCTACCTCAGAAAGTTGTAGTGAGGATGACAGGTTAATACACATAAGGTAGTCAGAACAAGTCCCTAGCAAAGTTCAAACTAAATCCTGGCTCTTATTACTCTCTTACTTTGACAGCTTTCATTTCCCTCTTGACTACTTTCTTTTTTCTCTTCTACATTCTTGTGAGTTTCCTATAACTACTGTGACAAATGGCCTCAAATGTGGTGTAAACAATACAGATTTGTCATCTTCAGCTCTGGAGGCCAGAAGTCTCAGGTGGGTTGACAGGGCTGTTTTCCTTCTGGAGGCCCAGCATCTCAAGGCAGCCTAAATCCCTTGGCTCCTGACGCTTTTCTTACTTGAGTCGGACCTTTTATGAGGGACTCTGTGATCCTCTGGCCTCCCTCTTATAAGAACCCTCTTGACTAGGTTGAGCCCACTCAGGTAATCTAGCATAATCCCCTCATCTCAAAATTTTTAAAAACATCAGCAAAGTTCCTTTTGTCCTGTTAGGAAATACGTGTACAGGTTATGGGGATTAAGACTTGGACAATTTACAGGATCACTGGCATTATTCAACGTACTAGACATATTTTTCCTAAGCCTAAAGTTGCAGACTGGGAAGACTTAGGAAGACCCAGAGGGAAAAGACAGTAACATTAGTAACTAATGTTTTGAACACTGACTATGTGCCTGGCACTATGCAAAGCACTTTAGGTACATAATCTTACTAAGGTCTCAAATGCGTGATGTGTGAGTGTTCAATTGTATCCAACTCTGTGTGACTCTATGGCCTGTAGCCCGCCAGGCTCCTCTGTCCATGGGATTTTCCAGGCAAGAATACTAGAGTGGGTGGCCATGTCCTCCTCCAGAGGATCTTCCCAACCCAGGGATCGAACCTGTGTCTCCTGCGTCTCCTGCACTGCAGTCAGATTCTTTCCTGCTGAGCCGTCAGGGAAGCCCTAGGTCTCTGAGCAACTCCGTAAAATTACTATCTTACAGAAAGGTTAACTTCTTATCTAGCTGTACAGCTAGTAGATGGCAAAGCTTCTGTAAAACCAGGTAAATTTGATTCTAGAGCCCTTGTATTGGACCAAGAGTGCCTTGCCTCTATACCTTAAGCTATTATAACTGGAGGTACCACGACCACTAGAACGTTGAAGGCTATGCCATGAGAGGTACACATGCACCCAGGACACAGAGAGACAGGGGTCCTGCAGACCCTGGGCTATAAGGTCCACAGATGGTAGAGCTTCAGAACATTTTCCTATACTCACAGGATAAAGCTTGGGGTTACTGAAGAGTTTCTTCAAACGCAGACTTGAACAAAAAAGCCACAAAGGGACCAGCTAAAGAGGGAAAGTGAAAAGTCTGTTCCTGACCCCAGGCCAACCCTGTGATTCTAGTCAAACCTCCCCAAAGAAGAGAGAACCTCACAGTCTCTCCGGGAGAGACTTCCAACCAAGTCAGATTGACTCAGATCCTCCAACGCCCTACCAGGAAGTTTCAGAACCCCGGCTGGCCACCAGAATGGTCCCACCCACAGCACAACAGTCAGTATACACCAGGACCAAACCATGCCCTACCTTCTGTTCCACAACTGTTATGAGAACCATGTGCCACAGGTTTCATCAAGGGTCCAGCAGTTTTACCAACAGCTACAATGAGCAACTTCTTTTCCTATCAGTTCTTTTCACAGAGAATGGCTCTAAACAAACTGTGATTAGCTAAGGTGGAAAAGGGTAAGCTAAACACTTGCTAAGCATGCCAATTATGGTGGTTTAACTAGCCACAGCATTCCAAAACCTCAGTTGCTAAACAATTTAGCCATAGCCCTATCTGTAATTTTCTAATGAGCCAAGTTCAAGTTATTTGGTTTCACCCCACCAAAAAAGAGCCAGTTGTTTGTTTTCGGTGATGAATCTAAGGGTTGATACAGGAAAGCACAGTGATCAAGGGAACAGAGTCTGGAGCCAGCCAGCTCTGACTGAATCCTGGCCCTGGCACTTTCTTGCTCTGACTTCATGTATGTTACCTAACCTTTTAGTTCCTCAGTTTTCCTGTCTTCAAAGGGGGCATATAAATAGAAGTCTATATGTCCTTACACAAAATCAGAAGATTTTTGGCTTTGGTAATGGCAAAACAGTACACATGTCATATATTAAATAATGCTGTAGGTGAGATCTATAGCAAAGTGAAAGTGAAGTCGCTCAGTCATGTCCGACTCTTTGCGACCCCATGGACTGTAGCCTACCACGCTCCTCCGTCCATGGGATTTTCCAGGCAAGAGTACTGAAGTGGGTTGCCATTTCCTTCTCCAGAGGATCTTCCCAACCCAGGGATCAAACCTGGGTCTCCCGCATTGTAGACAGATGCTTTACCATCTGAGCTACCACGGAAGTCTACAATCTATAGCAAACATGTCCATCATTTCCAGAATAAAAAAATGTATATATATACTTCTTATCAGTGAGAAAAATTAAGACCATAAGAACATCATGTAAATTCAGACCAAATTTTGTGGCCAAACATAAAAACCAGTTTTGAGAGTTTCTTTTTTTAAATTTTGGAATTGCAGGTAAGGGATAACAGGTCTCTGGCATTTAGCACCTAATGCTGTTGTTAGGATTAAATGAATTGAGAGATATAAAGTACTTAGAATGCAGTGTTAGCAACAACAACTACTACTATTATTTTTATCTAAATAGACTTAGTAGGGGACTAAGAATAGGAAATTTTTAATTTATGACTAAATTTGACTTGGAAATTAGTACTTTGGAGATTAATAGTCATTATGAATATCCCAGGGCAGATATCTAAGATGATGGACATATTATATATCTTCATGCTCCAGTATGGTAGCAACTAGCAACATGTGACAATTAAGTGCTTGAAATGTGACTAATGTCATTTAATTCTAACTTACTCAAAGTTAAATGTAAATAGCCCTATGTGACTTGTAGTCACCCTGACTGGACAGCACAGTTGTAGAGGCCTGGGTTCCAACCTGGCTCATGAAAACCTATATAGATGAATTACAGTGCTGACTTAAAAAAACAAAACAAAAAACAAGCCTGAGTCCTGCACCCTGGGAGAAGAGAAGACCACAGGATGCTGAAAAGGGTTTTCTCTTCCTTTCTAGATCCTGTAGCTGGCCATTCACAAAGTGTATCTTTGATATCTTCTTCTTCCTTCTAGACTCCCCACTTCCCCATCTCCAGCTCTCCTCATGGGAAACCCCACATAATTGGCCCACACGCTTCCCTAAGCCTCCATCAATACCCCTCAGCCTTCTCCAGGAGTACCAGGCTCCCCAGTCACCTGTCCTCGCTCTCCCCAACCAAATTTCCACCTGCTAAGTGCCAAGATCTTAACCAAGCATCTAAAGGAAAGCACCTGGATCATACCAGTTCACACTCTAAGCTGTTACTGCTTTTTCTCTCCTCTTCTCTGCTATGCTACTCTTTCAAACTCAAAGCTCTGTATTGTTGTGCTCCCCCAGACCCTTCTTCCCTCAAGCACAGTGAGACCAGGCAAAGAAAGCAGGAGCCCAGGCTGAAGCAACTGCTATCCTATACAGGCTGATTGCCACCCAGGGACTGCCAATACACAAGTGCAGAGCAGCCTCACTCTGTGCAGATATCCCCTCTTGCCGAGGCATGGGAAACATTCCCTGCTCTCTGCTTGAGAAGACAGCAAGCACGATTCTTTTCAACTTTCCATTATTCATTAAAAAATTTGCAGGTAACAAATTGTACATTAAATAAATTGTTTAAAGTATACAACAAAAGCCCAGAAGACTGTAACTTAGAATAGTTGCAAATAGCAAAAGAAAACCAACCACCTTCATTGGAATCTAGCTTCACCACAGCCCACTGGAGCATGGAATTTTTAATGACACAGGTCAACCTTGGCGCATATCCAAGGAGCTTATTTTACTAGAAGGACTGGAAGACAGTCCCCTCCAGCTCTTACTTGGTCCCCAGGCTTAGACCAAAAATGATTATTATGCATGACTCCTGGCTATAAGGAAAATTTCCCCTGTGGGGTTGTAAGTGGAGGACAATTCGAATGGTAAACATTATGCTCTTCTCTGAATCCTCTTCTCCAAAACAGAGATTTGTATTGAAGAACCAAAGCCATAGCACTATTTCCAGAGAGGCTTCTAGGTGCGAACACTGTGCCAAGAAAGCCACAGTGAAGTCCTTCAGTGGGGAAAATGAAACATCTACATAAATACTTCTCAAAGAATGCTGAGAGGAGAAAAGCCAGGAAGGTAAAATGCTGCAGGCATCAAAGCCTGAGAAAGTTGACTATATGGGACTGGGGTATGAGGGAAGGTCTTATGGCAGCAACAAAACTGGTTAGGATTTAGAGTAATGAAATGGAGCAGAAGGGCACGCAGGAAGAGCAAAGGATGTTCTAGACGACAGCACCCCAGGCATTCTTCAGAAAGCATCTGTGAAGATGTGGCTGGACACAGCATCCAGAGATAGTCGACCACCCCTTCCCCCAGGGCCAGCTGGGCCCTGTAAGTGCATCTAAAAGGGGTCACCTAAATCCACCTCCCAAGACAGGCTCTCAAAAATTCTTCCTGGTGGGTTGCAGCACCCCAGGCCTTGGCTGTGCCCATTCTGACAGGGACCCCACCCTATCCCAACCCTGGGTTCTTAGCAGAAACACAAGAAAAATGCACTAATCCTGCAGGGATCTAAATGACCTAGTGGCAAATTTTGCATGATGCAACCCAAATTAAAAACCATGTGGAAATAAAACTTTTCCATCAAGTGACTCCTACTTAACATCTATTGAGGGTGCTCCCTCTTTAAAATGACGCTGCTAAATCTTTGAATGATGGATCTCTCTTACATTCAATAATTAGTTGAGTCAGTTGTACCAAGTGTCTCATGACTTAAATACAAGGCAAGGGGGGCAGGGGTGGGGGACCATAAATTTACACTGTGCATTTAACATCAGCCACAATGGAGGACTTTTCCTTCTAGGTTATTCATTATCACAGCACTAGAGGACTTTAAGAAAAAAGACACAGCCATTCTTCTAGTGGCCAGTGAAAGTGAGACCCAGGTCCAATATTGTATTTTCTAGGACTTGATGTAGCTAATCTCTCCAGGAACACTCTCTTGAGCACTTTTCCTTGAAATACTGTCACTAGGGACCGCCTCAGAAAGAGTTTATATTTTTCATCTTCGAACTGCACACACAAAATGCAGTGGAGACCCAAGGCAAACATCTGAAGGGGCGAAGGAAGCCCCACCAGGGCGTCCGCCAGCCCATGTGAGGCTGGCTCTCGTTCCCTCGGGAGCCGCCTGCCTCAGTTTTCCCCTGGGGATGCGGCGGAGGAGGGACACCCTCCCGCCAGGTACAACTGGGTGAGGTTGGCTGCCCTCGGCGGCTCTGCTGACTGATTCAGAGATTACAAGCCCCTCTCTCCCCTTCTCCACGCCTCGGGAACCGAGCTCCAGAGTCTCCTCCTCACCTTTCCTCTGCTGGCCGGGCGCGCCGGAGTCCCCAAGTTGCAGCGTCCTTCTGGAACGTGCCTGTCGCTAGCGGCGTCGGGTGTCCCCGCTACCGTGTGTCAGCGGCGGAGCCGGGCAAGTGCCCGGGAGGCAGAGCCCGGGAGGCAGAGCCGGGGCGCGCCGCCGCCGCTCCCGCTCTGGGGTCTGCCGCCCCCGCCGCCCGTCCGGCCCCGCGCCGCCCCGTGCGCCCCCGCCCGGCGCCGCTACCTCGCTCCGCGCCCGCCGAGCTCTGCGCGCTGCCCTGACGGCGGCGCGGGCGGCAGCGGGGCCCCCGCCCTGGGCCGGGCTTTCCCAGAACTCGCCCGCCCCGGGTGAGAGGCCGCGAGCGCTGCCGCGGGCCGCCGGGCGGCCGAGGGGAGAGGCCTGAGACGGGCCCGCCCCCGGGCCGCGGGCCGCGCGGAGAAGGCGGGCGCGAGGGGCGGACCCCGCCGCCACCCTGGCCCTGGACGTCGGCCCGGCGACCCCCGCCTGGCTTCCCAGGGCCGCCCGGCGTCCGGGCCACAGTGGGACCTGGAGAGAGTGCGGCGGGGTCGCCCGGCTCTGGCCGGAGAGCCGAAACTTCGTCCAACTCAGGCCGCGGGAATTTATCGTCTCACACCTTCCGCCAGGCACAGTACCTTCTCGACACACACACGGAAACTGAGGCTCTTGAAGGTTAAATTACTTGAACCAAGGTTACTCTGGTAAGGGCAGCACCGAGTCTCCAATGTGTTCCGTCACTCATCCAACAGCGATTTATTATTGAGCACCACAGTGCCCGGTGCTGCGCCAGGCTGCGGAGTGTAGTGACCATCCAAATAGTGGCCTCCAGGTCTGTGGACTCCAAATCTAGTGTCTTTCGTTGCTGAGGCAAGCAGGAGGTGTTCAGCGCTGCCAGAAACTGCGGCCTCTGCACCAAGCTCTCCCTGGCCGTTGAGGTGGTTTTTATACCCAACTAGCAGTCAAGAGAGCCAGAGACCTGGAGAAAAATCGAATTATCACACCCTGCTCCCTCCCCTAAATCCCTCTCCCTCTTCACCTACTTTAATGGACCAACCCGTTCCATAGGTATGACCTCTCCTCCTACATTCAGTCACTTGTCCACTCCTTGTACTCCCTCACACCGCAACCATGTTGTCCTTCCTCTTCTGCAGCTTTAATCTGTGCAGAAACCTTCATCAGCTCCCTACTGCCTTCCAGACTAACTCCCCGTGACTGGAGGAACCCGACATGGTGTTTCTCCCACTCTGAACCTCTACCTGGAAGGGTCCCACCTCCTCCCACACATTTTCCTGCTGCTCAAGTTTGACCCCTTCTTTCAGGTCACTGTTAAAAGTGGCCTCCCATCCTTTGAGCTTCCAGGCACAGGAGGGGTTGGAGCAAAGAATGCACAGGAGGGTGCACCGAAGAATTCTGCCTTTAAGAAAAGTATGTCAGCCTGGGTCCTTACACTGTTTTGCTGTTTTCTCACCACTAGGATTTTAATGAAAATCAACATTACCTCCTTCCTTGAGAGCTGGTTGTGGAAAGACCTCTGCAGAAGACGGAGGAAACTTTTTGTTCGTGAAAAGCTTGAGATCTTAGTACTAGAGGAATAGGAAGTAGTCACTGACCCCAAGCCCTGTGCCTGCATGTTCTGAGGAGGTGAATGAGGCTTCAGGCTCCAGGAAAAAGGAAGCATTATTGACAATACACAAGGTAGGCTCTTTATTCAATATACAGTTTTGGATTGTGGTTTTATAATGCATTTAATGAATTAGTAATATCAAACATCATTAATCACCTGGAGCCCTCAAAGGCTTGTCTGTTTAAAAAAAAAGAAAAAAAAAGGCACACAGGAATTAGATTGTTGCAAACTGATAGATGCACAAGCAGTTAACATGAATCCACCAAATGAGTCACTTCACTATTAGTAACCAAGGAAAGTTAGGTCTGTTAGACAGAAAAGTTATCTGAGTGTGATAATCAATAACCCCCCATTCCTGGAAAAGGCCTTCCCCAATTTTTTGCAAAGAGATCAGGTCCAGATCAATGTCCTTTGCTCGCCCCCTCCATCCCTCTCTAAATGAGACTGGAGGGAGCCATGTCCCTGAGGCTGCCTCACCGCATTGGAATGTCTGAGCTAACAGTGCTTCCAGAGGGTTCATTGCTCCTCTGAACAGCACTGCCCAGACTTTCTGGAGATTTTAATTCACTCCCCAACCTCGCCAACAGTTGCACACAAGGTGCCTTTTTTACACCCTGCTCTCTGTTCAGTGAAACACACAGACCATCTCAGGGGAACAATGGCTCCATTCAAGACTTTTTCTAAAGTACAGTGTATAACCTCCACACTGTGGGTTGCTGCCAGCCATTATCTGGAGGAAGAAAGACGGTCAGATAAAGTGCTTGTGAATTGGGGGAACACTGGACGGTTTCCATGGAAAATTCAGTTTCAATAAACTGAGTTATGCATCTTTGTATACAGGCCATTTTGCATAGTCAAAAACAACAACAAAAACAAAAGCCCCAAGAAATAATGCTGTGGAAGCTATTTAAATGTAGTGCATCTTTGTTTGAAATTCCAGAAGAAAGCACACATCTCTTTTGAACTTGTTGCATAATGGTCTCCATTTGATGGAAATTGATTTAAGCTGTAAATGTTGGGCTAGGGAATTTAAGTTGTAAAATCATTTTAAGAAATGGAATCATGTCCCCACTTTCTTCCTCTCACATCCTGTAATTTTTTATGTGGGGGGGGGGGAGTGTCTCTGACTTCATGGTTGTTGCTGCCAGTGGGAGGCCGCAGTCCCCCTACTGCACATATTACAGAAGAAAAGATTGGCCCTTTGCCACACTCAACAAGCCAGCCATCAGTTAACCCATTTATAAACAAACCTTAAGGTTGGGAACTGAGTAGTCAGCACAAGCACAATTGACAAATGTATTGATCTTTGTTCAACAGTAGCTAATTGCTAAGCAGAGGAATTTGCCAACAGACTTTTGGGTCAGCTTTGGAAGCCAAGGAAGAACTGAAGGAACAAGGCGGCCCCGAGTTTAGGACTCGCCCTTTCCTCTCATTCTAAGTCTATGCATCAGACTGTATGGGGTTTACCAGCTGTCTGCAAATAGGCTGGTGAGTTCAGAGAGTGGACACAGAGCCCAAAACAAGTTTTTGGGAGTTTTCTCATATGTGAGGGTAGAAGTACTAAAGCTGTTCGAGGTTAGTGGAAATACCAGCATGTTAGAGCAATAGGTAGCTCTACTTCTGTGGGGTGATAGGAGTGAGAGTGGAGGAGATCTATCTCCCACCATGGCCAATATTAGGGGCACAGACCTGTGTGAGTCCACTTGAGTTGATAACCTTAATCCACTTCCCAGGTGTGAGTGAGCCCTTGAGCAAGTTTCTTACCTCTCTTTGTGCCTCATTTTCCTCTTCTGCAAACTATACCTGCCCTTCACAGTAGCTGTGAGGGCTTAAGTGAGTTACTCTATGTGAAGCACTTAGATTAAAGAAATAAAACTCAGAACTTAATTTTCATTTATATGTATGGTATTTAAAAACTGTGATCTCCTTTGAATATTGCAGATGTCTTGGTGTTTTGACAGAAAGTCCATCCTTTTTTTGTTCCCTTGAAATATTCTGGAATCTCATTGTAATATCTGGTCCAGTTGCTATCCGTAAAAGGCAGAGGTAGCTCAAATCATCTCAAGGAGCCATAGCTAAAAATTATAGAAGCACAATTTAAAAAAACAATTTAACTGTCCTGGAATCCCGAAGCATAGACTTTGGGGCAAGAGACTTCTCAAGAGGTAGGTTTTTAAGTTTCGTATCATTCTAACTGGCCACAATGTTGAAGACAACTCTGGTATGGTTGTGGAATTCAAAGGAAGATAATAGTCTTTTGAAAAAATCATCTTTTCTACAAACTTAATTGAAGTAAGTCACTAGGAAAATGACCATGGCTCCTGGGTGATCCCAAGTGCTGTGAATTGTCCATAGATCATCAGACTGGTCACCTGTGAAGAGTAGATGACATGGAGCAGGTTTTCACTGGCTATTAATTTGTTCACTGATTCTCCAACTGGTATCTTGATGCTGATTAGCTGTGCAAGCCCCTCTGCAAGCTCATTCTTTGGTTTCTCTGCACGCCTCCTGCATTAATGTTAGCATGTTACTATCTGCCAGCTCTCCCAGATCCTTTTATTAACAATCATCATGCTCAATCACTCCTTCTGCCAGAAATTATAATAATGATAACAAGCGGCTCCAATTGTTTACCTTTGTGCTCTTCTTTGATTCTTTTATGCAAAAATATCAATATATTTTGATATGCAATATGCATTTGCAATATTCAAATGTATGGAGCACCTACTATTGGTCAAGCATTGTATACCAGAGATACAAACAGTGAACACAATAGTCAGCAAAGTCCCGGCCTTCATGGTGCTTATATTCTGGTATCCATAGACAATGAACTGTGTAAAAAGTAAAGCATGTAGTATAGTAAAAGGTAATGAATGCTTGAGAAAAGTAAAGCAAGGATAAAAGACAGAGTGCTGCAGGTCTTGGAGAGGATTGCAATTTTAAATAGAATGTCTCAGGAAAGACTTCTTTGAGAGGTAACACTGGAGAAAAGGAAGTGAGTAAAGGAAGTATAGGAAGTGAGGGAGGGTGGAAGACACTGCTTATTTCCCTCTAGCATCCATCCTCCACTTGTTTCTCTTAGGCTGGCACTTCTTTATCTTCATTCTTTTTTTTTTTTATCTTCATTCTTATGTTCTAGGGGCAGCTTCCCAACCTGACAAAGACGTTGCAAGCAGTGTTTGAAAGAACGTCTCCATCAGCCATAGCTCTGTGTGTATAAAATGTGCTCCACACTTGCCCTCCTGGGCAACTGTACTTTCTCAGAAGTCCGAGTTGCTCTTCTGACTCTTCCTTTCTCCTCTGCCTACCTTTCCTTCTGTTTCCCAGCCCTTCCCGTATCCTTTCGATCTCTTCTCTTTTCTCTAAAACACTGTCTCTCCCACTAACATGGCTTGTTCGTGTGACTTGTTTTTATAACAGTTCTCTAGGCCTTATTTTATTCATTACTTAGGTATAGATTTTACTAATATAATGAAGAAAGTTGGGAAAACAGAGTCTAAATTATCTTTAACAACATTTACAACCTGCACATAGAGAATAGATATCTTCTCTTCTGAATTCCATGGGTATTTATAAGAATGGGCCAAGAAAATCTCCAAGAAATTCCAGGAAATTTATGAGCTATATTCTCTGAGTAAAATGCAAGAAAACTAGAAGTTAATATTAGATATTTTTAACCAAAAACATCAACTGCTCAACAGTTAAACCATGTTCTTCTAAATAATGATTGGGTCACATAAGAAATATAAATGAAAATTGTAGATTTCTGGGAATATGACAAAAATGAGAATATTACATAATCTAAATTTATGAGATGTGGCTAAATCAGTAATTAAAGGCAAATGTGCATCTTTAAATGTTTTTATTATTAAACAAGAAAGTATAAAAATATATGAACTGAGAATTCAAATGTAAGAAAAAAAAATGCCAAAAACAATTCCAAGAAAAATAAAATTAAAAAAAAAAAAAGAAAGTAAAAATGAAAACCTAACCAACTAGAAGTTAAATCTAAGAGCTGGTTCTTTGGAAAATATAAAATTCCTTTGAGGGGAGCATTAAAAACAAAGTAACACTTCTGTAAAACATAATCAAGAATAAAAACACTAACAAAATTATAAAAGGGAAACAGAACACTATAATAGATATGTGACACTTTCAATTATGAAAGAATACCATGATAAAGTTTGTTGCTGTTGCTATGCTGTGCCCAGTTGTATCTGCCTCTGCAACCTATGGGCTGTAGCCCACCAGGCTCCTCTGTCCGTGGAATTCTCCAAGCAAGAATACTGGAGTGGGTTGCCATCTCCTGCTCCAGGGATTGAACCCCCATCTCTTGCATCTCCTGCATTGGCAGGTGGATTCTTTACCACTAGTGCTACCTGGGAAGACCATGATAAAGTTTAAGCTAACCAATTTTTTTAAATCTGCCTTAAATTGATAATATTCTGAGAAATTACATCACCACAATTAATCGAAGAAGTAGAAAAGTCTTTGTTTCCTTTGGAATGCAATTGCTGGGTTCAGAGATTTCTTCCTTACAATTCTTGGTTTCCCAAGTTATTAACTATAAACCATGTTTTCTCCAGCCTCCATTGCAGCTGGGGCAGTGACCAGTTACCTGGCATCATCAGTCAGGCATATGTGTGAGAGACTTATATTCAAAAGTGATCAATTTGAAGACAGAAATTCTATACAGAATACATTTTGCTGGCAACAATGAGAGCAAGCAAACTAAACTTTTGGGGGCATCTATAAAACTGGAAAATTGGTGCCAAGGTGGCTTCAGTGCTGGTAGCAGATGGAATTCCCGAAAAGTTGAGTTCCTGGCAGTGGTGCTAACTTATAGCTTCCAGTGCCTGGGAAATTATTTGGGGCATTATTCTTGGAAGCCTAGTTTTGAGGCTGACTCTCCAGCTCTCAACAATTCTGCAAGTTACTCAAATTCCTTTTGGTAAATTGCTTTCTTGCCTAAGTTAGTTTCTGTTACTTGTAACTGAGAATACTAACACAATAATCATTGAAAAAAATATGAAAGTAGGTAATTATTTGATTAAATGTTTACTGAGTGACTTTTAGTGTAGGAATTGTGTAAAGTACTAGGAAAACAACTGACTGGGAAGGATTGACATAATCTCTGCCTTCATAAAGCTTATAATTTAATGGAGTACTTATCAATGAATCCTTATACAAAAAAAGTTTTAGTATGGTATTTTCAAAGTATTTTCACCTGCTACTATTTAATCAATATAAAAAGTCTCTGTGGGCAAATATATTTTAAAATGCTGGAGGTTTACAATTCACAGTGACATATTAAAAATTATGAGAAATCCCAAATAAATAACCTTGTAACTCTGTTTAATCCAGAGATGAGGGCTCCCCTTGTGACTCAGTGGAAAAGAATCTGCCTGCCAATGCAGGAGGTTCGAGTTGCATCCCTGGGAAAGGAAGAGCCCCTGGAGAAGGAAACAGCAACCCACTCCAGTATTTTTGCCTGGGAAATCCCACGGACAGAGGAGCCTGGCAGGTTACAGTTCATTAAAAAGAGTCGAAAAAGAGTCAAACACGACTTAGTGACAGAGCATGCATGCCTGCTTCATGTAGCCTCATGCGTGAGGCCAATCCTAGTTTACTTCCTCTTTTAGATGATGTGATCATTTTCCTGGGTATCTAAAGGACTATGCAATAGTCAAGATGACTCTGAAACAGTAAAGGAAAGGGATGTACTCTACCAAATATAGAAACTTTTAGACAAAATTATAGGATAAGTTCTCTGTGTTCTGAGTAGAAAAGGAGTTCTTTGATGAGGTTCTTTAAAAAGTCAAGAAGAGAAAATCGGTAAATTTGGCTTTAATCGTATAACCTGTATAACTATGTGCTAAGTCGCTTCAGTCGTGTTCAACTCTGTGTTCATATGAATTGTAGCCCTCCAAGCTCCTCTGTCCATGGGATTCTCCCAGGCAAGAATACTGGAATGGGTTGCCATTTCCTTCTCCAGGGGATCTTCTCGACCCAGGGATCGAACCCACATCTCCTGTGTCTCCTGCATTACAGGAGGATTCTTTACCACTGAGCTACAAGGGATGCCCATACATATAACCACAGGCGTCTTTAACAAAGGTAAAACAAAATCTAAAGATTGAAAGAAAAAAGTTGCAACATAATAACCAATAAATCATTAGTGTCTTTTAAAGACTGTCTTGAAATCAGAAGGAAAAATAGAAAATGGGCAAATGATATGAACAGGTAATTTATAGAAAATATAAACCTTATTTATAATCTGGAAAAAATAAAAACATTTTAAAATGAGATACTTTTTACATAAAAAAGCTATCTCAGCTACTTGACTGAAAAAGTTTTAAAGTCCGGCAAGAATAAATGTTAGAATTATACTGTTGCTGAGAATATAAATGAGTACCACCTCTTTTAAGAGTCATTAGACAACATCTACTCCAGTTCCACATCTGTGTCTATACAGAGAAAGTTCTGCATATATACATAAAGAGACATACTATAATTTCTTTGCAGCTTGTTGTTAATTACCAAAATTAATTGGAACAAGCCTGAATATATGAATGTTTGTTGGTGAATACACTAACACGTTTGCCTTTGTTTACTCATGACCAAATGCTGTACAATAGCTTATGTGAATAAACTAGACTTGTGAGTTTAAACATGGATATATCTCAAAAATATAATTTTGAGTGAAAAAGAAAAATTGCAGAATGACTTTTACAGTATGATAGCATTGCTGTAAATTTGAAAAACTAAATAAGATAATATCTGGTTTATGGGCATATGTGAAATGCAAGTATTGAAAACATGGATAAGATGTGTGCACATTAACTTCATGATAGGGATTTGCCTCTAGACAGGTAAGGAGCTAAAAGAGAAGAGTATAAAAATCATTTCAATTATAACTGTAATGTTTTTGATTTCTGAAAATATCTGGAACTGGACTTTATTAAAATTAAAAACTTCTCTGCAGAACACACTGTCAAAATTATGAGAAGACATCCACAAATTGGGAGAAAATATTTGCAAAAGACACATTTGCTAAAGGAATATTATCCAAAATATACAAAGAGTTTTTAAAACTCACTAAGGGACTTCCCTGGTGGTCCCTTAAAGGAAATCAGTCCTGAATATTCATTGGAAGGACTGAAGCTAAAGCTGAAGCTGAAGCTCTAATACTTTGGCCACCTGATGCAAGAGCTGACTCATTGGAAAAGACCCTGATGCTGGGAAAGACTGAAGGCAGGAGAAGGGGATGACAGAGGATAAGATGGTTGGATGGCATCACCAACTCGATGTACATGAGTTTGAGCAAGTTGAGAGTTGGTGATGGACAGGGAGGCCTGGCATGCTGCAGTCCATGGGGTGGCAAAGAGTCAGACATGACTGAGCGACTGAACTAAACTGAACTGAACTGGTGGTCCAGTGGCTAAGACTCCATGCTCCCAACACAGGGGATCTGGGTTCAATCCCTGGTCAGGGAAACTAGATCCCACATGCCACAAGTAAGAGTTCAGTGCTGCAACCAGAGATCCAGCAGACTGCAACAAAGACCTGGTGCAGCCAGATAAATAGATAAAGATATTTTATAAAAATAAAAGAAAACGCAGCAATAAGAAATGAACAACCCAATTGAAAAATGGGCAAAAGGCCTGAACAGATACCTTGCCAAAGAAGAAATACAGTTGGCAAGTAACTGTATGAAAAGATGTTCAACATCATATATTGTTAGGGAATTACAAATTAAAACAATGAAACACCACTACACACCTATTAGAGTGGCCAAAACCCAAAACATTGACAGTATCAAATGTTGGTGAGTATGTGGAGCAACAGAAACTCTCAAACACTGCTACTAGAAATGCAAAATAGTATAGCCACTTTGGAAGATAGTTTGGAAGTTCTTTTTTTTTTTTTTCCATTTATTTTTATTAGTTGGAGAGGCTAATTACTTTACAATATTGTAGTGGTTTTTGTCATACATTGACATGAATCAGCCATGGATTTACATGTGTTCCCCATCCCGATCCCCCCTCCCACCTCCCTCTCTACCTGATCCCTCTGGGTCTTCCCAGTGCACCAGGCCCGAGCACTTGTCTCATGCATCCAACCTGGGCTGGTGATCTGTTTCACCATAGATAATATACATGTTTCGATGCTGTTCTCTCGAAACATCCCACCCTCGCCTTCTCCCACAGAGTCCAAAAGTCTGTTCTGTACATCTGAGTCTCTTTTCTGTTTTGCATATAGGGTTATCATTACCATCTTTCTAAATTCCATATATATGTGTTAGTATACTGTAATGGTCTTTATCTTTCTGGCTTTCTTCACTCTGTATAATGGGCTCCAGTTTCATCCATCTCATTAGAACTGGTTCAAATGAATTCTTTTTATTGGCTGAGTAATATTCCATGGTGTATATGTACCACAGCTTCCTTATCCATTCATCTGCTGATGGGCATCTAGGTTGCTTCCATGTCCTGGCTATTATAAACAGTGCTGCGATGAACATTGGGGTGCACTTATAAAACTAAACATACCTCTTATATAATCCAGCAACTGTACTTCCTGTTGTTGCCTAGTTGCTCAGTCATGTCCAACTCTTTTGCAACCCCATGGACTATATATAGCCCACCAGGTCCTCTGTCCATAGAATTTCCCAGGCAAGAATACTGGAGTGGGTTGCCATTTCCTTCCTCCAGGGGATCTTCCCAACCCAGGGATGGAACCTGCATCTCCTGCGTTGGCAGGTGGATTTTTTACCACTGAGCCACCAGGGAAGCTCACTGGACTCCCTGGTGTATACCAAAATAAAATGAGGACTTATGTTCACATAAAAACCTGCACCTCGATGTTTATAGAATCTTTATTCGTAGTTAAGAAAGCTTGATAATAGCCAAGACATTTTCAATAAGTGAATGAATAAATAACCTGTGGTATAGTCAGACAAAGAGATGTGTTTTAGTGCTAAAAAGAAATGAACTTTCAAGCCATGAAAAGATCTGGAGGAACCTTCAATGCACATTACTAAGTGAAAGAAGTCAATCTGAAAAGACTACCTGCTGTGTGATTCCAGCTGTTAATATATGGCATTCTGCAGAAGGCAAGTTGTGAAGGCAGTAACAAGATCAGTGTTTGCCAGAGGTTAGGTGGGAGGAAGGGATGAATAGTTGGGGCACAGAGGGCTTTTAGGGCAGCTGAACTGTTCCACATGATACTACAGTGGTGAATACATGGCCTGGTATGTTTATCAAGACACACAGAATGTACAGTACCAAAGGTGAACCCTAATGTAAACTGTGGACTTTGAGCAATAATGATGTATCAATATGAGTCATCAATTAACAAATGTACTCCTCTGAGGCAGCATGTGTGAGGACAGGGTGTTTAGGGGAACCCTCTGTACTTCCTGTTCAGTTTTGCTGTGAACCTAAAATTGCTCTAAAAAATAAAATTTATTAGTTTAAAAAATATATGAAGCAAATATAATATTTGTTGATTCTGAAAGGTGGTTACATAGTGTTTATTACTTTCTGTACTTCCTGAGCTAGAAAAATTTCTCAATACCAATAGAAAAAATGAATAGTATGAGCACAAGTATAAACTGAACAAAATGATAGAAAAGATGGATTTGAAAATAACCCCAAAAGACATACATGCATATATATAATATACATAGGTATAATAAACATTAAGATAAATGCAATGTCAGTATGAAAGGGATGGTTTATTAAACAATGCCTTAGGAAAATTGACTGGCTAAAACTATCAAGAACCTCACCTCATATACATATCAAGTACATTTCAGGAGAATTAATAACAATGTTAAAGTGAAATCATTAACATAGGGAAGTAAAATAAAGTGGAGGTGAATATTTTGCTTGTCCAATTGTGGGAAAATGCTTTCTAAGTCTAAAAGCATTGAAAGGAATTTTAGTGAACATTTAAAATACATAAATATTTTAGACTTTTGAGAATTAAAGTATTATAAGCAAAATACAAAGACCAAACTGTATATTGATCAGGTATGATTTTTATAGTCAGAAATGAAAGCAATAATGAAGCCATGCAACAAAACCTTAGGTATCTCCCCATCAGCCTTATACCATCTTCTTCCCCAACTGATGTCACTGCACAATTTTTCCTGGTCACTAGGCTTAAAATTTCCAGAAATCTTTAACTCCTAAAAATATTTCTCTCCACCTCCATCAATTAATTGCAAAAATATCAACTGCTACTTATTGAGTATGTGCTATGTATCAATCACCATATTAGGTGCTTTACATACTATGTCTTTTTTAATCCCCAACTCTATAATATTGGCATCATCTCTTCATAGTAAGTATCTAAAGTTCAGAGATATGAAGTAATTTTTCTCTAGTTCAGCTGTAGGATGCAGCTCATCAATGGGTCATGAGATCAATTTAATGGTCATGGCTAGCAGCTTTAAGAAATGAGATAAAATAGAAGAGAAAACATCAGACTACATCATGCATATTAAGGGTAGGAGCTGTTTCATTAGCCTTGTGATTTAACATTTTTAAAATTTATTTTTTTTCCTTTTATTTTTATTAGTTGGAGACTAATTACTTTACATCATTGCAGTGGTTTTTGTCATACATTGAAATGAATTAGCCATGGATTTACATGTATTCCCCATCCCAGTCCCCCCTCCCACCTCCCTCTCCACCCGATCCCTCTGGGTCTTCCCAGTGCACCAGGCCCAAGCACTTGTCTCATGCACCCAACCTGGGCTGGTGATCTGTTTCACTTTAGATAGTATACATGTTTCAATGCTGTTCTCTTGAAGCATTCCCACCCTCACCTTCTCCCAGAGTCCACAAGTCTGTTCTATACATCTGAGTCTCTTTTTCTGTTTTGCATCCACTTCTGGGCATACACACCAAGGAAACCAGATCTGAAAGAGACACGTGCACCCCAATGTTCATCACAGCACTGTTTATAATAGCCAGGACATGGAAGCAACCTAGATGCCCATCAGCAGACGAATGGATGAGGAAGCTGTGGTACATATACACCATGGAATATTACTCAGCCATTAAAAAGAATTCATTTGAATCAGTTCTATTGAGATGGATGAAACTGGAGCCCATTATACAGAGCGAAGTAAGCCAGAAAGATAAAGACCATTACAGTATACTAACACATATATATGGAATTTAGAAAGATGGCAACGATAAAATTTATTTTTAATTGAAGGATAATTGCCTCATAATTCTGTGTAGGTTTCTGTCATACAACAACGTGAGTCAGTCGCGTGTATACACATGTCCTCTCCCTCTTCCCACCTTCCACCCCATCCCACCCCTCTAGGTTGTTACAGAGTACTGAGTTGAGTTCCCTGTGTTATACAGCAACTTCTTACTAGCTATCTATTCTACATATGGTAAGAAATATGTTTCAGTGCTGCTGTCTTAATTTGTCCTACCCTCTCCTTTGCCAACTGTGTCCACAATTCTGTTTTCTATGTCTATGTCTCTACCATGTGGCTTAGCAATCCCACTACTGCACATATATCCTAACAAAACCGTAATTGAAAAAGATGCATGTATCCCAGTGTTCATTGTAGCACTATTTAAGCTTGGACATGGAAGCAACCTAGATGTCCGTCAACAGATGGATAGATAAATAGGTTATGGTTACATATATACAATATGGAATATCACTCAACTGTGAAAAGGAATACATTTGAGTCAGTTCTAGTGAGGTGGATGAACCTAGAGCCTGTTATACAGAGTGAAGTAAGTCAGAAAGAAAAAAACAAATATTTGTATGTTAACACATATAATGGAATCCAGAAAAATGGTACTGATGAACCTATTTGTAGGGTAGAAATAGAGACATAGACATAGAAAACAGACTTGTTTCATTAACCTTTGATTCAAGAGTATATGTATATGAGCACGTGTGTGAGTGAGTGAGTGTGTGTGTTTGTGCTGGAACAAAACATAAACCATTTTTCTTACTGTGTGTCATATTTAGAAAAATTTGAATGTCACTATTTACTTAGTATGAGGCCAAATATTCACACCCAGGCTATGGGTCTCTAAATCCTATGGCCTTGCAATTCATTTACTGTTCAACTTGGCATTCAAGGCCCTCCATCACCATCACCTTCCTGTCTTGTCAGCCTTATTCTGTACTTTTTTCATCCAGCCACAGACTTATAATCTTTCTACACTATTTTCTCAGGATGCTCTGTGTTTAAGCCTCGGATCAGACGGTTTCTGCCACAGATATACTGTCATATCTACTGGGTAAAAATCCTCCAGAGAATCATCGTGTCATCTTTTACATGAACCACAGAGCCACACATTTTCCTATTTTGATTTCAGAGAAGGAGGACCCATTCTTAAAACTAAGATTTATAAAGTACGTGCTTTTATGTTGTATTATGCATTGGTGGAAAGTTAAGCAATCTTCAGTACTTTAAGGTTACTATGATGCCACTGAGTTAATAAGGAACAAGAGTGACACCAGTAGTAGCTAATGGTTATTTGCTGTTTATCAGGCCCCGAGCTAACTTTTTACAGGCATTGCCTCATTGAATCATTAGCCCCATTTTACAGATGAAAAAGTTGAAACATAGGGGTGTAATTTGTCCAAGTTTGCGTAGCTAGTAGGTGAAAGATCTACTTTTCAAAGCCAGGCAGTGTTTTTCTGTAACATACTTGGTTAACTCCAATTACTACACTGCATCAAAACCAATATCCCTGAAAGACACTCTGACTGCTTAGTTTCAAGTTCATGAAATGCCCTGGGGAAAGTCTGAGGGCTGGGGGATGGTTCACATGGGTAGCGCTGGGGGAAAAGCTGCCTTGGAGGGTTGAAGTACACTTGGAATGGGGCTTATGTGATCTGGTGTGAGGCAGCAGCACAGTTGGGATGGAGAACAAGAATTGATACTGAAAGATCCAAGGTCGACTGGTGGGGAAATGGTCCTGAAGGTTAACAGTGAAGACAGGAATCAAAATGGAAAAGTAAGCAGTCAGGGGAAGATTCAGAGTTAAGGCAGCAGCCAGCAAGCTCACACGTGGGAAGCTCTTTGCTTGTCCTTGGGGACAAGGGACTTGAAGGTCATCAGCAGTCATGGGGCAGTGTCTCTGGTGGGCCTTGCTCGGATAACACTGGATGCCTTTTCTGCCAAGCAGCTTGCACATGCCAGGCACTCACCCTGAGGCAGGCAGGTAATGGTGTACAGCCACATTCCTTTGAAGAGCAAACACTGCCAATTTGTCATTGCAGTGGACCTCAGTGTGGGATTCAGATGACCTTTCTATCATCCGCCCTCTAAATGTAAATATTTTAGACAGACCATTGCCCTAGTAAGTGAGACCACTTGCTGTGTATTTGTAACTTTACTTACCAGTGAACTCAGAACCATGGAAGACTGGGCATTGACAAATAATGAATAATAATAGTACATTTATCCTGTATCTACTGCATGAGGGTCTTTTAACACATTCTCTCCTCTTTTGCCCTAGAAAGAACAAACAAGTTAATCTTCTGAATTACAGGAGGGAAAAAACTCCAGGTCCTCTCTTTTGAGCTATGCCAGTGCTTCCCAGTTGGAAAGGTATTTCTCAAGACTACTTTCCCTGCATGGAAGGTGATCATTCTATAAGGCAATCAATAATGAGTTTTGTTGTTGTTTTAGAATTTTATTTATTTATGTATTTATTTATTTTTGGCTGTGCTGGGTCTTCATTGCTGTGTGGGCTTTTTCTAGTTGTGGCAAGCAGGGGCTACTCTTGGTTGCAGTGCCCGGGCTCTCATTGCAGTGGCTTCTCTTGTTGTGGAGCATGGGCTCTAGGGTGCATGGGCTTCAGTAGTTGTGGTTCCCAGGCTCTAGAGCACAGGCTTGATAGTTGTGGTGCTCAGGCTTAGTTGCTTTACGGTATGTGGGATCTTCTTAGAACAGGGATCGAACCTGTATCTCCTGCATCGGCAGGAGGATTCTTTATCATTGAGCCACCAGGGAATCCCAGTGAGTAATGAGTTTTTACCACATCATCCTATTTTATTGATAGTTTCTTTATAACTGCTTTTTTTTGCAGTTTTTCATACAATTTTATTTTCTCTCTTCAACTGTTATAATATGGTATCTTGGTTCACGCCTTCTGTCACTCTGATCTTTGCTTCTGTTGTCACATGTATTCCTCTGATCTTCCTGTCTCCCTTTTACAAGGGTCCATGGGAAGATCTTGGGCTTGCCTAGATAATCCAAGATAAATTACCCATCTCAGGATCCTTAGCATAATTATATCTGCACAGTCCCTTGTTGCCATGTAAGGTAGCATGTTCCTAGGTTCTGGGGGATTGGGAGATAGATATTGTTGGAGGTCCACTGTTCAGGCAGATCTTAACCAGGGAGAGTTAGTATTGGGGCTTCACCTTGTAAAACATAGGTTCTTTTTCAGTCTGATCCCTTGGTAGCTGTTCTGATTTACCTTATCTTTGTTCTACTATTAACTGTGATATTATCATGTAAAAACACAATATGCCAGGTGCTAGTTTATGTTCCTCTTACATTTTAACTCACTGAGTGTAGATTCAGGAAGATTAAGCAATTTAAGAGGCAGAATCAGGATTTGAACCCAGGCAGTTGTTCCCTAGAGTTAATGATTATGTTGTCCTGATCTCTGATGACCCAGCTTCCTCCTGAGTGCCCCAGTGCTGAGAGTGGCATCTCAGTTAAACCATCTGACATCTCACGACATCTTCCTCAGACTCTGGATCCTACATGGAGATGCCAGCATGACCTCTGCTTTGGGCCACATATACCTTCAGGCAGGCCAGAAGCTGCCTTCAGCCTTTGAGCAGCTTTGGATCAACAACCAAATTAGATCTCTGACCCCTCAAAGCCAAGGACCAGCCCTTAACCGAGGTAACTCCACAAAGGATCGGTCCTTGACATCCAGCTGGATGCATTTCTGCAGACTTTACCACAGTATTCAAAAGTATTACTTTTAGAATTGGGGATGTGACTCATGCTTCTGCTTTTTATTGAGTACATAGAAGCAACAGTTAATGCAATTTTGTCTGAACCCTGAGCATAATTCTACTGTCGGAAGAGCAGTAATGCTCAGATTTATCAGAGGCTGCAGGCTCTGCCATAGTTCATTAAAGATTTTCATTATTCATCTATATTAAGCTAAACACATTACATGATGTCAGACAACACAGAGCTGCTGTTCTGATTAAAGACACTTTCCTTAACCCAGAAGACCCTGGATACTCAGTAAACTCTTAGATAGGCTTCAAGTAGTCTGTGGATGAGCCCATAGGTCAGTGATGAGTTTCTGAGAAGCAAGAGCCCCCAGGAAACAAGCAATGAGGCTGCTATGTGCCCCAAAGATAGTGTTCATTTCTCACCACCTGCTTTGGCCAGAGCCGCCATCACCTTTTACCTGCACCCTTGCCAACAGCCTCCGGTCTGGTCTGTCTGCTCCTGCTGTTGCCATCTACCATCTACTTTCCATACCACAGCCAGAATAATTCTTTTTATCTTTGTTGTTATTATTTATTCTTTAATTGGAGGCAAATTGCTTTACAATGATGTGTTGGTTTCTGCCATGCAACAGTGCAATTCAGCCATAATTACATGTATGTCACCTCCCTCCCCATATCCCACTCTTCTGGGTCATCACAGATCACCATGCTGGGCTCCCTGTGCTATACAGCAATTTCTCACCAGCTATCCATTTTGCACATGGTAGTTTGTGTATATTGATGCTACTTTCTCCATAGGAGAAGGCAATGGCAACCCACTCCAGTACTCTTGCCTGGAGAATCCCATGGATGGAGGAGCCTGGTAGGCTACAGTCCATGGGGTCACAAAGAGTCGGACACGACTGAGCGACTTCACTTCACTCACTTCATACTTTATCACTGGAGAAGGAAATGGCAACCCACTCCAGTATATCTTGCCTGGAGAATCCCATGGACAGAGGAGCCTGGTGGGCTATGGTCCATAGGGTCACAGAGAGTCAGACATGACTGAAGTGACTCAGCACGCACTTTCTCCATTCATCCCACTTTCTTCTTCCCCGACTGTGTCCACAAGTCCATTCTTGACATCTATCTCTCCGTTCCTTCCCTACAAATAGGTTCATCAATACCGTTTTTCAAGATTCCATATATAAGCATTAATATATGATACTTGCTTTTCTCTTTCTGATTTACTTTACTCTATAGGTCTAGGTTCATCCACCTCACTACAACTGACTCAAATTCGTTCTTTTATGGCTAAATAGTATTCCATTGTATATATGTACCTTAACTTCTTTGAAATCTGCTCATCCGTTGGTAGATATCTAGGTTGCTTCCATGTACTAGCTATTGTAAATAGTGCTGCTATGAACTTTGGGGTACATGTATCTTTCTCAGTTATGGTTTCCTCAGGGTATATGCCCAGTACTGGGATTGCTGGATCATATGATAGTTTTATTCCTAGTTTTTAAAGGAATCTCCATACTTTTCTCCATAGTACAGCTAGAATAATTCTTACACAATGTGAGTCAGTCACATTTCATGACTGAATCACATCTGTCTTCTATTCGGAACCCTTCATGTGCTCCCACGTCACTCAGAAGTCCCTCCTTGGCCTTTAAGGCCCTGCATGACCTGGTATCCCTAACTTCTCTCTTTCTCCCTTTCCACTTTTCCTCTCCATCCTGCTTACCTTCTTATTGTTTTTTAACATGATGGGCATTTTTCTACTTCAGGGACTTTATATTTATTTTCCTTAAATGTTTTCTATGGTTTCATCCTCACTTCCTTCGTGTTCTTGCTCAAATGTGGCCTAATCAGTATACTTTTTCCTGACAAATCTAAACAGCAAAACAGCAACCCCTACTGCCTGCACACCCCAGCGTTCTTTATCCTCCTTACCCTATTTTATTTTTCTCCATATCTTATATCTCCAGCAGGCATATTGTAGATTGATTTATTAATGTGATTAATGTCTGCCTCCCCATTGAAGGCTCCATGAGGTCAGGGGTTTTGCTTGTTAGCTGATATCCTAGGATAGTGCCAAGAATAGTACCAGGTGCATAGAAGGTGCTCAATAAGCAGATATAGAACCATGGTTAAGGTGCAGCCTGGATTTAGATGACCTTGACCTCAATCTGACTCTGTTCTTTATTGCTGTGGGAACTTAGGCAAGTTCATTTACCTGTGACTCAGTTTCGTTCTCTGTAAAATGCTGATAATAACAGTATTCACTGCCTGGTGGGGAGTAGTGTTCATATAAGAAGGGGAAGAAAGACCAGAGCTTGCTCCCTCTCTACCATGTAAAGACATAGCAAGAAGGTAGTTGTCTGTGAGTCATGAGGAGGGCCCTTATCAGGAGCTGAATCAGCTGGCACCTTGATCTTGGACTTCAGAGTCCACAGAACTATGAGAAACAAATGTCTATTGTTTGAGTCACCCAGTCTATGGTATTTTATTACAGCAGTTTGAGCAGAATACAACAAGCCTTGAACTAGAAACAACCTAAATACCTATCAACAGATGAATGGATAAACAAGTTGTGATATAGCTATATAATTAGATAGTACTCATCAATTTAAAAAAGACTGCTGATACATGCTACAATATGGAAGAATTCAAAATAATTATGCCTTGTGAAAGAAGTCAAAGTTTTAGAAGAACATAAAAGAAAGATATATTATTCTATTTATATGTAATTCTATAAAATGCAAGCTAATCTGTAATGAATGAAAGCAGATCAATGGTTGTCTGGGGACAGGGTGGGAGAGAGTGTCAGGAGGGAAGGATTATAATGAGACAGGGGTTGGGAATTCCTTGGTAGTCCAGTGATTAGGACACTCTGTGCTTTTACTGGTGGGTGAACTAACATCCTGCAAGCCTCTTGGTGTGACCAAAGAAAATGAGAGAGAGGTGATGGGCTTGTTCACTATCTTACTTGTATTGGTGGTTCATAGGTCAAAATTTATGAAATTATGCACTTTAGATATGTGAAATTTATTATATAGTATTAATACCTCAATAAAGCTACCTAGGAAGAAAGCAATGTACAACAGAACATTTAAATATTGCTACCTATTGTATTAAAAGAAAGGAAAAAGAAAACTTACGGGTTTTTTAACCTATTTTTGAAAACGTGCATGCATGTACACACACACACACACACACACACACACAATTAAAACAGTTTCCTATAGGAGAAGGAGAGAATAGAATGAAAAAGAAGAGATGTCTGGCAGATTCAAGATACTGTAGTTTTTGACTTCTTCCTATCAAGAGGTAGATTCTGTGTTCCTGATTGACTGTAGGCAGGTTCGGATGCTGTTTTGACCAATAGAATTCAGTGGAAGAAGTAACTATGCCAGTGTGCAGACTTGGATCTTAAGAAAGAGCTTCCTCTTCCTGTCTCTGGGAACACTGGCTCTTAGGAGCCCTGAAATGCCATGTGAGAAACAGTTACTATGGGGTTGCCATATTGCTCGGAAGCCTAAGCTAGTCATGCGGATAAGCCAGATACATATGGGGGAAGTACCAGACAGCTCCCAGTTGTTCCAGCCTCCCACATTCACATCATCCTTACGGAGGTCTCAGACATTGTAGAGCAGTATCAAGTCTCCCCTGCTGTTCCTTTTCTGAATTTTGACCTACTTAATCATGAGAAATAATAATAAATTCTTGGTTGACATTTTTAAGTTTGGGGGTAGTTTTTTATGCAACATTACCATTAAGACTTCTCTGAGTGTGTGTTTTATTTTAGTTATCTAATAAAATGTAATGCCCCAAACTTAGTGGCTTAAAACAATGACAGTTTGTAACTTCTCATGATTTGAGGGTGGTTCTTTTGCTCCACGAGCTGTCGATGGGAACCATTCCTATGGCTGTCTTAAGTTTTGGCCTCATTCTTCACATGGTGTCTTACTCTCCTAGGTCTTTCTATGTGGTCTCCATCTCCAACAGGATAACCTGGACTTTGTTACAGCTCGAGGGCTTGTTTTTACAAAAGAATGTTCCCAGGAGACAAGTTCTAATGCAAGAGCTAATCAAGCTTCTACTTGGTCTTGTTTGCTAGGGTCCCCATGACCAAAGCAAGTCACATGACCAAGTCTAGTGTCAGTGTGAGAGAAGACCACACAGGCATGGAAAACAGAGTTTATATTGATGTTTCAAAGGGGAGGAATAGAGCTCATTTATACAGAAGTGTGTCAGCTAAATCTGTAAACAGGAACAGTGATTGAATTAACAATGACATTTGTAGCCACCAGTGTAGTAATTAGGAAGCATTGTCAAGGGATCCCAATCCTCTGGGTAAAATGATGTTGGGAAATGAGATAGTCACAGTCTCTGAGTGTCACCTCCATAGATTAATTATTAACTACAAAGGGAAAAGGTGCTTTCACAACAGACAGAACTTTAAGGGGTGAAGCTTAGAATGACCAGTAACTGGACAGCCTGACATCATGTGCTTCCTCTTGGGATGCAGCAACAAGCACATGTACAGCATCACATACATAGTGCTCTTGAGCAAAATGTTTGACCTGAATTTAATCATGGGAATACAATGTGGCAAATCTAAAATGTGAGATATACAATGAAACAATTGGTCAGGACTCTTCAAATAAAAGTCAGTCTCTGAAAGAGTTAAAACTATGACAGGGCACTTTTCTAGACCAAAAGAAAGCTAAGAGCTGTGACAAAGAGGTAATGCGTGAACCTTGATTGAATCCCAAATTTTAAAAAGCAACATTAGAAGATATGCTTATGTACTGTATATTAGATACTGTTATATAAGTGTCAAATTTTTTGTGTATGGCAGTGGTATTTTGGTTATGTAGAAGACACATGATTGAGTATTCAGGCATCAGTTATTATGATATATAGAACTTTCAGATGGTTCAGCAAAAGGAAATCGTGTATGTGTGTGTTGTGTGGAGGAGTGTGAATGAGAGACAGAGAAAAAGAGCAAAAGCAAATGTGGCAAAATAGTCACAATTGGTGGATCTATGTATAGGGGATATGAAGATATTATTGTTGCATCTTCTCTGTAAATTAAAAAAATTTTAAGTAAATAGTTGGAAAAATAGAAGTAGATTCCAACTTTAGGGGAAAAGAGCATGATTGAATATGAATGAAAATTAACAGGTAATATACAAACATTTAATTCACTGTACTATAGTGTCAGAATTATAGATGAGCTTTTCTTTAACTTAAAACAATTGCAGTTTATGCAGTAAAGAAAAAATAATCTCAATGAAGTTAGATTTATTTCTTATAAACTTTCATGAATTGGTAAATAAAGACACCATACTTTAGTGAATCCTGGTTGTGTGGGTATTCTAAAGATCAAATAACAAATTAGTTAACCTTCAAAAATATGGAGACCAAGGATATATGGACTGGAAGGAGAGAAAAAACTCAAAACTGTGTGCCAGTATGGTGAGATTCTGAATGTTTTCATTTTCTCTTAATATTGTTATTTTATCAGTATAATTAAAAAAGAATTTAAAAAAGAAACAAATAATGAAACCCAATAAGTGTTAAATGACATTATTTTTTACTTATTTTGCTTATTATTTAATACTTATTTTACATATTTGATGTCTTTTAAGCTATAGAGTCATTCTTTAAAGTAGGGGTTTTAAAGTAGGTTGGCTATGGGGGTTGCTTTTCTCTTACCTTTCAACTGGCTGCCTTCTGTGTCTTTATTAGAAGAGTCCTGTGGTTTTGGTTCTAGCATCCTTTCTCCCTCCACCAGTAACAGTGCCTCAAATCTTGCTCTAGGGGCACTACTACTCCTCAATTCTTAGCCATGTGCTTTGTGTGTGTGTGTGTGTGTGTGTGTGTGTATAGCTAACTTTATGTGCTACTTCTTAAGCAATAAAAACTAGCTCATAAGATGGCTAATAAACAAATGAAGAGATGCTCAACATCACTCGTTATTAGAGAAATACAAATCAAAACTACAATGAGGTATCACTTCACCCCAGACAGAATGGCCATAATCAAAAAATCCAAAAACAACAAGTGCTGGAGAGCAGGTGGAGAAAAGGGAACCCTCCTGCACTGCTGGTGGGAATGTAAATTAATGAAGTCACTATAGAGGACCATATGGAGATTCTTTAAAAAACTAGGAATAAAATCACCATATGACCCAGCAATACCACTTCTAGGCATATACCCTGAAGAAACCAAAACTGAAAAAGACACATGTACCCCAGTGTTCACTGCAGCACTATTTACAATAGCTAGGACATGGAAGCAACCTAGATGTCCATCGACAGATGAATGGATAAAGAAGCTGTGGTACATATATACAATGAAATACTACTCAGCTGTAAAAAGGAGCACGTTTGAGTCAATTCTAATGAGGTGGATAAACCTAGAGCCTATGATACAGAATAAAGTAAATCAGAAAAAGAAAAACAAATATTGTATATTAGTGCATATATATAGAATCTGGAAGGATGATACTGATGAATCTGCTCACAAAGCAGCAGTGGAGATGCAGACATAGAGAACAGACTTATGGACAAGGGTGGGGGAGAAAAGGGAGAGGGTGAGATAAATGGAGAGAGTAGCATGGATGCATATACACTAACATATGTAAATAGATAGCCAATGGGAATTTGCTGTAGGACTCAGGGAACTCAAATGGGGGCTCTGTAATAACCTAGAGGGGTGGGAATGGGTGGGAGGTAGGAGGGAGATTCAAAAGGGAGGGAATATATGTACAGTAGTGGGCACAGGACTGGAAAAGGTCAGTTTTCATTCTAATCCCAAAGAAAGGCAATGCCAAAGAATGCTCAAACTACCGCACAATTGCACTCATCTCACACGCTAGTAAAGTAATGCTCAAAATTCTCCAAGCCAGGCTTCAACAGTACGTGAACTGTGAACTTCCAGATGTTCAAGCTGGATTTAGAAAAGGCAGAGGAACCGAGAGATCAAATTGTCAACATCCATTGGATCATCAAAAAAGCAAAAGAGTTCCAAAAAAACATCTACTTCTGCTTTATTGACTATGCCAAAGCCTTTGACTGTGTGGATCACAACAAACTGTGGAAAATTCTTCAAGAGATGGGAATACCAGACTACCTGACCTGCCTCTTGAGAAATCTGTATGCAGGTCAGGAAGTAGCAATTAGAACTGGACATGGGACAACAGACTGGTTCTGAATAGGGAAAGGAGTATGTCAAGGCTGTATATTGTCACCCTGCTTATTTAACTTCTATGCAGAGTACATCATGAGAAATACTGGGCTGGATGAAGCACAGCTGGAATCAAGATTGCCAGGAGAAATATCAGTAACTTCAGATATGCAGATGACACCACCCTTATGACAGAAAGTGAAGAAGAACTAAAGAGCCTCTTGATGAAAGTGAAAGAGGAGAGTAAAAAAGTTGGCTTAAAGCTCAACATTCAGAAAACTAAGATCATGGCATCCAGTCCCATCACTTTATGGCAAATAGGTGGGGAAACAGTGTCAGACTATTTTTTTGGGCTCCAAAATCACTGCAGATGGTGACTGCAGCCATGAAATTAAAAGATGCTTACTCCTTGAAAGAAAAGTTATGACCAACCTAGACAGCATATTAAAAAGCAGAGACATTACTTTGCCAACAAATGTCCATCTAGTCAAAGCTATGGTTTTTCCAATAGTCATGTATGGATGTGAGAGTTGGACTGTAAAGAAAGCTGAGCACCGAAGAACTGATGCTTTTGAACTGTGGTGTTGGAGAAGACTCTTGAGAGTCCCTTGGACTGCAAGGAGATCCAACCAATCCATCCTAAAGGAAATCAGTCCTGAATATTCATTGGAAGGACTGATGCTGAAGCTGAAGCTCCAATACTTTGGCCACCTGATGCAAAGAACTGACTCATTTGAAAAGACCCTGATGCTGGGAAAGATTGAAGGTGGGAGGAGAAGGGGACAACAGAGGATGAGATGGTTGGATGGCATCACCAACTCAATGGACATGAGTTTGAGTAAACTCCGGAGTTGGTGATGGACAGGGAGGCCTGACGTGCTGCAGTCCATGGGGTTGCAAAGAGTCTGACATGACTGAGCAACTGAACTGAGCTGATATGTACCCTTATGGTTGATTCATGTTGTATGACAGAAACCAATCCAGGATTGTAAACCAATCATCAATCAATTAAAAATAAAAAATTGAAAAGAAGCCTTAGAACCTTTGCCTGGTTCTCTTGGAACCCTCAGTCTTGGAACTCAGAGCTCCCATATATGAAGTCTGGCAATACTGCTGGAAGGATCATGTGGACAATCCCTGAGATCACAAGGAGATTGAGAAAGGCTTAGCCTTCAAACTATCCTTGTTAATGTGCCAGACAAATGAGTAAAGTCAACTTAAAATTCACCTCCCCCCAAGACCAATTCAGCGACAAATAGAATGCCCCCCGGTGATCCCAATAGTTGCCATAAGGACTTGAACAACCACCCAGCAGAGACCTGCCCATTCTTTAGACTCTCCTAGTGACTGTACTGAGTGAAGTGAAAGTTGCTTAGTCAGTTCCGACTCTTTGCAACGCCATGGACTGTCCATGGAATTCTCCAGGCCAGAATACTGGAATGGGTAGCCTTTCCCTTCTCTAGGAGCTGTTGCCAAACTGTTTATTTGTTGTGAGCAATGGAATCTAACTTTAGCTTTGGTTAGCTTATGCCATGTATTTGTTTCCTATTGCTACTGTACCAAATTATCACTAATTTAGTGGCTTAAAATATAATTTTCTTATAGTTGTGAATGTCTGAAGTCCAAAACAGCCCTCAGTGAGCTAACAGTATGGTATTGGGAATGTGCATGGGAAACTCCATTCTCTTGTCTTTTCTAGAAGCTGCCTACATTCTTTTGCTTGTTTCCCCTCCCCCATCTTCAAAGCCAGCAGTGTTAGATCTTAAAATCTCTCCAACTCTGCTCCCATCATTGCCTTTCTTCTGTGATGCTCTTGTCTCCCTCTTTCCCTTTTAAGGACCCACATGACTTCATTGGGCCCATTCTGATATCTCTCTTTGTTAAAATCACATCGGCAAAGTCTCTTTTACCATGTAGGTTCCAGAGATGAGAATGTGAATGTATTTGGGAGGCTGTTATTCTGCTTGGCACATGCCACATGCCATAGAGGAATGTTTTGGAAGGACACTATATTATCTCATGAAAGTAGAGTAGAAGTTAAACCATGGAGATTTAAGGAGGGCAGAAGCCTCGTCATCTCTAGAGACATGAGCATCCATAATTAATAACAACATTAATAAACAATCACAAGTCTTCCCTGGTGGCTCAGTGGTAAAGAATTCACCTGTCAGTGCAGGAGACATGGGTTTGATCCCTGATCCGAGAAGATCCCACATGCTGCAGAGCAACTAAGCCATGTGCCACAACTATCAAGCCTGTGCTCTAGAGCCTGGGAGCTGCAACTACTGAGCCCACATGCTGTAACTACTGAAGCCTGTGTGCCCTGGAGCCTGTGCTCCCCCAACAAGAGAAGCCACCACAAGGAGAAGCCCATGCACTGCATCTATAGAGTAGCCTCCTCTTGCCACAACTAGAAAAAAATCCTGTGTAGGAATGAACACCTAGCACAGCCAAAAATAAAGAAATAAAATTATTTTTAAGAAAATAAGCAATCACAGGAAGTTCTCACCATGCATTGGTCATTGCCCTGAGAACTCCACATGTATTAACTTATTCAGTACTTACATGAGCTATATGATATAGATCCTATTGTTTGCCCCATTTGACACAAATTGAGACACAAAGACCTTCTCATTAGAGCTATGCCATTGATAGATGCTCCAAAGTTTTTCTAACATTGTCTTTTAGCTTATAATTCCAATTTTTGGGGAGAGATCAGCCAGCTTAGGTCAAGAGCAATTTTGTTTCTCAGCTGATAACATATCAATTTAAATGCACAGACCAGTAATTCTCCAAGTATGGTTCTGAGACCAGTAGCAGCAGCATCACTTGGAAACTTGTTAAACCACTTTTCCGGCCTTACCTCTGACTTACTGAATCAGAAACTCTGGGGTAGGGTTCAGCAGTCTGTGTTTAACAAACTCTATAAGTGATTCTGATGTAGGTTAAAGTGTGAGAGCTGCAGCGGGAGATTGTTCAATAGCTGTGCTTCATACTACTCAGCTCGAATGGGCCTCTTATAGACCATGAGTGCTGAGGCAAGAAAGTTAGCTTAGAGTGACCAGACATCCTGGTTTGCCTGGAATTGATGGGTTTTCTAGGATGCAGGACTTTCAGCTAAAACTGGGGTAGTCCCTGGCAAGCTGGGATGGTTGATCACCCTCTTCCAGTCTCTCTCCCCATTTTACAGATGAGGAAACAGAGGTTAAGGAACTCACAAAAGTCCTAGAGTTAGGACATTATAGAAGTAGGGCTCATGGGCAGAATGTAGTTCATGTTGGGTTCTTATCCACCATGCTCCACTGCCCACTAAATGGATGAGAACACATAGCTGCTTGCTGCTCCATGGCAGAGTGAGCAATCAATACATATAAATAAGAATCCAAAGGGAGATCTCTCTCACCCTTTGCATTCAAGTCTTGGTAACTAACCCACCAGGCAAGGTTTCTTTTCCACTGCAGTGCAAAAGATGGCAAAGAACCAAAGGATGGGAGACTATTCATTCAGCAAGCACAAGTGATGATCAGCTGCAGCATCCAACATAGCACACATAGTATGTAGCACACAGAAGAATCCCAACACATATTTTTGAATGAATTCAATGCCTGCTGAAAGCCATGTATGATATCAGGTCTTTAGGATACAGAGATAAATTTGATAGGCCAGATTTTGTAGAAACCATCTAATGGGAAAGACAGATTTTTAAAGAAAAGATAGAAAAGAACTACAATAGTCATCACAATAGGAGGATCCAAAATGAAACTGGGTGGACACTGGAGGAACATTGAGGAGGGACTTAACTGCAGATGGAGGTTAGGAAAGGCTTCCCAGGAAAACAGCACAGCTGAGCCTAGAAGGACAAGCAGGGAGTCAGTCTTTTTATTCTTTTTTTTTTCAAAGGGAGTGATTTATTTAATTATCTAGCTATGCCAGGTCTTAGTTGTAGCACACAGACTCTTCAAACTTCACTGCAGCACGTTAACTCTTAGTTGCGGCATGTGGGATGTAGTTCCCTGACCAGGGATGGAACCTGGGCCCCCTGCATTGGGAGCTCAGAATCTTAGCCACTGGACCACCAGGGAGGTTCCAGGGGGAGTCAGTCTTGGGAGAAGAGAGGTGTGGATGTTCCAGTAGAGTGACAGTATAAGCAAGGACAAAGGCATGAGGATGACCATTGCTTTGTGAAATAAACCAGTTGACTATATTTTAGCAGTTGATCCGACTGGAGAAACTGATAGACCCAGCACATTCAGGTGGGCTGGGAAGGAGTCTGTGTTCTCCCTACTCCAGCACATATGTGCACTGGATCTTCTGATACAGATCTGGCTCAATGGCAGGAAATCAGACAGGAGAGTGAGGTCCTTGTTCTCAGCTTGGGGGAAATTTTATTGTTTATTCATTTTTGTTCCCTAGCACCATGTTCAAACTTTTGCAAAGACTGGGTGTTCCCCAAGTGCTTCAGACAGACTGGCAGAGTAGCAGAACAGGCAGCCAAAACTGTGAACAGGCTCCCCAATTGTTCTGGGGACTTACTGTTCCCCAGCTCTTTACCCCGAGGGGCTCTGGAGACGGGGATGTACAGGCCTGGTGGTATCTGATTCGACAGAAATAGACTCCCAGGCATGGAAGGCAAGGCACACAAAGGGAGAAACATATCCGGCTATATGGGTGTGGCCCCCTAAATGCATTTTTACCCCTAAAGTAGAGATTAGATATTTCAGACTCCTTTTTGCAAAACTGAGCGTGGGCTAAACTGCATGTAAACACATTCATTTCTTCAAATCACTGTCTTTCATCATTTCACAATTAGATTGCAATTTATTGGTTTCTAGAATTAGATTAAAGCAGTCTGTAGGCAATGACTCTTATTAAAATAATATCTGCCAAAAAGAAAGGCTCCAAGTTGGTTTGAACTCCAAATGATTCAACATGTAATATCCACATCTTCTCTCTGACCTCCCGTTTCTAATCCTGTTGAACTAGGTCTAAATTTTGTATAAGGTTTATTTGCCCTCATCAGAAGCTTAATAGGCTAAAATGTAATTACTGTACTTAAGATATATGACTGAGAAAGGAACTAAAACTTGTTTTCTTCCTTAGATGTACACAAAAGGCAATTTCAGCTCAATTGACTTAACTTCAATAGCCTTTTTTTTTTTCTTTCATGGGGGTGTCAAGTGGGTTTCAGTTGCCAAGAAGTAAACAAAAACAATCTCTTTCATTAGGAAAGCATAACATTAACAAAAGCAAAGCAAGCAATGTCAAAATCAATTGACCTTTCAGAACAAACCAACGCTATTTCTAAATGACTGCAATAATTTACAAGTGATTGTTTTAACCTGCTCTTCCATTTTACAGTGGCAAATAAATATAATGACTTGGGCATAAATATGTTCACAAAAGGGAGGCAGAGTAGTTTAACAGGTTCTAATCCTGGCTCCAACCTCTTAAGAAAACCACCAGAATATCCAGGCCTCCTTTTCTTTGCCTTTAAATGAGCATGAAAGCACCTCTGCTGAGAATAGCTTGGTGGTTGCTAAGGGCAAGGGAGAGGAAGGTATAGGGATGACTTCTAATAGGATTGGAGTTGTTTTTCTGGGATAATGAAATGTTCTGGGATTAGTTGGTGGTGATGGTTGTACATCTTGCAAATATATTAATAACCATTGCATTGTGCACCTTAAAATGGTGAATTTTATGGTGTGTGAATTATGTCTCAATTTTTAAAGAAATTACTGTGCTACTTAACCGGGCTATTGTTAGGAGGTACATAGAAAACCTTTGTAAAACAAAAAGTGTCATTTTTAGTGAGGATCAGTTATATTAGTTGAGAGGGTTTCGTTGTGGTTGTTCTTTGTGTTTTGGCTGCAAGAAATAGAAACCTAACTTGAGACTTTCCTGATTCACATAACCAAACCACAGGAATGCTATAGACCTTGGAGTTCAGGATTCCAAGTGGGCCACATTATCTCTACCTGTCATCTTGTCTTTTCTGAACATCACCTTCATTCCCTCTCCTGTGGTAGGGAACAGGTATCTTGTCAACCAGACAGGCAACTTCTGTTTTGTCACTAGAAGGATCAGAGTCTTTGGTTCTCTGGCCTAAAGTGCAAAACTGCTATGGAATGACTCCAGTTGGCCCAATTTGGGTAAGTTATGCAACCTTAGACCAGTTACAGAGGTATGGGGGATGTCTTCTGTAAGAAGACTGGCAAGCCCATGTAAAGTTACATGGGTAGCTGAAAACTTCCCAGAAGAGGTGGACAGAATGCTGCTTTCAGCAGAGGAAACAACAGATGTCCCACAGTAGACCAATGACCCAGGCCTCCCCATGTTGGAGTCAGAGGGACTTTATTATTTTATTTCTTTTCATTTTTATTGAAGTATAGTTGATTTACATTATTAGTTTAAAGTGTACAACATAATGATTCAAAATTTTTATAGAGTATATTCCATTTAAAGTTATTTTAAAATATTGACTATAATTCCTGTGCTGTACAGTATATCCTTGCAGCTTATTCATTTTATATATAGTAGTTTGAACTTCCAGAGAAGTCAATGGCACCCCACTCCAGTACTCTTGCCTGGAAAATCCCATGGATGGAGGAGCCTGGTGGGCTGCAGTCCATGGGGTTTCTAAGAGTCGAGCACGACTGAGCGACTTCACTTTCACTTTTCACATTCATGCACTGGAGAAGGCAATGGCACCCCACTCCAGTGTTCTTGCCTGGAGAATCCCAGGGACAGAGGAGCCTAGTGGGCTGCCGTCTATGGGGTCACACAGAGTCGGACACGACTGAAGTGACTTAGCAGCAGCAGCAGCAGCAGTTTGAACTTCTTAATCCCATTCTCCTATCTTGCCCTCCTCACCTCAGAATTACCTGGTGAGATTTTGAAAAATATCAGTCTTGAGATCCAGGCAAATTAAATTAGAACCTTTAGGGGTTGAGCCCAGGCGTTTGGGGCTTCCCAGGTGGCACTGGTGGTAAAAACCTGCCTGCCAAAGTAGGAGACACGAGTTTGATCCCTGGGTCAGGAAGATCTCCTGGAGGAGGGCATGGCAACCCACTCCAGTATTCTTTCCTGGAGAATCCCATGGACAGGAGAGCCTGGCAGGCTACAGTCCATAGGGTCACAAAGAGTCAGACACGACTGAAGCAACTTAGCACACACTCATGCACCAGGCACTTGAAGTATTACTAAAGTTTCCCCAGTGATTCTAATGTGCATTGTTAGCAATTTCTCAATCTTAGTTGCACATGAGAGACCTCACAGCTCAGATCAACACGTGAGCATCTCCGGGAGGGGGAGAGATGCAGGTATTAGTATTTTGTTCTCTTTTCTAAGGGTGAATCCCAAACATCAGAATCGCCTGGAACACTGTAATTGAATTCAGACTCATCCTATTTCAGAAATAGTAAAATGTAAGAGGAAAGTTATATCTTAAGAGTCTCAGAAACATGATATCTATGATCCCTATTTTCAGATGAAATTTTAATTTTAAGAAATGTTAATACAAAGTGACATGGTTGATTATATGGCCTCACCAGAAATAGAATATATGGCTCCCCTGATGCTAGAGTTCTTGAGACGCTCCTAGACTAAGAAACTTTAATTTACAAACTTTCCTTAACAAGAGAAAAGTGATTTGTTAGAACACAATGTTATCAGCTCTGCCTTCTGCCAGCAGTTGAATTTAGGAGTTCCCTGGGACTTGCAAACACATGAACATGGTGGTGGGCTTTCAAGATCTAACCAACTCCTAGAGTAGAGTTTGTATCTTTCAGTGCAATGCAGGAACTGATTTTAAGCAGGTGTAAAATCTGAAAATTCAGAGTCCAATAAGATATAAATGCTTTCATTTTTTAAAACAGTAACTTGAAAAGTTGAGACAGTTAAAAAGGGAAAACAGGCTGAGATTATAGAATGGGATAAAAGGATTGGTCGGATCAGTTTTATGCTTTGAACAGTCCATTGTCAAATTGTCAGCATGACCAGATTTACCTGACATTGTTTGGTTCTTTTTCTATTAAAATTACTATTTAGTTACAGGAAAAGTTAATGCTGATTTTAGAAAAGGAAGCAGCAAAGAACAACTCAGAAATTTTAAAAAAGTAAACATTTAATCTCCCGCCCCATCAGTTTGAAGTGTGTTTTTCTAGAATATCCATATCTAAACCAAATTTGCTTTACTAACACGGGATTGTATATATGTTGTTTATAACATTTAACAATATGTAGTGGCCATCTTACATTATTTTAACTAGAGGGTAAATCAAACAACCCTCTGTAAGCATATTGAATTACTTTTGTAGCCCCAAATGTTTGATTGGCTTTAGCAGAAATGTTCTTAAATGCAGCCCTACTCTACCAGCTTTAGTAAAACCCTGTAAGTCAAATCCAAAGTCACTGAATGAGATGGCGCATTGTTTTTGTCTGCTGGTATGGAGAAGACTCAGTTTGTGGCTTCCAGTTTGTGAGGTGTTAAACAGCAACCTCCCTCCCTGATTCCCTGGAGGTTCAGCACTGTGCTGGTAAACTAGGCTTGGACTATGGTGAGTAGGGAGCCCTGGTTTGTAGTTTGTCAATTTCTAAGTGTAAATACTACCACTGTGGTCAGTTTCAAGTATCAACAGTTTAACAATTAGCTCACAAAATTCTCAGTTATTTAATGATCAGCTCTGAGCTGCTAAAGTGCTTGAGAGTTAAGTCAATCAATGATCAGTTATGGTGCCTATAAGACATTTCAATCTGATTTCCTACATGTGGTCACTGCACCTAAAAGAAAGGCAGGTATAATGGAACAAATGACCAAAGTCCAAAACTGGGAGGAAAAACCTGAATCAGAACATCCCTCTCATATTTCTTTATTAACTTGGAGTTTCTAGAATATAACCTTTGAGTATAATGAGATCCCTTTGTAGGTGTATAGGATAAATATTATTATGCTAGCATTTTTTTCTTCTCCCAGATAAAAATATAGTAGTTCACAAGTCTGGTTTTATGTATCATTAAACGTTCTTTGCAATTTTCCTGTTCACAGATGTTAAATAGCTTATATCTCCAGTATTTTTTTTCTGCATAATGATCTTTATGGATGCAAATATAGTAAGCATTTTAAAGTCTTACCAGTAGTGACAATAAAAGAGTGGCACTTTAAAATCCAACCATCAGTTTGGAAAGATAAGAAAACTGTGAATTTATCTCCTGGAAAACCATACACTCATTCTGTCAAGGATGCCATTGCTCAAAGTGTTTTGGAAATCCTCTTTTTTAATTGTCTTTGGCACAAGATTATGAGGTATGCATGAAAGTTAGTTAGGTTACCCTGTTGCACTACTTCGTATGTTTCAAAAAAAAAAAAGAACCTCTGATGTTGAGTAAAAAGCAATGGATTTGAAATCTGGTCTGAATTCAAGTCCAACCTCTGTTTTGTGACTTTGCATATTCCTTAAATTTTCTTAAACTCGCTTTCTTCTTCTGCAATTGGAGAATAAAAGTATCTACAGCAAGGGTTGTCCTGAAGATTAAATGAAACAAGGCATTACACCACCTTGTGAAATGAAACCCATTCTCCTAGTGTAAGTTATTATTGGCCCAGCTTTATTAGAAGTGAATGGACTTTGCTGTTTCCAAAACTTAGATGTAACCACTGAAAGCACAAATGTTCCATCATTGAAAAAGTATTCAAATGAATGTGGAAGAAGCTCTGATTCCTTATTTGAACCCAAAGGAGAACTCAGCTGGGATCCAGAGAAATTATATCCTGTGCTGAAGCCTCCCTCACTCTCTAAGTCCTTAGTATTCTCATTTCTTCCTGATTCTCTACTTCCCTGCACCCACTCTGTTGGGTGAAAGAAGGAAATGTTGGCAAAATGCAGGGTATTTATGAAAATGATATTTGCAAGGATCCAGACTTGGCAAGACAGAACATCAGCATCCCTTGTATTCCCAGGGGCCTGCGCCACCCAGCCCTCCTCCTCTAAAATAGCTGGCTCTAGTACTAGCGCTCTTCTTGCCAGCAGTGAAGATAGATTCAACCTGAGGGGCCAGGCCACAGATTCACACTGGAGCACATAGCATGAGCAGGCCATTCTGCACAGTCTGAGGCTATGAGTGGGAAATTAACTGTACTCCAAGCCAAGCCGCAGTCACCCACACTGCTAAGCAAATTCCCTACCCTCCCACCCCCAACCCGCTCAGTCACATGAATGAAATATTTAGCCAGGTTACCCCAAGTTTCTTGCTGTAACACTAATACTTTGTGGTCTGCTGGAGCAATTACTGAAGTCTATCATCTGCAGTACTTCTTTCAGATCTAAAAGTATTCCCTCTTTTCATTTTTCATGTTAATCAGAAAAAAATAAACAGCCATCACTTAGGTATTCCAACAATGCTTGCACTACGTATAGTCTACAAATAGAACAATGGGTAAAAGCGTATCAGTTTACTGCATTTCAGATTGTTTTTTTCCTTTTTAGCTTTAAAAATATGCTTTAGTTATAAAAGAATAAGTAGGGAAGACTGTTTACCATCTGAGGAGAAAAGAGAACCTCTCACATATGGCTATAAAATTTTCATTTATGATGACGAATTGTTTTGTATGAGAACAACCTTATCCAAAGCTTTACTATGGACACCCTCTCTAGATTCCATAGTCAACAGTGCAGGGTTTTGTAGTTAATGCAAGTAGAGTATGACCTGCTTTTTTAAAAAGGCAAACACAAATATAAAAATATTTGAAACACTTTACAAGATAACAACTCTTCCAGTGGCAGATTAAACACAGTAAATACTCTGGCTCAAGGTTTGGTTGGGGCTTCCCTCATAGCTCAGTTGGTAAAGAATCCTCCTGCAGTGCAGGAGACCCCAGTTCAATTCCTGGGTCAGGAAGATCTGATGGAGAAGAGAAAGGGCTAAACCATTCCAATATCCTGGCCTGGAGAATTCCATGGACTTTATGGTCCATGGGGTCACAAAGAGTCGGACATGACTGAGCAACTTTCACTTCAAGATTTGGTTATTCTTTGGTTGGAGCCACTACAGATGATTTGAAAAACAAAAAGCAAGCAAACAAGCAAACAAACAAACAAAACACCCAGCTTTTTCTTTTAGGAATTCCTTGAAGTAGAGGAATCTCAATATGATAACTCTATTAGTATTCTGTAACCATCAGCTGGATGTTTGAAGGTAAATTAGATACTAAAGCAGTAGAACAAATGTTTTAATGTTACCTAGCAGAAATCTGTACCACAGACCAATTTTGTAAAGCACCAAGTTATATAGTTCGTTACTTACTGTTGCTGCCTATTGTTGTTCAGTGGCTAAGTCACCTCTGACCCTTTGCCACCCCTGAAGCATGCCAGGCTCCCCTGTCTTTCACTCTCTCCTGGAGTTTGACCAAGTTTATGTCCGTTGACTTGATGAGACTATCTAACCATCTCATCCTCGTCCCCTTCTCCTTTTGCCTTCAGTCTTTCCCAGCATGGGGGTCTTTTCCTATGAGTCGACTCTTCATACCTGGTGGCCAAAGTATTAGAGTTTCAGCTTCAGCATCAGTCCTTCCAATGAATATTCAGGGTTGGTTTCCTTTAGGATTGACTCAGTTTGATTTCCTTGCAGTCCAAGGGAGTCTCAAGAGTCTTCTCAGCACCACAATTCAAAAGCATCAATTCTTCAGTGCTCATCCTTCTTTATGGTCCAACCATCACATCTGTACATGAGTAATGGAAAAACTCTAGCTTTGACTATATGACTTCTGTCAGCAAAGTGATGTCTTTGCTTTTTAATGTGCTGTCATACCCTTCCTTCCAAGGAGAAGATGTCTTTGAATTTCATGGTTGCAGTCACCATCTGCTGTAATTTTGGAGCCCAAGAAAAATAAAATTTGTCACTGTTTCCACTTTTCCCCCATCTACTTGCCATGAAGTGATGGGACCAAATGCTATGATCTTAGTTTTTTGAATGTTGAGTTTCAAGCCAGCTTTTTCACTCTCCTCTTTCACCCTCATCAAGAGACTCTTTAGTTCCTCTTCACTTTCTGCCATTAGAGTGGTATCATCTGCATATCTGAGGTTGTTGATATTTCTCCTGGCAATCTTGATTCCAGCTTGTGATTCATCCAGCCTGGCATTTCTCATGATGTACTCTGCATATAAGTTAAATAAGCAGGGTGACAATATACAGCCTTGATGTACTCCTTTCCCAATTCTGAACCAGTCAGTTGTTTCATGTCCAGTTCTAACTGTTGTTTCTTGACTTGCATACAGGTTTCTCAGGAGACAGGTAAGGTGGTCTGGTATTCCCATCACTTTAAGAATTTTCCACAGTTTGTTGTGATCCACACAGTCAAAGATTTTAGTGTAGTCAATGAAGTAGAAGTAGATGTTTTTCTGGAATTCCCTTGCTTTCTCTATGATCCAGCGAATGTTGGCAATTTGATCTCTGGTTCCTCTGCCTTTTCTAAACCCAGCTTGTACATCTGGAAGTTCTTGATTCACATACTGCTGAAGCCTAGCTTGAAGGATTTTGAGCATAAACTTACTGGCCTGTGATATAAGCGTGTTTGTCCAATAGCTTGAACATTCTTTGGCATTGACTTTCTTTGGGATTGAAATGAAAACCGACCTTTTCTAGTCTTGTTGCCACTACTGAGTTTTCCAAACTTGCTGGCATATTAAGTGCAGCACTTTAACAGCATCATCTTTTAGGATTTTAAATCATTCAGCTGGAATTCCATCACTTCCACTAGCTTTGTTTGTAGTAATGCTTCCTAAGGCCCACTTGACTTCACACTCCAGGATATCTGGCTCTAGGTGAGTGACCACACCATCATGGTTATCCAGGTCATTAAGACCTTTTTTGTACAGTTCTGTGTATTCTTGCCACCTCTTCTTAATCTCTTCTGCTTCTGTTAGGTCCTTGCCATTTCTGTCCTTTATTGTGCCCATCCTTGCATGAAATGTTCCCTTGATATCTCCAATTTTCTTGAAGAGATCTCTAGTCTTTCCCATTCTATTGTTTTCCTCTATTTCTTTGCATTGTTCATTTAAGAAGTTTGCCATTTCCTCTTCCAGTGGACCATGTTTTGTCAGAATTCTTCACCATGACCTGTCTTGGGTGGTGCAGCTAGGCTCATAGCTTCATTGAGTTATTCAAGACCCTTTGCCATAACAAGGCTGTGATCCTTGAAGGGGATTGCTGCCTACATAGCAAAATGTATATACCCCACCATAGCTCCTAGTTACTTAGTCCCATCAGTTATTAACTTCTCAGAGTCAAATAGAATCTTTGAGGTCTCAGTATTAATGTTAAAGTAAGCTACTTATTTGGAAAATGTTTAAGCAGTGATAAAATTAAGCATTCCTTTTTTTCTCCTAATGGAGACTTAGTAGTCTTGCACAATGAATATCTTAAATATATATTTTTTAATTTAAATATCTATTTTTTAATTTTTAAAAGTAACTCATGTTCAGAAACTACAAAAATTGAGATTTTTTTTTTAAATGAAGACATAAGTCACCTGTAGTCCAACCACCAAAAGAAAAACAGCATTTTGTTGTTTACCCTTTAAGAATTTTTGTACATCAATTGAAAATATATATTGAGAATTTAATATGCCCAGAACTATTTTAGGTGCTGAGAGAAAGAGATAAACAGGGCAAGGACTTGTCCCCAGGAACTCACAAAGAGGGCAGTTAAGTTATTGACCAGAAGCTTGTTTTCAAAGGGCTAGTTGACATTTGATAGTTTTCCATGTTTTGAATATCATGGTTCTAAGCCTAATTGAAAACAGTTCTATCTAAAGTATGTCAGAGTCTACTGCAACCTCTTTGATCAACAACTTCATTCTCACACACACATGCAGCATTACTTCCCAGACTTGTTTACATATGAAGTCCTTTTTTCAATGAAAATATTGCTTCACCCAAAGGAATGAAAGTACATACCCACAAAAAAAAAAACTGGTATTAAAAATGTTCATAGCATCTTTGCAATATGAATGAACTACTGGTGCCCACCTGGCTGGCTTTTCTCACCTCTGGGACCCTGGATTCCAGCCTTTAGACCCCCTATCTCCTGCCTGCTATGGGCCAGATGCCCATGTCCACCTATGGTATTTTCTCATTTTTCTTTCCACCTATGTGACCAGCATCCAATCAGAAAGGCTTTGGTCTCTGGGGCTGTGCAGGATTATCCTGAACTTTCTTGAGTCATCCTACTTCGCACTGTGTTTCCAGACCTGTTTCTGATCTCAGCTCCTGGTCTCTTGCCTCTTTCTTTTTTTTTACATTCATTTATTTTTATTAGTTGGAGGCTAATTACTTTACAATATTGTAGTGGTTTTTGCCATACATTGACATGAATCAGACATGGATTTACATATGATCCCCATCCTGAACCCCCCTCCCACCTCCCTCCGCATCCCATCCCTCTGGGTCATCCCAGTGCACCAGGCCCGAGCACTTGTCTCATCTCTTGCCTCTTTCTTGACCACAGTCTCAAACTGACCTCTTGGATTTAGCAGCTAATTCTGCTCCTTTGGCTTGGGTCTTGCCCTAAATGGAACTGCACCCCATGCATCATCCTAGGAGCCTCCTCTACCCTGTCTGGAACCAGCACCTTCCAATCCAAACCAGGACCCCTCTCTCATGCCAGCTGGATGAGCCTCAGTGTCAGAAAGGGGATGGGGCCATTTCTCCTGCTTCAGCTAATGTCCCTCATCTCACCTAAATATGTAGTTTGGGCCTGACCACTCTGGCTTGGCTAGTCTGACCTTCTGATCCAGCATCCATCTTTATTTTGCTGGACATTGCCTAGAGCTGGAATTAAATAAGAGAAAAATGCCTGGACATGCATTAGGCTAAAGCCATTGTATCAGGTTTCTGTGAGCTTCAGAGGGGCTGGTGTCTGCCCTGCATTCCTTTCTACTGACCATGTGGTACATTCTCAGTGCAGGCAGCCGGATGAAGTGTGTATCAGAAAATACAGCTGCTCAGCCCTGAGAACTCCAAGTGCCCTCTCCTGTCATCTGCCTTCCCCGGCTCCAGCGTGCCCCTTCCTGGCCTGGGCTGTAGCTTTGATCCAGGATTTATCCTCATGTCTATTTGTGGTTTGGATCTGTCTCTAGCCTCAAACCCATATCACAGATCCCTCCAAGGGGATGGAGAGGCTAAATTCCTGACTTCAGGTTCATGGGCATCTGTTTTTGCCTGCTCAGCCTCCACTCCATTCTTCTGGTAACAGCACCCAACTTTGACTTAGGGGAATCTGCACTCATCTCCCATCAGAAATAGCATAGATCCATCTTGTGTGTAAAGTGTCTTTCCCCTTTGGCTAAGGTATGAGTGGGATCACAAACTAAATCCTTCAGATGCTCTCTGAATGGAGCAGAACAACAAAAGCTTTACAAAGGCCCTGAAGAGTCAAAACTACTTATCTATTAGGTAGTGCTTTTTTATTTTTGCAATCTTGAGCCGCTCCTCTCTAGTTCCTGCCGTTATCTAAGCTTCATTTTAAAGCTTTTCCTTCGATTCCCAAGTTCCTTAATTATTATGATTATTTTTTTATAATAATAAGAATTGGTTCTTACTGCAGTCCATGGGGTTGCAAAGAGTCGGACATGACTTGGTGACTGAACAACAACAAAACAAAAAAATTGGTTCTGTTGTTTGTGACCAATAGTTACAGCTAGTTTACAGCCAACTTTTTTCTTTTTCTATGATTTGATAGAAGTATTTTGAAAGGGTGATTTGTATATAGGATCGCATTAAAGGGCTGTACATCAGATTCCATTAGATCAGATTAGATTACAGATATTCCGATATAGTCCTCACATCATGCAGATGAGACTTTAGGAACTGAGGGAACATGCAGTGCCCTGATCATCTACTTGCTGACTTTATATCAGGGAGATTATCTATTAATCACTTCTATGGAGGGTATTGTTGTGTTGTTCAGTCACTCAGTTGTGTCTGACTTTCTACTCCATTGAGTGCAACATGCCAGGCTTTCCTGTCTTTCACCATCTCCCGGAGCTTGCTCAAACTCATGTCTGTTGAGTCGGTGATGCCATCCAACTAACTTGTCCTCTGTCATCTCTTCTCTTCCTGCCTTCAATCTTTCCCAGCATCAGGGTCTTTTCAAATGAGTCAGTTCTTCACATCAGGTGGCCAAAGTATTGGAGCTTCAGCTTCAGTATCAGTCCTTCCAATGAATATTCAGGACTGATTTCCTTTAGGATTGACTGGTTTGATCTCCTTGCAGTCCAAGGGACTCTCAAGAGTCTTCTCCCAGTACCACAGTTCAAAAGCATCAATTCTTTGGTGCTCAGCCTTCTTTATAGTCCAACTCTCACATCCATACATGACTACTGGAAAAACCATAGCTTTAACTATATAGGTATGGTGGTGATTGTGGTTTAGTTGCTAAGTCGTGTCTGACTCTTGCGACCCCATGGACTGTAGCCTGCCAGGCTCCTCTGTCCATGGGATTTCCCAGGCAAGAATACTGGAGTGGGTTGCCATTTCCTTCTCCAGGAGATCTTCCTGACCCAGGGATCAAACCTGGGTCTCCTGCATTGCAAGCAGATTCTTTACCAACTGAGCTACAAGGGAAGCCCATACGGGTATAGGGGGACATTTATTTAACATTTAGAGATGTCCCAATGAAATGTGAATAATTTATTCACCTAAATTTTCTTGGAAACAACATCTCAGAGGTTCGAAATTCACTACAGTCCTTTTCTTTTAAAGTGATGCCTGGTCACTGAATGTTTTTTTATTTAAATATTCTTCTACCTCATGATTTTTAATAATTTTCCAGTATTCCATTCTATAGCTATTGCTAGAGGTTAGTAATACTTCATAATTACTATTACTAGACATTTAATTGATCTCTTTTTTTGGTTATTATTGACATAATAATGTATGTTCTTGTACATGAATCTCTGTGTGAATATGTAACTATCAGGATAAACTTCTAAAGGTGGAACTTCTCAAAAAAAGAAACTTCTAAAAAAAAAGAGAGAGAGATACCTTATGATTGCTATTTGGTAATGGAAAATAATGGAATTTGGCCAAACTTTTCAAGTAGCCGCAAAAGTTTCTGATTACAGAAAGATAAAATGTCCTCTTTTTTGGTTCAGAAAGAAATTGTTATAATCACTATCATCTATTATCTCCAATATGTCTTGTACACTCCATATGCAAAAATAACATTCAAGATCCATCATGAATGTAAAATAAGCAACTGAAGTGGTTTTTACAGGGTAAAAAGAGTGTCAAGTTTTTGGGAGCCCACAGACTCTGTATCTGTGTAGCATCTGTGTATCACTGTATCATCCTAGCCAGGGTAATTGTTTTACATCTCAGGGCCTCAGGTTCCTCATTTATAAAGCAGAGTGTGCCAGGAATATCTGTTTCATGGAGACCCAGGACAGGTTGCAGAAGAACAGCTTTCAGGCTGGCATATCGTAGGCAAACAAGCATTTGTTGAATGAAGTATTTGTGTATTTCTTCCAAGGTCCACTTTGCTTTCCCAAAATGCTTTCTTAACATTATACAGTAGGCAGATGATATAAAACTGTCCCTGGGACCTAATCATAGAAAATATTCCTGACAAAGTACATTTTGAGGTATTTGGTCTAGGAACATAGCCAATGATTCTGTAAGCATATCTTACTTGCAAAAATAAGACATGTGTACAATAGAACCTCTTATTCCTTTCTTGACTACTTTGGATTGCTCTACTTCTGTGTATGCTCAAATTTAACCTGGAAAAGGCCAGAGTGTAAACTCAAAACCTATTATCTTACTAAGGAGAAAACAGATACAAGGGAGACAGAATGTGTGGCTTGCACATGAACCCAATGTTAATAGGAGTGAAAAAACAGAATAACTATCTTATTCTCTCTGTCCGCCAATATTTGAGAAACTGTGCTAACTCAAGGAATAAACTGTATAAATAAATAATAGAGAAGCTTATTCATGTCAGGCAAACCTTGAGTCTGTGAACACTTGTAAAGCAGGAAAAGAGGTAGGAAGTGCTGATGGGGATGGCTTGGAATGCAGACTGTAGTCCTATACACAAAAGCTACAGCCCAGCCAATCCAGCCCACTCATCCTCTATTTCTGATAATAGATGAATTTTGTATCTGTGTAAAATTGGAAAACACTAGAATAAGAAATAATAATAAATGTTTACTAATATTGATTTTTTTTTTTTTTTTGGTCTTTTAGTTCCTGCCTGTGTTGTAGGAACAAAATAATTAAGAGATGGTTTTCATTTTTTTAAAGGCAGAGACATTACTTTGCCGGTGAAGGTCCATCTAGTCAAAGCTGTGGTTTTTCCAGTAGTCATGTATGGATGTGAGAGTTAGACTATAGAGAAAGCTGAGCGCAGAAGAATGGATGCTTTTGAACTGGAGAAGACTCTTGAGAGTCCCTTGGACTGCAAGGAGATCCAACCAGTCCATCCTAAAGGAAATCAGTACTGAATATTCATTGGAAGGACTGATGCTGAAGCTGAAACTCCAATACTTTGGCCACCTGATGTGAAGAACTGATTCATTTGAAAGGAAAGAATGCTGGGAAAGATTGAAGGTGGGAGGAGAAGGGGACGACAGAGGATGAGATGGTTGGATGGCATCACTGACTCAATGAACATGAGTTTGAGTAAACTCCGGGAGTTGGTGATGGACAGGGAAGCCTGGCGTGCTGCAGTCCTTGGGGTTGCAAAGAGTCAGACACGACTGAGTGACTGAACTGAACTTTCATTTTTTAAAGCCCAACTCAGCTGTATTTTTGGAAACAAATAAGTGAGAAAGAAAAGAAGAAAAATTTAAATCAGCAAGGGTGTAATAGATTGTAATCCAAATAGATTATTATTATTATCCAAATAGATTGTAAATGTTGATATGTCAAATAAGGCATCTGAATAGTGTCTGGCTCATGAAGACACTTAATAAAGAAATGAATGAATGAAAGATAAATATTTGTATGAGCAAATCATTTGCTCATTTTTATGTTATATTATGGCATATGGGGCTAGAAGGAGCCAGAAACACTGGTTCAATCCTGACAGTTTACAGGGGAGGAACCGACCTCAAAAAAGGTCACTTGACTAAGGCACAGGCTTGTGGCAACTCTGGAAATTTTCTTATTTCCCTGGAAGCTGTCATGGCAAACCTTCCCACAAACTGACTTTTAATGTGTACACAATCAGCGTACTGACATAATAGTTTCCCCCATCAGTTTGCCCCAATAATTTAGCATTCTTTCATTCACACAACATATATTTATTGTATTTTACTATGGCACTGTTATAAGAAGTGAACAAAACAAACCAAAATCCTCCTTTAGGGAGCTAATAGTCTAGTGGGAGAAAGGCAGATAATAAAGTAAGTAAGGAAGGCTTCCCTGATAGTGCAGTTGGTAAAGAATCCACCTGCAATGCAGGAGACCCCAGTTCAATTCCTGGGTCTGGAAGATCTGCTGGAAAAGGAATAGGCTACCCACTCCAGTATTCTTGGGCTTCCCTTGTGGCTCAGCTGGTAAAGAATCTGCCTGCAATGCAGGAGACCTGGGTTCAATCCCTGGATTGGGAAGATCCCCTGGAGAAGAGAAAGGCTACCCACTCCAGTATTCTGGCCTGGAGAATTCCATGGACTGTATAGTCCATGGGGTCGCAAAGAGTTGGACATGATTGAGTGACTTTCACATATCCATACAATGGAATATTATCTGGCAATAAAAAAGAAATGAAGTACTGATACATAGTACAATGTGGATGAACTTCAAAAACATTATGCTGCTAACACAATATTATAAATCAGCAACACTTCAGTAAAAACAAACAAAAAAAAATATGCTGAGACTAGTCACAAAGGACTACATGCTATATAATTCAAGTTATGTGAAAAGTCCAGAATAAGCAAATAATTCAAGAGAGAAAATAGTTTAGTGGTTGCTTAGGTCTGGAGCTTCCCTAATAGCTCAATTGGTAAAGAATCTGCCTGCAATGCAGGAGACCCCGGTTTGATTCCTGAGTCAGGAAGATCTGCTGGAGAAGGGATAGGCTACCCACTCCAGTATTCTTGGGCTTCCCCTGTAGCTTAGCTGGTAAAGAATCTGCCTGCAATGCAGGAGACCTAGGTTTAACCCCTGGGTTGGGAAGACCCCCTGGAGAAGGGAAAGTCTACCCACTCCAGTATTCTGGCCTGGAGAATTCCATGGGGTCGCAAAGAGTCAGACACGACTGAGTGACTTTCACTTTCACTTTAGGTCTGGAGGTTTGGGGTGATTGAGAAGTGATGGATAAAATATGCAGAATTTCTTTGGGAAAGCAAGGAAAATATTCTAGAGTTGATAGTGATGGTGTTACATAAGTCTGTGAATATACTAAAAGTGATTGAATTGTGCATTTAAATGGGTGAGTTGTGTACGAGGTGAGTCATATCTCAATAAAGCCTTTTTTAAAAAATATGGAAAGTACAAGAGTGAGAATGGGCTCACACCCTAAAACAGTGCTGCTGTTTTAGGGATGTGGGTCAAGGAAGGTCTCATTGATGATGTGACATTTGAGTGGAGAGAGACCTCAAGGAACTGAGGAAGAGTCTGTGGATATCTGAGGGAGGAACGTCTCAGGCAGAGGGGACAGCAGGTGCAGAGGCCCTGTGGTGAGTAGAAGATTGAGACGTCAGTGGAACATCACGCAGCAGTTGGGGAGAGCAAAGGGAGACCATAGAAGAGAAGGGTAGATGGTTAACAGGATGGAGTAGCGAAGTGCTGGTGGGACTTCACCTCTGAAGAACTGTGGCTTTTCTCTGGGTGAAATGGGCAGATACTGGAGGCTTTTGAGTAGTGGCATGACATGATTTCTAGACAAATCATGCTGGAGAAGGGAATGGCAACCCGCTCCAGTATTCTTGCCTGGAAAATTGCAGACAGAGGAGCCTGGTGGGCCATGGTCCATGGGGTCACAGAATCAGACACTGAGCGACTGAGCGCATGTGTGCGCGTGCGCGCGCACACACACACACACACACACACACACACACGCCCTTATCATAGATCAGAAAATTAACTCACAACAGTAATCAAAGGAACTTCTAGCTTTACTTCTAGGCTTAGAGTTCAAAACATAAGTGGAGCCATGGGTGGGGGTCTCTCACCCAAGCCTGCTGAGAACCTAACTTAGTTTGCACTGTCAGAGCTAGAAGTTAGGGAGAAGTTTGGAATTCTGAGGCTAGAGCTGATGTAACTCCATCTGGTCTTATAAAAAACTTTTCCTTATGAAAAGAGACAGCCATCAGATTAACCAGTAACTGTGTTTGATAGTAAGAATGCCAGGCCATAAAAGGATGATCTAAAAAAAAAGAAAAAAAAAAAAAAAGGATGATCTAATACAAGTGGAAGGTTCTATCTGGTGTAACTCAAGGCCAGTGGTAGAGATGAGCAACAGAAGCTGACTTCTGAGTCCTTGCCTAAGTCAAAGGGTAGATGGGGGGAAGATAAGTGACTGAGTTTCACAGATTTTACAATCCATTTGTCTGTCCCTGACCTCTGTTCACTCTGCCAGTGCTTTTTACCAAGAGACACTAAAGAATCAGTGAGGGTGAGAAGGGGTGGTGGGAGGAAGGAAGTGATGACATTTATTTTCTTTAATGATGAAATAACTGCCTATTGTTATCCAGAATGAGTTATTTATTTACTTTCTTCCTCAACATTTCAAATCAAACTGTTTTTTTTAAATGCACACTCTAATATATCCTATTTCTGTTGAGGTTTAAGGAACAGATTTTTTCCCCCTCTTTTTCACTCTGCTTAAGTAATTTCACTGTTGACAACTTGCAACTTTCATTTGCTCAAATGAAAAAAGTCATGTGGCTGCATACAACACGTTTTGAGAGAATAGTGAGTTGTCTGGATACTAGAGAATTATGTTATAGGAGGTGAGAAAGCACCCTGGAGTCAGTTGTTTTTAGCATCACAGATGATAATCAACAAGATATCAGGAAATGCTAGTTGAGTGGATGAATTATAAAGTGCTAGCTATGTATTTTTTTTTTATTGGCTCCTAAAACTGAGCTGTTTGAAATGCAACCAATAAAATCATGTACTCTAGAAAATGATCTGGATCATTAAGGCCAATAGTCCATTGTCAGGTTTCTACCTTGAGTGTGCTCATTATTCTTGAGGGGCTTGAGATAAGATTGGGAAAAGAGGATGCTATAACTGGTTTTAACAGGGGATCTCAGGGGTTGGATACATTGCTTCAGGGACCAAACTGAATAGACTAAGCTATTCCAGAGGCTCCTAGAGCCAGGGTTAGCAGCTGTGGCATTGGTACAGTTAGCATGTAAGATGAGTTTGTGAAGTAAGCTTGTTGGGAGCCTTACTGAATAAGGAATCAGCCTTTGGTTCCCACCCCCCACCTCTGAGTACACTTCTCTCACAACCTCTCTAGTCCTCTTTCCTTTTCCTTTTGCCCATTTCCTACCATCTCATTTTTGCTGTCTCTCTCCACGTGTATTATTATACTAAACTGAAACCTTTTTTTAATGATTGATGTACAATAAGTAGAGAAGTTTTATGTTCTTGAGTTTGTTTCTTCATTCATTCTTTTGTAGGTTGCATGAGAAACAAAATAGATCAGTAACCATAATCTCTACTTTTTACACTTAGGAAAAGGTTTAAGTAGATTCCTTTTTAGTGGGTCAGTAGATTTTGATAAAAAAGAGAAAACCTTCCCACTGACTCCAAATCTATACAAAAGTGCTCAAAAAACTTCCTCTGATCAAGAACAAAAGTGGTGAACCAGAAGGGGGGAAAGGCCATCCTATTTATGTATCTGATATAATAGACAAATTGATTTTTGATAAGGAAGCAAGCAGCTGCAAATACTGACATGCAGCTTTTATGAGAAATGGTTGCTCTATTTTAGGGTTCTTGTCAAAGCTGGAACAGGTGCTGATTTTTTTTTTCTTTTTTAATCACTCCTAGCTCACAGGGGTTTAACTGGCTAAAGGAAGGCCCACATTCAGTAGACTTATGCCCACGTGGGCTGTTGTTCAGACAGCACAATGCTCCAACCAGCTTGATGCTCTAATACAGTTCCCAAAGCCCTTCTGGGATAGCAGGCTAGGCGGACTCCCACCCATATTAAAATTAGAATTGCACCTGCCATGTCCAGCATGTGTTAAGTTTCTGAAAATACTAGAGAAGGAAGATGGCAGAAATGCTCATACCAATGTCCTTAAAGAGATCGGAGTGCTAGGACATTGCTGGTGGGGAGGAAGGGGTGGAGGTGGGAATAGCAATGGCTTTTACTGCTAAAGTCTTCTCATTAGTGCAGGACTATGGAGATTCCTTGAAGCAAATGGTGGCAAAACATTTGTTTACATCTTTTTATTTTATAGTTTTCAAGCATAAGCTTAGTTTTGCCAGACTTCTGAGTGACTTGTTTCTAAAATACTTAAAATTTTACTTAAAAATTTTCTGAGGACAGAATACAATACAGAAAGATTCGAAGAGGAAGGTGAAGGCGCCACGAGGGTTTTCAGAGGTAACTTCAGGGAATTCACAGCCAACCTGTACTTGTACTGTGCTGTGATAAGTCACTTAAGTCATGTTCTACTCTTTGCAACCCTGTGGATTATAGCCTGCCAAGCTCCTCTGTCCATGAGATTCTCCAGGCAAGAATACTGGAGTGGGTTGCCATGCCCTCCTCCAGGGAATCTTCCTGACCCAGAGATTGAACCTGTGTCTCTTCATGTCTCCTGCACTGGCAGGCAGTTCTTTACCACTAGCGCCACCTGGGAAACCCACCTGTACTTGTCATAGGTGGTGGCTCAGACAGCAAAGAATCTGCCTGCAGTGCAGGAGACCTGGGTTCGATCCCTGGGTCGGGAAGATCCCCTGGAGAAGGCAATGGCTATCCACTCCAGTATTCTTGCCTGGAGAATCCCATGGCCAGGGGAGCCTGGCAGTTTGCAGTCCATGAGGTCACAAAGAGTCAGACGCAACTGAGCAACTAACACACACTCACACAGATGCTGTGGAGCCCACCATCACGTAAACGATAGACGTGGCCCGGGTGTGAGACAGCCAAGAGGGCCACAGTGAACTGTGGAGGACATGCTCTCAGCTCCAGCCAGTGTCACCGTGTGAGAGTGTGAGTTCAGTGTTGTCAAACCGCCCGAGCTTTCAGGACAAGCCAGAAATCTGGATGCTATCTAGGATGTCCCAATTTTTTAAACCCTGGGAAAGTCAAAGAAAGCACGTCTGCCAGCTTCTGTAGCCGTGGGCTGCTGTTGGTGACCCTCGCGCTCTCTCCCATCTGTGGCTCGCTGGGCACCCCTTCCGTGCCAGTGTCTCCAGCATGGCCTGGCTTGGCCCATCCTGCAGCTACCCCATGTCTTCCCAGGCCGGGAGTGTGTCCCTGTCCTCCCTGAATACCCTCCCTGCCACTATCACTCCTCGTTACGGCTTAGTTGTCACTCTCTCTCCCACCTTCTCTGATGGCCTTTCTGGGCTTTCTCAGCCGGGCTTTCATTGAACTCATCTTTATTGCTGCTTATTATGTGTCTGGCGCTCTTCGTGGCAGGGGCACATATCAGTGAATTGGACAGGCCAGACACCCTGCCTGTGGTGAACTCCCATTGTAATCTCCCTTAATGGCTCTTTGCCTCTGAATCCACAGAACTTGCAGGGAACTTGACGTTCTGTCACACATCTGGCACCTACAGGCTAGGACAGATCCCCAGGGAAAGTCTCCAACACAAATCTCTATCCCTGACTAAAACGGGAGCTTCTTGACAGCAGAGACCACGTTTTCTGCTTCTTGGAGTTTCACAAGCATGTCTGTGTGCTCAGTCACTTCAGTATCTGACTCTTTGCAACCCCATGGCCTCCAGCCCACCAGGCTCCTCTGTCCATGGGATTCTCCAGGCAAGAATACTGGAGTGGGTTGCCTTGCCCTCCTCCAGGGGATCTTCCCGACCCAGGGATCGAACTCATGTCTCTTACATCTCCTGCATTGGCAGGTGGCTTCTTTACCACTAGCACCACCTTATCTCCCCCAAATTATCTTAAACCAAATGCCTAAAAACACCCACTGTTGGGTTGATTAAACAGATTTCATCATAACTAATGGAATGGAGCATGTTAGAGTAAGACATCACTTCTTATCACTGTTCTTCAAACGAGATTAATGAAGCTTTCTTTACTTTGAGTTTCCTATTATGACATTTTATTTTAAATATTTATTTATGTATTTTGGCTTCACTGGGTCTTCATAGTTGTGGCATGCAGGATCTTTAGCTGTGGCATGTGAACTGTTAGTTAAGGCTTGGGAACTCTTAGTTGCAGCATGTGGGATCTAGTTCCCTGACCAGGGATCAAACCCAGGCCCCCTGCATTGGGAGTGTGGCGTCTTAGCCACTGGACCACCAGGGAAGTCCCCATATTGTGACATTTCATTTTGAAGCATGGGTTAATTAACTTCAGGGGGTAAACAGCCTGCGCTTTGGAGATCCACTGTAAGGACTTTGTGGTATCTGTCAGCTTTGTGCCATGAGAAGAGAAGCTAATCAATGGAGTCAACAGCAGAAGGGAGAGCCTGGGTGCATGTCTCATCTCAGGGATAACGTTCCAAGACTCTGCATGTCTTTTTGTGCTTTGGAGGATTTGAGGCTGCTCATTTCACAAAGCATGTAGGTCACACTTGAGAACACAAGCTTCATATTTGCTCATCAGCATTTTTCATCCTCTCTGACTGCTTAAGTCAGTTCTGTGAGATTTAAACTATCTTTATTTTTGCTGGATTAGAGAATTATGTGGGTCCATCCTAAGGAGAGTCATCTCAAGGGAGAAAATAAAGTCATGCTAGAGGAAAATAGGGGAGAGAGAGAGACAGAGAGAGATAGAAGATCCTGATGATATGGATTGAATCTCTGGATGCAGCTATACCTGAAACAAGTATACCATTTGACTTTACAGTTAAATTCTCTGACTTCCTTTGTCATGTAGGCAATTTGAACTGGATTTTATCATTTGCAATTGAGTGACTCCTGGCTGGACTTTGTCCTTTAATTTAAGCATTTACTAAACATTTATTGGGCATCTACTGTGTTGCAGATATTATTTTGCTAGGAAGTGCTGGGGATACAGAGTTGGAATGAGAAAATTTCTTCTCTTTATCAATTAAAAATTTGAAAACTTCACCTTTTATTTGCAATTTCCCTCTCTCTCACATAAACATATACACATAAACATGTACACTCTTCTTTTTTTTAATTAAACACTTGAGAGTAAGTTGAAGAGAGCAGGGCCCTTTACTACTAAAATGTGTATCTCCTTAGAATTAGGGCAGTCCCCAATTATCAAATTTAGGAAATGCAATATTGATCCAGTATTTTATCTAGTATACAGTCTATATTAAATGGGACTGACTTTCCCAATATTGAATAGAACAACATTTGTCTTCACTTGTGCAGGATTTAATCCAGGACCACACACTGCATTTTTTTTTTTAAGTATTTATTGAATTTGTTACAATATTGTTTCTGTTTTATGTTTTGGTTTTTGACTCCAAGGCATGTGGTATCTTAGTTCCCCTACCAGGGATGGAACCTGTACCCTCTGCGTTGAAAGGTGAAGTCTTAACCACAGGACTACCAGGGAAGTCCCCCCAAATGAGTTTTTGACAAAAAACTGATTAATTCAACCCAATTGTCTGTAAGTAGGGTAATCTCTGCTTTCACTTTCTTTGAATTTGTTTCTGGCATATTTTTGCCTTTATATATATTTGTTTTTATATTTTTGTCTGGTGTATGTTCTTTTTTGGGAGGGGAGTTTGGGTTTTTTGTTTGTTTGTTTTTGGTTTTTTTTAATTAGTTGGAGGCTAATTACTTTACACTATTGTAGTGGTTTTTGCCATACATTGACATGAATCAGTCATGGATTTATATGTGTCCCCCATCCTGATCCCCCTCCCACCTCCCTCCCCATCCCATCCCTCTGGGTCTTCCCAGTTCACCAGCTCTGAGCACTTGTTTCATGCATCCAACCTGGGCTGGTGATTTGTTTCACCCTTGATACTTGTTTCAATGCTATTCTCTCATGACATCCCACCCTTGCCTTCTCCCACAGAGTCCAAAAGTTTGTTCTATACACCTGTGTCTGTTTTTCTGTTTTGCATATAGGGTTATCACTACTATCTTTTTATTTTTATTTTTTTTTTGTTACTATCTTTTTAAATTCCATATATATGTGTTAGTATACTGTATTGGTGCTTTCCTTTCTGGCTTACTTCACTCTGTATAATGGGCTCCAGTTTCATCCATCTCATTAGAACTCAAATGAATTCTTTTTAATGGCTGAGTAATATTCCATGGTGTATATGTACCACAGCTTCCTTATCCATTCATCTGCTGATGGGCATCTAGGTTGCTTCCATGTCCTGGCTATTATAAACAGTGCTGCGATGAACATTGGGGTGCATGTGTCTCTTTCAGATCTGGTTTCCTCGGTGTGTATGCCCAGGAGTGGGATTGCTGGGTCATACGGCAGTTCTATTTCCAGTTTTTTAAGGAAACTCCACACTGTTCTCCACAGCGGCTGCACTAGTTTGCATTCCCACCATCAGCACACACTGCATTCTAGTTTCCATTTCTCTTTAGTCTCCTATAATCTGCAAGGATCTGTCAGCTTTTCACTGTTTTTTTTTTTTTTTTTTGGTGACATTAACATTTTTAAAGTGTGTTTGCCATATATATGGAATTTGGAAAGATGGTAATGATAACCCTATATGCAAAACAGAAAAAGAGACACACATGTACAGAAACAGACTTTTGGACTCTGTGGGAGAAGGCGAGGGTGGATGTTTCGAGAGAACAGCATCGAAACATGTATATTATCTATAGTGAAACAGATCACCAGCCCAGGTTGGATGCATGAGACAAGTGCTCGGGCCTGGTGCACTGGGAAGACCCAGAGGGATTGAGTAGAGAGGGAGGTGGGAGGGGGGATCGGGATGGGGAATACATGTAACTCCATGGCTGATTCATGTCAATTTATGACAAAACCCACTACAATATTGTAAAGTAATTAGCCTCCAACTAATAAAAATAAATGAAAAAAATAATAAAAAAATAAAAATAAATAAATAAAAAATAAAGTGTGTTTGCCTGTTGTTTTACAGAATGCCCCTCATTTTAGGTGTGTCTGAGTGCCTTATTATGACTTGGTTTTGATTATGTATTCTTGGCAGGAATATGACAACAATATTATGTTTCTTTCACTGCATCACAGCAAGAATCATCTGATGTGGTTCATTCCATCTTGGGTGATGTTAATTTTGATCACTTGGCTAAAGTATTATCTGACATATTTCTGTAAAGATATCATTTCTTCTTTTGTAATTAATAAGTAATCTGCAAGGAAATGCTTTGAGCCTATACATGTATTTTAGTTCCCAACAAATTTTTCCCCAGTGAGTTTAGCAACTATTGATGATGCTTGCCTGAGTCAATTTAAGATGGTGGTTGAAAAGTAATGATTTTTAAAATTCTGTTTTTTCTCATGTATTTTTTCAGCTAGCATTCGCCTGTAAATAAGAACTTTCTCTCTGTATTCCTTTATTTTTGTCTGTCTATTTTTATTTTAAGTATAGACTCGTGGAATCTTTTAATTTTTGAAATAAGGCAAACTTAAGAAAATGGTATTAATTTAACTTTTTAATATGTGAAAACACTAACATTTTTCCAAAAGTCAAAATGATACAAAAAGATTTACTCAGAAAAACATCAGTAGTTCCCCTCCCCATTCCCTCTTTTCCATTCTCCCTGTCTAGGATATATTATCATTAACTTCTAGTTTATCCTTCTTGTGATTCTTTTTGAAAAAATAAACTGGTGCATGCACAGTTTTACCTTGTTTCTTCTCACAGTGTATTATTGAATTGCCCTTTGCTTTTTAAACTTTTCATACTAGAATTATACCTTTTAATATTAAAGAACGTCTCCTTATTTTTTTAGTAACAGTTTTATAGAGATATAATTTACATACCATACAGTTCACCCACTCAAAGGGTACAACTCAATGGTTTTTACTATATTCACAAAGTTGTGTGACCATTAATATATTCCATTTTAGAACATTCCATCACCCCAAAAAGTAACCCTGTACTCTTTAGCAGTCACTCACCATTCCCCCCAATTACACTAACCCTAATAAAGCAGCAATCTATTTTCTGTCTCTATAGTTTTGCTGATTCTTTCCTGTAAATGGAACCATATAATCTGTAATCCTTTGAAACTGGCCTCTTTTGCTTATCACAATGTTTTCAAGGTTCATCTGTGTTGTACCATGTGTCAGCACTTTGTTTCTTTTTGTTGCCAAATAATATTTCATTGTATCAAAATACCACAGTTTTGTTGCTCCTTTCTTCAGTTGATGGACACTTGAGTTGTTTTCTTTTTCTGGCCTTTATGAATATTGATGTACAAGGTTTGTGTGGACTAATGCTTTCAATTCTCTTGGCCATGTACCTAAGAGTGCAATTGCTGAATCATATGATAACTCTATGTTTTATTTTTAAGGAACCACCAGACTTTCCACAGTGGTTGCACCATTTTACAATCCCACAAGTAATGTATGAGGGTCCCAATTCCTCCAAGTTCTTGTCAACACTTGCTATCGTCTGACTTTTTGACGACAGCTCTCCCAGTGGATATAAAGTGGTATCACCCTGTAGCTTTGATCTTCACATCCCTGATGCCTGCTGATTCCTTATTCTCTTTGCCTGCAGCATAGTACTGCCCTGTGTGGTGTGCCATAACAAGCAGAGCGATTTCTTACAGTTTTTTGCCCTCTGATGAGCTCATTGACTAGTAGGAGAGACAGACAGTCAAACTAGTAATTAGAATACATCGCTCATACATAAGAATAGGCCACTCCAGAAGTAGAAAAGGAGAAACTCATTCTAACTGGGAAGTGAAAGACTTAAAAGAAGGCTGAGTCTGAAAGGGTAACTTGGGGATAGGGATAAGAGCCTTTGAGAAAGCAGAGAAGCTTCCAAGAGCGTGTGTGTCTAAGGAGATGCTCTTTTCCTGCTCTGGTTTCACTGTTCTTGTAATAAATAGCACATGCAAGCTACTTATGAAAGTGAATCCTTTCCTGTACAGCTAATTGTTATTTTTCCTAACAATACAGGAGATCAGTGAAGGACAGGTAGAACTTTCTGTGGTCAAGTTGGCATGTCAATAAATAAGGCCATAGTTAAACAAAACATTGACTGTCATGCCATGTCTAAATTAGAATTAAATAATTTGTGATCCATGCCAAGTTGTTCCCTTTGTACAAATAAAAACAATAATAATCTAGATTTATTTTGTTGGCATGTGACCATAATGAAATAAATTTGGACTGCTTTCATTCCTTAATCAGTTTCCAAATTCCTGCTAGGTTAGCCACAAGTTGGCTGGCATATCTGAGGAGAAGAGCAGAGTAATGTCTTATTCCCAGTTTGCAGGTGACTGACTTGGCCAGGGGAATCCTTCATCTCACCAGATGGACTCGTTTATATCTTTTTTCTCAAGGGGTCTGTCTGGGAGCCAGGTCTGGACCATTCAGGGTCAGGTTCATTCTGTCACCATCCCAACTGCATCATTTTGATGGGAAGAAATCTGGTTCCTAGTTTGGTTTCCAAGTCTTGCTTCTTGGATCATTTGCAATCATTGGTCCAGTTTATGATAGTCCTCTGCTTGGCTCTTCCCTGGGATTCCAGGGTGGCTGAGGTAAGGGGTAAACAAAAAAACCAACAATCCCTCTGGGCCTGCTAGCCCTCTTGACCATGGTCTGCTTATTTATTCCAGAATTTCACTTTCAACTTCTGATAGGATGCTCCAAAATCACTGCAGATGGTGACTGCAGCCATGAAATTAAAAGACGCTTACTCCTTGGAAGGAAAGCTATAACCAACCTAGACAGCATATTAAAAAGCAGAGACATTACTTTGTCAACAAAGATCCGTCTAGTCAAGGCTATGGTTTTTCCAGTAGTCATGTATGGATGTGAGAGCTGGACTATAAAGAAAGTTGAGCACCGAAGAATTGATGTTTTGAACTGTGGTGTTGGAGAAGACTCTTGAGAGTCCCTTGGACTGCAAGGAGATCCAACCAGTCCATCCTAAAGGAGATCAGTCCTGGGTGTTCATTGGAAGGACTGATGTTGAAGCTGAAACTCCAATACTTTGGCCACCTGATGCAAAGAGCTGGCTCATTTGAAAAGACCCTGATGCTGGGAAAGATTGAGGGCAGGAGGAGAAGGGGACGACAGAGGATGAGATGGTTGGATGGCATCACCGACTCAATGGACATGGGTTTGGGTAGACTCCGGCAGTTGGTGATGGACAGGGAGGCCTGGTGTGCTGCGATTCATGGGGTCACAAAGAGTCGGACATGACTGAGCGACTGAACTGAACTATTATAAATTGTAAATGAAGTATCTTCATGTAAAAAAATTTTTTCCCCTGTAGTCAGATTGTTTTCTTAGGGAAGAGTCCTAGAAATAGAGTTACCAGGCCGCAGGGTTTAATACATGTTGCAGATTTTTTATTTTTAAGATTTTTGACCACACCTCAAGGCATGCAGGATCTAATCCCCTGACCAGAGATCAAATCTGCACCTTGTGCAGTGGAAGCCAGGAAGTCTTAACTACTGGACCACCAGGGAAGTCCCTGGATTTATTTTCAAAAAGATTTTACCAGTTTATACCCCCAACCATAGTGCCATCTGGCAATTTGAACCCTTGCACTCTCTTGCCAGTTTTGAGTACTGTCATTAAAAAAATAAAAAGCAAAAAACAAGCTTTAACTTAAAAGAACTCATTGCTTTGTTAAGGTGTTTTTCTTTATTTGTAATAAGATTGAGATTTTTTTCTTATATTTATTAACCATTTGTTTTTCCTATTTTGGGAGGTTTTCCCTCTGTTTATAGCTTTAATAATGAATTTATGTATGGTTTTTGAAAGTCAGTCTGGAAAAACACACTGTTTAGGGACTTGGTTATTAAGCCCTTGATATAGAGGTATTTATCCTGTAATTTTTCCAGAGCAACATTTTCTACCTGCTCTGAGGCAAAGTGGGTGGGGGAAGATGTGAATCTGAAGAAATTCCATTTAATGATTAACATTCAACAAGATTTACCTCCCTTGCCAGAAGCAAGGTGGAATGTCTCAAAGAGAGGGTTTCAAAATATAAAATGCAATGAAATAATTTAACAAAATATTTAAGTGAAACAGAGCAGAACTGAAAACAACCTGATGGAGCTAAGAAATGTCTACCTATTTATGAAGAAACCCAAAGCAAGTAGATGACATTGTTCCAAATGCAAGGATTAGGGCAATAAGCCCATGTACCTTGAAAATACAAACACAAATGTCCCTTCATGTGAGGTTTGTTAAAACTTCAGCTTGTGGCTTTGAAAATGTTTCTTACTTGGTTGTTTTTTTATTTCATAAGTGAGGTAAAAATAAGAAATAGTAAGTTGGATAGATAATCAACACTGAAAGTCATGTAAACATTTTGGCCTCCTTCTCCTTAACATAGTATGATCAATTATATATTTTCACGCTGAAAAATTTTAAGTGCTGACCAATTTTCAAGAGACAAGACTAAATTCTGTACTGAAATTCTTTAAGCTTCAGCTGTAGCCAAAGGTGAACCTTATTTTGGAAAATCTGAGAATATAGGCTGTTAATTCTGATGAGCAGAAGGAAGGGTCCTGAAATGCTCCTTGCTTCTCCCAGACATGTTGAACCTCACACTTTTCTCACAAGCAGCTGCTCCAAATCTTTTCCACTTTCTCCCAGATCCTCCTGAGCTGTGCAGAGAGAACAAAGGCTGGGTGACCATCCTCATTCAACTTACCCCTCTTCTCCACACACCCCATCTTTACTCGTGCTCAGTGTCAGCTTCTTTTACAGCACTTGGCTTTCACTGCTTTATATTCTCTTTCTCCTAGCACACAGCAGAATGCCTGTTCATAGGCATGGCTCAATAATTGAGATGTTTTTAAATGAATGATTCAGGTAAAGTCAAGTTTTTTAAAAATTGAGATATGATTGAAATAACATTGTATTTGTTTAGATCAGTTGGTAAGGAATCTGCCTGCAATGCCAGAGACCCCAGTTTGATCCCTGGGTTGGGAAGATCCCCTGGAGGAGGGCATGGCAACCCACTATAGTATTCTTGCCTCGAGAATCCCCATGGACAGAGGAGCCACATAGGCTATAGTCCATGGGGTTGCAAACAGTTGGACACGACTGAGTGACTAAGCAGAGCACATGCAACATAATGATTTCATATTTGTATATACTGTGAAATGATCACAATAGATCTAGTTAAAATCCATCACTACATATAGCTACAATGTTTCTTCTTGTGATGAAAACTTTGAAGATCTACTCTCTTGGCAACTTCCAAAAATAAAATAAAGATTATTGACTGTAGTCATCTTTCTATACATTGTATCTCCATGACTCACTTATTTTACAACTTCAGTTGTACTTTTTGATCACATTCACCCATTTGACCCACCCTTCACCTTCCACCTCTGGTAACTAACAATCTGTTCTCTGTATCTATGAGTTCAGAGTTTTTTTTTCTTTTAATTATTTTTTAGAGTCCACATATAAGTAAGATCATACAGTATTGTCTGACTCATTTCACTTAGCATAATGCCTTCAAGGTCCATCCATGTTGTTACAAATGGCAAGATCTCCTTCTTTTTTTACAGTATATATATACTTTGTTTTTGTTTCCTTTGGATGAACACCAAGGAGTGAAACTATTGGATCACATGGTGCATGCGTGCGTGCTAAGTCATTTCAGTCATGTCTGTAGTTCTATTTTTAACTTTTTGAGGAACCTCCATACTGTTTTCCATAGTGGTTGCACCAACTTACATTCCCACCAACAGTGTACAAGGATTCCCTTTTCTCCACATCCTTATCAACACTTGTGATTTCTTGTCTTTGTAATAATAGCCATTCTAACAGAAGTGAGGCAGTATCTCAGAAATGATTTGCATTTCTCTGATAATTAGGAATGTTAAGCATATTTTCATGTACCTATTGGTCATCTGTACGTCTGAGGAAAAATTCAGATCCTCTGCCTTTTTTTTTCATTGGATTGTTTGCTTTTTTTTGCTATTGAGTTGTATGAGCTTTTTATATATTTTGGATATTAACCTCTTATCACATATGCGATTAGCAAATGTTTTCTTCTCTTCCCTAGGTTGCCTTTTCATTTTGTTGATGGTTTTCTTTGCTGTGCAGAAGCTTTTTAGTTTTCTATAGTCTCATTTGTTTATTTTTACTTGTATTGCCTTTGTTTCTATTGTCAAATAAAAAAAAAAATGATGTCAAAATGCTTGCCACCAGTTTTCTTTCAAGAGTTTTATGGCTTCAAGTCTTATGTTGGTGTCTTTATCCATTTTTAATTACTTTTTGTATGTGGTATGTAAGGTAGCAATCCAGTTTTACCCTTTTGCATGCAGATATCCAGTTTTCCAATACCATTTATTGATAAGCCTGTCCTTTCTCTAGTGTATATTCTTGGCTTCTTTATGGTAAATTTATTGACTATATATGCATGCCTTTATTTCTAGGCAAGGAGTAAAGTCAACTTGAACAATGTGACCCTAGATTTTATCTGGTCAGACACTTATAGATGCTGTTGCCTTGGAATAATGAACTAAGAAAGAGCATAACAGAGTGCTTCACACAGGGCTAGGTTTAAATCTTGTTTTACCATTCTTTAACTAGGTGATCTGGGATAAGTGTTTAACCACTCAATTCCCCAGCCCCTTGTTTTTCAGATACTTCATCTCTAAAAGAGGATAATTTAAAACGCCTGCCTCATATAACTTTGGGGAGGATTAAATCAGATAAGGGACTTGGTACAGAGTGTGCCCCTTAGCAAGCACTCAAAATGAATATAATAAATACTGTATATATATTCAGTATCAAACCTCTGAATTATATGACAGTTTTGTAAACTGTCTTTGTGATGTCTTTATGTCATATGCAGGCCAACCTCAGCTGAAAAAGGGAAAATGGGTGTTGAATGAGCTAGTGAAAATTGTTTCTTAGACTCTCCTTCCAGATTTGAGAACTTGTGTCTGTCTCAGGTGCCAGGAAAACCTGCCCCTACCCCTTTCCCAGATGGAGGACAAAACAAATGGCCACTGCTTCACTTTCCTAGGGAGCCCTAGGTACCATGTCTCCTCTCCTGCTGTTTCCAGTAGAGCCTTGCTCATTGCTGACAAGGGTGGATATATTTAACATCTGCAAAGGTGAGTTGCTTGAATTCTCATGCCCCATCTCACGAATAGACTCTAGACAAGTTGATTTCTTCTAAACTTGTCTGCTTATATCTTAGAGATCATTTTTATGTTGCAAATTCTAAAGCTTTGCCTCTTGACAGTCCTGTCCACATACTAGGTCACAAAGATTTCAAGGCACAATATGCCTGACTATAGTGACATCTACTGGTAAAACTGAGCTCTAAACCAAGGGGATCCTGTGTGTGTAGCCTCAAAGGTATTTTAACCATTCTTTTATCCCTAATGTGTAGTCCAGGCAAACATTCAAATCAACATTCTTTGATAATAAGAACTACTAAGCCACTTCACTAAATGATTTTCTATAAATGATTTCAGAATCTTAAAAGCCTTCCTGTTTAAAATACTTCTGCTATCTTTGCTGAAAAATCATTACCATATGTGAAATAGATCGCCAGTCCAGGTTCGATGCATGAGACAGGGCGCTCAGGGCCGATGCACTGGGATGACCCTGAGGGATGGGGTGGGGAGGGAGGTGGAGGGGGGTTCAGGATGGGGGACACATGTACACCCATGGCTGATTCATGTCAATGTATGGCAAAAACCACTACAATATTATAAAGTAATTAGCCTCCAATTAAAATAAATAAATTAAAAAAAAATCATAGGCCAAGTTGCTGAGCTGCCTTTTGAAAGGACCCATACAGGTGGTGCTAGTGGTAAAGAACATGCCTGCCAATGCAGGAGACTTAAGACATGCAGGTTCAATCCCTAGGTCAGGAAGATCCCCTCCCCTGGAGGAAGGCATGGCAACCCTCTCCAGTATTCTTGCCTGGAGAATCCCATGGACAGAGGAGCCTGGCGAGCTACTGTCCGTGGGGTCGCAGAGTAGTGCACCACTCAGGGACTGAGCATTCATGGACTAGCCTGCCAGGCCCCTCTGTCCGTGGGATTTCCCAGGCAATAATACTGGAGTGAGTTACCATTTCCTCTTCTAGGAATCTTCCCAACCAAGGGCTGGAACCCATGTCTCCCGTGTCTCCTGCATTGGCAGGCAGATTCTTTACCACTGCATCACTTGGGAAGTCCTAGTAAATACTTAGGATGTTTAAAAATTGTAAAATAAAGTTTTTAAATAATTTTTTATTACTTTGAATTCTATGGGGATTAATGACTAGCTGTCTAATAACATCAGTATATTAGATATTAGCATTATATCTATGTTAAATTCCTGATTTTGCAAATTTTACAGTGGTTATTGAGAGGATATGCTTTTTGAAGGAACTGGGTAGTGCAGAACTTTAGGGATATGATGGCTAATTTTATGTGTTAACGTGGCTTGGCTATGATGTCCAATTGCTTGGTCAGACAACTATCTATATTTTGGTGTGAAGGTATTCTTAAGATATGATTAACATTTAAATCATCAGATTTTGAGTAAACTAGATTATACTACATAATGTGGGAGGGCATCATCCTATCATTTGAAGGCCTTAAAGAGCAACAGCTTAGGTTTCCCAAGGAAGAAATTCTTCTTAAGACATAGACAGTCTGCCTGATTTTTGTCCTATTGTGCTGTGGAATTCAGACTCAAGAATGCAACATCAACTCCTACCTGAATTTCAAGCCTGCTAGACTGCCCTACATGTGTGGTTTGTCAGCCCTCACAGTTGCATGAACCAGTTCCTTAATCTACGCTCCGCCCCCCCACCCCCTCCTGCTGCCCAACTTCTCTCTCTCTCAAGATATGTGTGTATCTCCTGTTAGTTTGTTTCTCTGGAGAATCCCAAACAATGCAAGGGGTAAATGGCATCATGTCTACAACTTACTCCCAAAAATGTTCACTCTTGGGGAATCTGAGCAAAAAGGTAGTGGGAATTCTTGTAGCATTTCTGTAACTCTGCAATTATTATGTCAAAATAAAAAGATAAAAGAAAAACAAAATGTATTTGAAACCTGGTTTGGAACATGACCTTTCTTTTGTACAAAAGCTTATGAACTTGGCTAAGTTCCCAAGGTAAACTGACAAAGGACTGTTTAATGTAATCCTGGGCCGTCAGAAGGTGGTTAAGTAGGAAGAAGGCAATACTGTTTTAATAGTGACTCAACCAGAAGGGAAAGTATTAAAACTGATTTTAGTTAATCTTTATTTTGGTGGAGAAATAGCACACAGTTTTTATTGCATAGTTTTTAAACATTCAGTTGCCAGTGTGAAAAAATGGAGGGATAAACAGTTGTGGGAGGGAGTTGAGGAAAGAACGGTAGTTAAAGAAGAAACTAGTGCTCAGGTGTATCCAGAGAGGAAGGGAGAATAGTTTAAGGAAGGTTTCATTTAATTTGGTTTACTTGGAAGAAATTCAAGCATATTTTTGCTCTGAGGGGATGGAGCTAGGGTAGAAGGAGTAGTTGAAATTATACCAGAGAAAAACAAAATCTGGTACACATGAGAAAGGATGGAATCTTAAGCAGTACTTTTTTTATTTTATATACCACAAAAATGTTTTAAATGATTAAACTGGAGGGCCGACATAAAATTGTCAACTCCTACATTTGCCAGGTAAGACATAAAAATGAGGCCATCCAAACATTGGGAACCCACCCTTACCATCATTTCATAAATAAAAGACATTTAAACTCTAAATATAGAAAAGGCAAAGGTAAGGATTTAATGAATTTAGTATGATGTTCTCTTTTCACTGAGGACTGTTTATATGGATTCCTGCTTTGGGCATTAGTCCTAGCTGAGCACATACAAGCAGCTGTGTTGGTGGCTGGTGCGGAGCCTGGCAGAATGGGGTTTTTTAGCAGCACACCCTGGATGGTTGCACATCCTTGTCTGTTGTGACCTTGACTCTTGCTGTGACTTGCTTTCCACAGTCAATCATGATAACCCTTCACATGGCTCCAGGCTTTGGGTCCTCCTCTTCCCAAGAGCAACTTTACAGGTCAGACCTGTGGCATCCACTTCCACTTGCTTTAATGGCATGTTTATCTACCAAGGTTGTGATCATTATCATATCCCCAACTTTTGCCCTTGGTTAATGTTCAAACTCACTTACCGCTTTCCGGTTAGCATAGCTTTCCTTTTTCTTTTCACTTTGTTCATTCCCTCACCTTTGCTTCTCAAAGAATTTTTTGTTTTGTTTTGTTTTTGCTGAGGAAGTTTATCAGCACCTTGCTTCTGCTTCTAATCTGATAGTAGGTACCTCTTTGCCTTCAGAGGGAATGGCCTGTTTGGTTACACAACTTACTGGTGATGTTAGTGCCCTTCCTTTGAGCTCTGTTGAGGACCTGCACTGCTTCACAGCCTGAAGGGTGAAGTCCAGAGCAATTCATCTTCTCGTATCTGTAAATGGGAAGCATAAGATGAATTAGGAAGTGCTTTGGGTCAAATCTCTGTCCTTTGCTAGTTATGTGACCTCACACAAGTCTCTTAAACACTCTAAGTCTATAAAATAGGGAAGAGAACATGAATCTTGTAAGGTTATTCCAAGGATCAGTGGGAGAAATGTATCAAGGAGCTTTGATATGTGCTGGCACATGGCAGCTATAGTAACAATAGTAGTTGTTACTGTAACCCTGCTTTCCTCCCAGCACTGTCTAGAATTGTGCTGTTAAAGATGGTAACCACTAGTTACATGTAGCTATTGAGAATTTGAAATGTGGCTAATCTCAGCTGAGTTGCACTATACATGTAAAATATACACCAGACTTTAAAGTCTATGGATGACAAATAAAATGTATTAATACAATACCTCATGAATAATTTTTATAATGATGACATGTTGAAATGGTAATATTTTGGATACATAGGGGTTAAATAAAATGTACTGTTAAAATTAATTTTTCCTATTTTGTACATTGTTTAATAAGGCCACCAGAAAATTTTAAATTACATATTATCTTCATCATCTCAGACTGCTCTAACAAAAAATACCATAGATGGAGGTGGCTTCTCACAGTTCTGGAGACTGGGAAATCCAAGATAAAAGTGTTGGTAGATTTGGTTCTTAACAGAGGACCTTCTTCCTGGTCTGTAGACAGCTGCCTTCTTGCTGTATCCCTACATGGTAGAGAGAGGGGGCTATGGTTCTTCCTCTTCTTAGAAGGACAGCAATACTGTAATAGAGGTCCCATCTTCATAACCAAAGATTTGGGCAATAAAAAGTTAAATGACCAAATTGGTAATTTAAAATAATATCCTTATACCAAAACACTCAGGTATATTATTAATTAAGATGCCAAAAATTGCATAAATTTTTTAAAAAGCATGAAGCCTCAAAGAACTTTTGAGCTTGAGATGGGCAGCTTCAGTCTTAGGGTGAGCAGTAGAGTAGCAGAGTCAAGAACAGAGGGTTGGGGTTTGACAGAGGAGGGTTTTAAGACCCAGGCTCTGCCACTTATTAGCTACATGCCCTTGGGCAAGTCGTTTAACTTTTCCTAGCTTCTGTTTCCTCAACAATTAAGTGATGACAATAAATAGCCTTCCCCACAGAGTTGCAAGACTCAATCAGCCAGTTAGGGGACTTCCCTGGTGGTCCAGTGGCTAAGATTCTGTGCTCCCAGTGCAGGGGCCCAGGTTTGATCCCTGGTCAGGGAACTAGATCCCATATGCTGCAACTCAGCGATCCCATGCAACAACTAAAGACCCCACATGCTGTGGCTAAGCCCCAACAGAGCCAAATAAATAAATTTCTTAAAAAAAGCAGGACAGAAGCTTACACATGAAAGACAAAATAAAGGGTAATGGTTATTGTTGCTGTGATTATAGCTATGCCTCCAGACTCTTGTCAGCTATTAGGGGTACTTTAGGGAGAAAAACTGGGACACACCAAGATGGTGTGTCCCATCTCTACTATGTGAACATGCCTGCCACAGCAACCTTCCTTTCCTGTTTCTGACGCTGGTCAGCCCTTCTGATTGGTATGTTACACCCTAAAAAATGTTCTGAGTATCTCTAGGGAAGTTACAGCTAAACGTGGCTGGCCCGAGGTTCAGCTCTGTTCTTCCCTGCTTTGAGACCTTGGGAGGCTACCGCATTTCCAGGTCCTTGGGCAGTATCTTGCTATAGCCCAGGTGCACTGATTACACAGTATGTATATATGTCATGTTTGCATGTCATCTTGACCATTTTGAGGGCTTAGCAACATTTGATGTTTCCTTGTTTTGTGATTGTATATGGCTACTGCTCAATAACTATTGATTAATGGGTTGAAAGAAACAAAACTAAAATATATGCAGTGTTGTCACCACCTTCTATACTCTCACATCTGGCTCTTGCTATGTCAGAGAAGAGGAGGTAGGAGAAGGGTATATATACCTCCAAATCCCAAAGTCAAGAAGTAGTCCTTTCACTGTGGTGGTAAACACCACAGTGTTTCTGTCCTGGTTCTGCCCCAGCTAGTTAGGTAATGTGGGGATTGGAAAGGTCAAGGCTTTGGGATCAGGCTGACCTAGGGCAGTGACTCAGTTCCATCATTTACTAGTGAGAGCACTGGAGTTTACTAGTAGGTGATCCCCTTCAACCTCTTTGAACCCTAATTTCCCAACCAACCCATCTCCCAGAGTTGGCAAGGATTGAATGAGGCAAAGATCAAGAAGCTCTTGGCCTGGATGGGACATGTTTAATAAATACTAGTTTCCTTTCCATGTAAAAATAATTTTGGTGCTGTGGAAAGGCAGATATTTGGCTCTGGGCTGGACAGTGTTTTTTTGAATCTAAGGGAAATTCAGATTTTCCTTTTGTATTTTCTTCAGTTGTGGAACATGTGGAAATTAAAGTCTAGCTTGCAAGCTAGATAAGGAAAAGAGGAGAAAGCAAAAGGAAGTCAGTAATAATGACCAGGTGATAAATCAGATTAAAACAGTAAACGTTTCTCTACAAATGTATGCATGCATGCATATATGCATGCATATATGTATATCTCTATTTTTATCATTCCCTCCTTTCTATTCTCCTGTCCTTTATGTCATGTCATCTTTTTGGTTTTGTTCTACCAGCTTTATTTTCTATTTTATTTGTGTACTACATTATATATTCACATAGCTCAAAATTCAAAAGGTATAAAAGGAGATGCAATGAAAAGTCTCATTTCCACCCTGTTCTTCAGCCACCAGTTTCTTCTCCCTAAAGGCAACCAGTGTTACCAAATTTGTGTATCTCTTCCTGAAATATTATTTACCTTCTTTTTATACAATTGCTCTCATACTCTACTACTATCTGAATCTTGCCTTTTCACTTAATCTTGAAAATTATCCCACATCTAGCATCTATGCATGTAAAGCTCCCTTGCTCTCCCTTAATTTATTTTCAATGGCATTTTATTTTGTGTATGTACCATTGCTTATTTAACCAGTACCCTATTGAGAAACATTCAGGCTAGTTCTGTTTTTTGCTTTTAAGTAATGTTGTAATAGTAAAGTCGCTCAGTCTTGTCTGACTCTTTTGCGACCCTATGGACTATAGCCTACCAGGCTCCTCTGTCCATGGGATTTTCCAGGCAAGAGTACTGGAGTGGGTTGCCATTTCCTTCTCCAGGGGATCTTCCCGACCCAGGATTGAACCCAGGTCTCCAGCATTGCAGACAGATGCTTTACCGTCTGAGCCACCACTTTAATGTTGTAATAAATAATCTTGCATATGTCATTTTACAGTAAGAAAGTATATCTGCAATTCCTGTAATTATAAGTATATGTAATTCAAATTCCTGAAATGGAATTTCTGGGTGAAGAAATAACATGCATCTGTAAATTAATTGATGTTGTCAAATTGCCCTTTCTAGAAGTTGCATGGATGCAAGTACTACGCCACAGAGTATCAAAGTCTTCGGACTTTTCTAAAGTGCACATACAAAGAAGCCAAAGTACATATACAGGAAGTAACAGAGACAGTTTGCTAATGGTGCTAGTGCTCAGTCAGTAAAGAATCTACCTGCAATATCCGTGGGGGTTAGATCCCTGGGTCAGGAAGATCCCCTGGAGAAGGAAATGACAACTCACTCCAGTGTTCTTGCTTGGAAAATCCCTTGGACAGAGAAGCCTGGTGGGCTACAGTCCGTGGGGTCCAAAGCATTGACCAGGATTTAGCAATTAAGCCACCACCACCACTACCAATGACCATGGGCCAAAAAATTTTTGGTGCTGCACCCCTTTACTCTCTTAAACATTTCTGAGGACTCCAAAGAGCTTCAGGTTTATGTGGGAGATAAATATATATACATACATACATATATATATATATATATATATAATAATATTTAAAAGCAAAGCTAAAATGTTTGAATTTATTTACTTAAAATAATTCCATTGTATGTTAATATAAATAACTTTCTTGCTTCCCTGATGGCTCAGTGGTAAAGAATCCATCTGCCAATGCAGGAGATGTAGGTTCAGTCCCTGGGTTGGGAAGATCCCCTGGAGAAAGAAATGGCAACCTACTCCAGTATTTTTGCCTGGGAAATTCCATGAACAGCAGAGCCTGGCGGGCTACAGTCCATGGGGTTGCAAAAGACTTGGACGTGACTTAGTGATTAAACAACAACAACATTCTTATGAAAAGTAACTATATTTTTAGTGATAAAAATAGCATGTTTCATATTGTTGCAAATCTGGCTCAATAGATGACAGCTAGCGTAGTACCTAGTGGAACCCATTGGAACATTTTCTTGTGGACTGGACTTCTATGATATAACATTTTCTGCCTTACCTTGACACCAAATATGTCTGCTCCTTACCCGCCTGCCATAAATCCTCCAATTTCCAGGAAATGATGGGCAGTGCCAAGGTCCATGGGCTCTCTATGAACTGGTTTTCCAGGCCTGGTGTTCAAATAGGCTAAAACTTGAATGGTCTTTATGGATCCCAGAGGGTCCCTGATGGGCGTCTTGCAGAACTCTTAAGTGAATACGGTAGCAGTATTAGGTTTTATATAAGGAACCAAAGGGATCATATAACAGTGTGCTTAGAGTAGTGCTCAGGCTGACCAGCCTACACTGTAATTACCAAATCCTCACGTCCAGTCCTGACCATGGTGCCATACACCTACACTGGAGGCCAGCATGTTATCAAAGAGGTCTGGCTCTCTTCCCACTAAATTACCCTCAGTAGACTAATTATGCCTACTGGGTGAAAAGATAAGAGGCTAGAAGAGCTATGCTGTGTTTGATGAATACTACATGTGAAACACACAGAGAATCAGGCTCACCAACGCCCTCCCCAGCCCCAGTCAAAGCCAAGTGCAATATTCACAGAGCTAAAGCCAGAACTGGAAAGGTGAAAACACCTATGGATAAGATTAAAAGGCTGGTGACCCTTGGCACCCCTTCCTGGGCATGTCACCCAGGAAATCAGAGCTCTCCAACAGTAGAATTCTGTGCCAGCAAGAGAGGGCCAAATAAGGTTTGTGAGCAAGAAGACTGTTCATACCATTCCTGGTGAGGCTGCTCAGGGGGGAAGGACCTAGGGCTAGGCATCATTTTGAATAGGAAGTGAATACTTAACTCTGCTATAGTAACCACAGTTCAGTACTTAAGTGTTTTTATCCTCCTTTGTGGTCTACAAGTCTTCTATGACACTTATTTGTAACATCAGTTGGAGCAGGTAATATTTTTGGACTTAATAATTGAAGCAAATGAGGAAAACAGGCTCAAGGACACTAACTGGAAGGGCCTAGATGGAAAGGGATCACACCACCCCCAGATCTTCAGATGGCTAATCCAGTGCTTTATCCACTCTTCCAAGATGGACGAGTATGAGTGGGAGAAGCTGGAGACAGTGGAAGAAACAATGGCTCAGGTGAGCCATTGGACGCTAAAAGGCTTTAGAAGGCAAAGGAAGCACGCAAAACACAGAGGAAGGAATCTCTTGGCAAGTGTGGGAGTTGGTGGGGAGACTGACACGAGTATGGAATTTGTCTTGGGACGTGGGAAATCAAGCTGGAGAAGTAGGAATAGGATCAGATGAATAATTTGAATGTGATGTGGTGTATAAGAAAGCATTGTTATGCCTTCATGCAAACTAGAGTAACAATGAAAGCAGGGCCTTAGGCAGATTAAGCTGGCAGTAGAACAAGAATCTGAGTGGAACAAAGAGTCTAGAAGTCTTGGATCTAGAGATCCAAGATAACTGTTGTGGTAATTCAGGTGTGAGGGGATAAGTCTTGGACTAAGACAGCAGCAGTGCAAAGGATGAAGAATTCATGAGACACTAAGAAGACAAGACCCTCTAAGACTTAGTAACAAACAGATTAGCTATTGGAACAGAAACTGCTTCAACATCTGAGGAACTAGAACAATGAAGGCCTCACTGGAACATAAGATTATTTTTGAGACATTAGATTTGATGTGACAGTATCAGAGAGATAAACAGTTTGAAACTTAAGACTATATCACAACTGGCTAGAGGTCAGTCTCTTTAATAAATACATTTTGATGCACATGGATTAAAAAAAGAAACAAGTTATATTAACTAAGCATATGCTACAATCATTAAAACCAAAATATAGTTTTTCTTTCATATTAATTTTATTAGTAATTATAAAATAGAAGCAGTTTATGAAAATAGTTTCCTTTTCAAGATATAGGAACTGAAGTCTTTGCAAAATATACACACCCACAATTGTTACAATACACATCCTTGTATATAACTTGGACATTATAAAAGCTTTTAAGAATCACACCCTGTAAAAGTCAGGAGAAGAAACATTTTCTCCAACTTTGGTCATATGTTGTGACATTCAAGTACTTAAACCACTTTGTTGAAATGTACAGGCCCAGAGGGATGTAACTTCCAAGGTCCCATTTGGTTCTTTTATTGTGCAAGGTAGAGAACCAGGAGAGGCATCCCTGAGAGTTAATTAACCTTAGATATCTCAAGCAGTGGTTTACTTTCCATACTTTACCTTGGAACTAAAGGAGGGATAAATAAGACCATGGAAACCCATCTTAGGTAGGTCCCCTCCCTAGCATCCCTAACCATGGAGTATATCTCCTACAAGAGGATCTCTAACCTTTGAGCCCTAGGAAGCTCCAAGTCTATAATTATCTAACATAGCTGCAAAATGATGGTTCTGCAACTCTAAACTTGAATACTGCAGAGTAGGCTAAAGTTATAATAATAGTGTGACTCTCCTAAATAGACTTCATTTAGGATTTGTCTGGTGGGAAGCACTTGGGAAGATCAGCAAGCCAAAAATTTCCTCTGGGAACTACTGGAAAGGATCGTTTCTCACCAAGGCATAAACCTTGGAAGCCAAGTTCTTTCTTACTTTGGCAGATTTGTGATGAAACAATGGGAAAGAGCCTATAAGCGTTCAAATCTGTAGGCTTAAAATCACAGATGCTAGGTCTGATACAGTTAAGAGCTGAAGCCCTACCAATAAAGGGTTCACTGTGACAAAGAGCCATTAGTATGTACTCTCTATTTCCTGATTAACCTCTCAAGTTCTCCTAAATATTACATTCTCTCTTTAACTACAGAGTACTGGCCTGAAGAAAATTCCAGATATAAAAATGTGTTGTTTGAACTCATGAGGTTAGTATCATGGTTCAGCACTGACACTTAAGATCATACTGATACACTAGAATTTAACAGTGATTCTTTTTTTTCAAGAAATTACAAAAATCAATTGTGGATTCACAGGTCTTTACATTTAATATATAACATGAAGCATTATTATATAAAATCCCATAAGGGAAAAAGACTACAAAAATAAGTTTACTAGGATTACTGTATTTTAAAAAGTAATTTAAAAAATATACTCCAAAGTCCCTTAAGTATTTGGTTTAGAAGGTAAGAGAGGTATCTTAATAGGGTGAACCATAAGGAACTATGATTTTTGTAAGTTGAAAAGGTAAAATCTCATCAGTTTCTTATGGTTAAAGTGAATAAAACCCTGAGAAAATTTTATTTGGCATCACACCATAAATTCAAATAAAATTTATAGAAAATCACATTTCTATTATGGGGAAAACACTTCAGAATGGAAATGTGCATACTGCTTATGCCAAGATTTCTTTCTTATGATTTTTAAACACCTAAAATCTTAGAAGGTTAAGAAAAATTTAGGGGTGTTTCAAAAAAAAAAAAGAGGACAATTAGAATTACAGAATGTAGCTACAGTTGCTAATGCCACTAAAACAGAAAACTATTAGCCAGATGTGGTGATGGAAAGATTTTCTTTTTTTTAAGTTCATGCATAAAAGTTTTAGCATTAAAGTGAAAAGGCACAAATACGGGTTAAAAGAATGACAATTGTCTATAAAAGCCTTGAAAATAAGGCTAATTCATTTGTTTTATTAATATCATTAAGTAGGCACCTACTCCAAGTTTCAGCTTTGGCCTCCTAAATGGGATTACATTTCAAATGAATTCTCAGCATAACACTAACTATATAGCAGCATTATTATCAGTAAGTTTTTCAGCCTCTACACTGCTGAAAGAGAATCTAAAATTTCCTCCCATCTATATCCCATCAGTACCAAAAATACACTTCTAAAAATTACATATATTTATACTTAGAGTCAAAAATTGTGCAGTTTTTCTTCAAAGAATGATCTATCCTCTTACCAACACCTACCAATGCCACCCCAACAACAACAAAAATCCAAAACCAAAAAATAATTGACTAAATAAATCACTGCTACACCCAACTGACTGGCTTATTCTCAACTAAAGATGATACTTTATGAAATGTATTAAATATAATCAATGAAGTAAATGCAGATTTTCCAGGTGTGTGTGTGTCCACTGTGTGTCTGAACTGGGTGACGGTGTACTTTAAAAAAAATACACATTTTGGCAGTGATGCTTTATTTGGTACTATGGCACCATTTACGAATGGCTGCTCCAGTGCTACTGGCTATTACGCATAGGGAGCCACCCACTGTCCACCATGACGGCATGTCATTAAAGAAAATAATCTGAAAGATAAAAGCAAAGACCACATCCATGGTCTTCATTAATGCTACCGGCCCTGCCTTTTCTATCTGAAGGGCTTTTGCCAGAAACATCTGACCTCCCAAACCAAACATCCCAATTAGTATGAGAAACAGCCTGTCCAACCCACAGTGTGGAAGACGCCATTCTCCTAAAATAGAAAGGACAATGACGCACTCGATGAGGCCAATGATGACATAATACCAAATGCTCAACATGTAGTCCACAGATGTCCCTATTTTTCTGAGGATAACCAGAGTCATGGCAGCAAACACAGCATGCGCAAGGGCCACCAATGCGCCCTTCACGTGAACTGAATAGTCTTTATCCGTCTCCGCGACTTCGGAACCGAACAAAAATGGTGGCCTCACGATCAGTATTACTCCAGTGATGGTGAAGGCAGTGAAGAGGGCGTCCCAGGGGCTGTATTTTTCCTTGAGAAATATGCAAGCAATTATAGAGGTGAACACCGGGCAGCTAAAGGAGATAACCGTGGCATCTGCGAGAGACGTCAGCTGGTAGGCATAGTACAAAAGGATCATGGCGTTAGAACCAAGGACTCCTCTGAGGAGCAGGTAGATTCGTTGACCTTTGGGGCCTATAAACCCAGTTCTGTAAATTCAAAGGAACGAATGCATATTAAATGGACTTGGCATTTGTTTTCAAATTACATTCTTAAACATTATCTTAAAAGTCTTAACTTTCAAAAATAGGAAATGGTAAATTAATTATGTCTACAACTATTATACCTTTTACAAAGTGTTTCCTAAGTATAACTAATGACATTAAAGTGTTCACAGTACAAGCAAAAATAAGACATAAATAGTATAATTATAATTCAGCAAATAGAGATAGTATTTTCCCTATGTATTGATATATGCTTGTAAAAAAAAAAAGACAAAAGGAAAATATACTGAAATGTTCATTGTGGTTATACCTTATACAGGCAGACTCATAGGTAATTTCTCTTCTTTATATTTATTTTCTCTAAACTTTCTATAATGAAAAAGTGTTATTTTTATAATAGGTACAATTTCATTATTTAGCTGCCCTATATAAGAAAACTTGGGAATGCAAGTGTGCATTTTCAGTCTTAATGAGTTTCTTCTGTTAAAGTTGAAGCAATGCTAAAGTTTATTTTAGCCACTGAGTATGAGACAACTTTTCACTGTTCTCCTTAGGAAATGAGTTAAAATACACTGGAAAAGAAACTGTAGCATCTGGATAAGTATAGTAATTGCTGTTCAAATGCTTTTTAATTAAATATTTACAAGGCAGGGCACTGTGTAAGTTCCTGCCTAGGTGAGGCTCACTGGTCTGTTACAAAGCTGACCTTTTTAGAACAGCATCTAGGCTTGATATAGGGACCCCTGGGTCTCTGAAGTTAGAAATGAAAGTGTGGTCACCTTTGGTCCATACTTTGAGAAGCTGAGTTTTTTCCATGATAGTGAAACGTAAAATGGGTCAAAACAGATTAGTGCCAACAATGTAAGAAAATTTTTCTAAGTGCCTTACTGCCAGTACTTTTATTCCAAAATGGAGAGAATGACTGTGTTCACATCAATGGTCTGTTGGCACTCTTCAACATTTCTTAAGTCTTACCCACCATCCTTTCCTAAAATACTGTGACTTGTCCACACCTACACAGGAATTTCTGACAATATTTTTGCTCTTCCTGTATTTTCACCTTTTTCACCAAAAGCTTGGGATAAGGAGTGAAACAATTCTAAGGAAATCTGTGCTGAGTTATAGATACAAGGAGACTTTGGTAGCAAGTGACTGAAGCTTTTCATTTGGAGTCAAAACATCTTTACCCAAAGAGACAAAGAGCCAAACTGCCACCAGGAACCCAACAGTCCCTCCTCACAGGTGTCTAAATACACAGGGGTGTGTAGAGGTTATAACAGTGCGGGGGAGGCATAATTTTGACCTGGGGAGGGTGTGGGGATGGGGTCCACGTGCAAGAGGAAGAGAGGCTGGCCGGGGAGAAGACAGTAAGGATGGTGAATACAGTTTTCATATAGGGTAGAGGACAAAGTGTATCATTCCCTCCAGTTTGCAGATGAGGACACTGAACAAGAAAGGAGTTAAAAGGGCCTTTCTCAGAGAGTCAGCTGATGTGGCAAACTTCACTGCTGTCTTATTTTAAGAAATTGCCACAGTCACCTTAACCTTCAGCAACCACCACCCCGCGCAGTCAGCAGTCATCAACATGAAGGAAGACCCTTCACCAGTGAAGACTTGGACTGGCTGAAGGCTCAGATGATGGTCAGCATTGTTTGACAATAAAGTAATTATTTAAATTTTTTTTACAAAAGGCCTTTCTTAAGATCTCCTTACATCTTTCCCACAGCACCCTAGTGGGAAGATTGAAATTTTATTACTGTACCTTTCTGTCTGCCCTGGTCGGAGAACAGCCTGTTATACTTAAAGAAACCTCTGACACCAGGAGACACTACTATTTCCTCTTGTTTACTTTTCTCTTCCAAATACTTGTTATGCCAAAGGAAAGAGGGAGGGTGGTACAAGATGGGGGGAATTGTACAAGGAAAGCGTTGTTCTCAAAATAGGGGCTGGTGAATAACTGAACTCTTTCCCCTCCTTTGTTGGGCATGTGGTTTGTGCTTATGAGAGCAACTTCTATGGGTGGATCCTTGTGACTTTTCATTAATCTGAGCCAAAGGGTATGAGGATTGGTAAATCTATGAGAGGGATAAAGCAGATGCTGGAAAGTAGATGATTTAAGCAGGTCAAAAGATTTACAAACATTTATTAATACCTTCTACTTGGCACGTAAGAAATACTTACTTTCTGTATATTAAGCAAGGGATGATGATTAGCATTTGGAACACACATCGGAATGCACTAATTTCTACAGCATGGATGTCTTGCACTTTTTTAACAAATAAGGAGCCCACTGAGAAAAGGAACGCAGACAATAATGTGTAAAACAAGCCAAGTCCAGGACAGGGTGCTTTCTTCTCAGCTTCTGAAAAAGATTAAATTCTGGTTAGTCCTTGCTTCCATGTTTTATCACTTTTACTTAGATACTGAGAAAAATGGAATGACACTGATGACTAACAGAATACAAATATTACCTCCTGATTAATATCCATTCTCTGGACCTGAACCATTTTCCCCACCAAGAATAGAGAACACAGGCAAAGGGCAACAACTTAAGCCTACATTTTTAAACTGCAGTTCACGCTATAAAATGGATTTCTTTGGCTCACTGAAGACTCTTCCCTCACTCGTAAGTCAAAAAAAAGTACAAGTTTGCCAAGATGGTGAAAGAAATCTTTAAGAAATATTTATCAAGATGGCGAGAGAAAAATGCTTCCAAGTGACATTTTATATCACCTACTTGGTGAACTCAGCTTTAGACAGAACGTGTTCTTTTCTGGAAAACAGGTCCAAACTGTGTGATGTGGCTACTTGTTGATTATCTGGCTTCCCCCACAAGCCTGTGAGCTCCTCTAGGGCTGAGAACTCAGCTGAGCTATTCAGGCCTGGCCCATGGAAGACGCTGAATAAAAATTTGCTAAAGGAAATAATGTGAGAAAGCCTGGCGGGTTTTTTAAAATAATATAAGATGCATAGTCTAACACCACAGGCAAAAGCATACTGAGAAGGCTCTCTGTTTAGTTATTTTGAACAGCTGGTGCTAGTGGTAAAGAATCTGCCTGCCAGTGCAGGAGACATAAGAGACAAGGGTTCGATCCCTGGGTCAGGAAGATCTCTGGAGGAGGGCATGGCAACCCACTCCAGTATTCTTGCCTGGAGAATCCCATGGACAGAGGAGTCTGTGGGCTACAGTCCATAGGGTCACAAAGAGTCAGTCATGACTGAAGCGACTTAGCACACATGCAAGCAGATATTTAGGTTTTCATGGTTTACAACTTATCTTCCATTTAGAACACAACTTTTTGAGGGCAGGAGCTAGGTTATCTATCCCTCTGACCCCAAAGTGCTTAAAATTTTTTAAAAAAGAACTACCATCTAATTCTTGGCTTGATCTTAATCGGGAAACTTCTGTTCTCTCCAGGGCATCAAGTATTCAGTCCATTAATGAAGGTCTATAGGAGCAGCCACTGCCTCTGTCTTACACAGCTGTCTAAGAGAGGAGTAGAGCGTGCTTTCAGTCTCATCCTGGTCATTCAGAGGAGAGCAAAATGCAAAAGGGTAAGCAGAGAACTCCTTAAAAGATAGGCCACACACTGAGGAATAGTTTTTTTAAATACTCACACACAAAAAACCAAGGAGAGAATAGGATGGAAATACAGTACGGCCCTTGTTAGTTATGAGCATAGCAGAGGTGAAGGATGTGTAGGCACATGCAATTTGTAGTAAAGCAAGATTATAATTCCAATCTAGGAATTTACAGTGGGTTACTCAGCCATAAACCAGTATTGTACAATGTTTGTTTGTCTTAATGCCCTTTTCTGATAAACACAAACATCAGCTAATACATTTCAACATCCACATGTTAACTAGATACTTTTGCCCACAGTGATAAACAATTTGCAAAGTGGGACCAAACTATGATGATGCACAATCCTCCTGGGCGTACACTACAGCCTGACCTTTGTAGTAAAAGATGCCATTCTGGCCAGAGGCCTCCACCTTTTCCTGTTCAAGGTGTACAGCTGAAGGGAATGACCTGGAGTTAGCAGTCGCCATGTAATAGGTTATCTGTTATAAGTACCAGAATCCTCCATTCTCGTCTGTATCTATGTGCTCAGATACTGCAGGAACCAAACTGTACATACCCACTCAGTCCATGAGAAGGAAGCTTTAGAAGGTTAAGCACCACAAAGTACATGTCTTGGTTGTGGTCAACCTTAGACGTCAGCTTCTGAAATTTCAGAATTCAGGTCCAAATAAAATAGTTTTTCTTAGAAGAAACCTAATCGTTACATAGAACCTACACCCTCAGACAGAACAGAACAGAATGGGAAGATCAAGGACAAAAAACATCTTGGTCTGTATTTCAAGGATCTTCTCCAACCTAAACTTTTAAATTTTTCTCAAGGAATATTTTAACTTATGATATTTTAACTCTTTTAAAACTTTACGTTTCAAGGTCTGGCTGAACTTGATTATTTGTTCTGAGGCTGAGGACTGGCAAACTTCAGTCTCTTACAGAACAATAATTTTAGTCCTGTCAAAGGAAATGAATGAGAATAGAATAATCCAAAGAGGCATTTGCTTATATATACGCTTCCACGATCATACTCCATGCAAGCATATCTAATAATCCGGTAACTCTAAATAATTCAACTTAAGTGGCAACAGTGTAATTTCCTGAGTCAAAAGAAAACTGAAAAGTTGCTCGGTTTCTCTATCCTCTCCTTTAAACTGGTGATTCACTACCCAGTTGGGAATTAGAATCAACTTAGGAACTTTTAAAACTTCCATCTCAGCCCTACCCTAGACCCACTGAAACAGGATCTTGGTCACTGTAAAAAGCTCTGCTGGTTTCAGGGCCATTGCTACCCTAAGGAACTCACTCCTTCCAGGAGAATGAGAGGCACAGACTTAAGACAACTTCTCCTTGCTTCAGTCTAAGACTCACACTGTCCCTCATGAAAATAAACAGATGTCTTAGATAGCTATATGCTGTCTGTGAAGGTTATCCAAGAATGTAAGAAAAATGGGTAACAAGTTTCAGCCTGAACTTGAAAATGAACTTTCTTGAGATAAGCAGTTGGGTTAAGAGGCTAAAATGATACTGTCACAAAGTTCAGTGACCACAGTACAGAGGTTTAAAGTGTTTCTGTGGCACTCCCTTTTTTGGACTATTACCTAGTTACCTTATAATAAGTATTTCTAAGTCTTATTATTAGCAACTTTCTTTGAAATTAAAAGACCCCCTCAAGATTCTTGGGTGCAATTGCTTACATAGGTTTTGCCACGTTCTGCCTGAAATATTCCTCTTTGATTCACAAACAGGGAAATCACTTAAAAGCTTGCAAGGACTAACTCAGCAGTCCATCAGAACATTCAGGCCTAGGATATTAAGACAAGAATCTGACCTCTTCAAAGCTGCACCTCTGGTCCACTCAGCTGAAAGTGAAGTGAAGTCGCTCAGTCATGTCCGATTCTGCGACCCCGAGGACTGTAGCCCACCAGGCTCCTCTGTCCATGGGATTCTCCAGGCAAGAATACTGGAGTGGGTTGCCATTTCCTTCTCCAGGGGATCTTCCTGACCCAGGGGTTGAACCCAGGTCTCCCACATTGCAGGCAGACGTTTTAACCTCTGAGCCACCAGGGAAGCCCTCAGCTGAAGGTAACCCCTAAATAAATAATCAGAAGCCTGATCATTTCTCTTAGCATTTAGGATGAAAATGGAGCAAGAACCATCTCCCTGGGGTTTGTCTCTCTATAAAGTATGTGAACTTTGTGACTCTTACAGATAGGGAACAGTGGGGTTGGCTAAACAGCATAGAAATCCCAGGTCACACTAGGGGAGGTGACCTAGAGGATGAGGTGGTGCAGACTGTAACTTTGTCTTGAAAGGAGATCTGCCTGTTTCTCTTTCTTGGAGGAAGCCGCTTCAAGTGGGTGGTGAAGTTGAAGGAGGAATGTGCCTGAGGCTGGGAGAAAGGGCCCTGGGCTGGGTCTGTAGCAAACTGGGATCCTATGCCTGGTGCTGCCCAGACCTGTGGAGTGTCTTTTCCAAACATGCCAATCAAACAAAATCTTGCCAAAGCCCTTACTTTCCGGGGCCTTAATTTCATCATTTGTGGAAGGAAGACATTGAACAAAATAAAGTGTCCCTGGTCTTGGAGGTGGGTCCGTGAACCTCTTACCCATGTATGTAAGATTGTGCTTCTGTCTCGTTTTGCCTCAGTTGCTAAAAATTCCTTGTAACTCAAAAAAGGTTAAGAACCAGTGGTCCCACTCAACTTTGCTTTCCCAAGAGTCTTAAGACTGAGACAAACATTTTTCTAGACTTGATGCTTTTCAACTTCCTCTTCGAGGAACACCGTTTACCATTGATATCAGTTCTTGGTTAGCTTCCTCCCAACCTCAGCCCGCTTCGTGATGGCCTTTCTCGCTGACCCCCAACCTCCGGCAGGGCGCACCGAACGACAATCGGACTCCACGATCCTGCCAGCAACACTTTAATTATAGGAACAGTTTCAGAATCCCAAATGGATTCCAAAGCAATCAGAAACTTTCTCCGGTCTTTCCGCCGACTGGGACGCAGGGGGCTTCTTCTTCCCAGCCCGCACCCCGCCCGCCTCCCCCACTCCGCCCGCAGGTGACAGCGCGAGGGTGTTCAGGAGCTTCCAGCAGGGTGGGAAGGAGAGGCGCGGTCCACCATGCGCAGCCCCCCGCCTGCCGCTGCGGGGGCTCCCACCCACTGGCGCCCTCCTGGTTCCCCCATAGGCGAGACCCACGCCAGGGTCCGCGCCCCGCACTCACCCTGCTTGGCACGCGAGCCGCACGGCGAGGAAGGGCACTGCCAGTACCCTCCGGGGCCGGGCGTCTCCACTACCTCCGCAGCCGCCGGCTCCAGCCTGGAGCCCGGAGACGGGATGTCCATCAGCGGCAGCCCGGACTCCTGCCGCTTGGCGGCCCCAGTATCATCCAGGGGCCGCATCCCCGGCCCGCGCTCTCCCCGCGGCCACCGCGGCGTCTGGAGCCTGCCGCCGCGGCTCTGCTGTTCTGCTCTTCCGGCCCGCGGCAGTCCGGATGCTGCGCATGCGCCCCCCACCCCCCCGCCCGGGAGCCGAGCTCGTCCTCCGCTGCCCTCTCACTTTCAGCTTCTCTAGCGCGAGGCCGACTGCCTGCAGGTTAGCCGGGACAGAGCCGCAGGCGTCCACCCCTCTGCTGCGGTCCCGCTAGACTGGCCAGCGACGTGGAGTCATGCTTCCGACGGACACTGGACCCCTTTCTGTCATTGCGAAGGGAGGCTTGGACCCCCGCGGGTCCTGTAACCTTCTCTTGGGGCGGCCGGTGGGGAGGTTAGAATAGGGTGCATTTATTTATCCGTGTGGCGCGGCATTCAGCATCTGTAGCACACCCTGAAGACCTTGAAAGCACTATGCCTGTCTTTGAAGGATCGTGGGTTTTTTCTCTTTTGTATCTGTCTTTGCCGCTTACCCAAGGAAAGTCGAATTTTACTGGTTTGGGGTTAAAAAAAAATTTAGCACGTAACTATGGGGGAAATGTAAGACTGGGGCGGAACCCATTTATGTTGTTGCTTTTTGTAACTGTAGGCATTCACTGTTGATCTTCATTGTCTTTGTCTTTCCGTCCATTTCTCTTCCTTGTTCATTTTCTCCATCCTCCCTCCTTTCTTTCCTTCCTATTGTCATGTGGTTAGGGGAAAAAATTCCAACACCTTGATTTAACTGCACCTGGTAAAATCAGAGATTTATGTCATTTGGCCCCTGGATTCACTAATAGCCTCTGTATGTTTCCATAATTCTTTTTTTCATCTCTTTGCTTGCTTCAGATGTGAAAAAGAGAGTCTCTGGGCAAGGATGGACCTGTCTAAACTGTTCTAGGTCCAAGCGCAAGCAGGTTACTAAACAAGAGAAAGAGGTTTGTCTTTACTTAGATATTTGCACAAAGTGGTCCACCGCTGAACAATATTGGACTTGAAATCAGCAGGAATCCTGATTCTATCACTGAATGTGTGACCTCGTACAGTCACTACTGTGCTACCTGAAGTCAGCCTCGGTTACTTCATTTAATTAACAGAGATAAAATATTTCCCTTCCGACTTTGCAGAGTTGTTGTGCAGTGATGTGGACAAAAGTACCATGTCACCCAAAAAGCATTTTACTGGGAAAGCAAGGTGTATTTTTAAATAGGGCAAACATAGTTTATCCTCCAAACTGGGACTTTTTTTTAGAGTAAAAAGGGGAGCTTATTTAAAAATTATGCAGGACAGTAGGCATAAACTGGTAATGCCCTAGGCAAACTGGGACAAATGACCATGTGAATTCTAAATTAACATATACTTTTTCCTTGTTCCAAAGAATAATTCAAGACTGCTTACAAATATATATGTGCAACTGATTTATTGATGGTGGTGGAAGGTATTTTGGTGGGGAAATTATAGGGAAGGGTGATGAGAATGGTAGTTCATGATTAGGAAGGAAGAACCAAGAAGCTTCTCCAAACATGCACAAATCAAGTGCAGTATCACAGTTGCATTCTGAGATTTAAATGTGCAGAACATGTGAATAGCCCTTGAGATATTGTGACTTAACGAGAAATATGTATTTGGCCACATTCAGATGACCAAAATGTATTTCTCACATGTATGTGATCTTCAACCTGAGTTCCTGGCTCATAGTTCTCAAAATCCTTGGAATTTCCTGAGCAGTAAGAGCAATAGGAGCATCTTTTGTTATAGTATTTGTTCTCTTGTCCTCACTTCTTAAAACAGCTTCTGTGCCTTAGAGGTGAAACAGATGCCTTGTCATTCAGAACACGCTTCTTTCCACCACTCCTGGGTTTGTATTAATTTTTTTTTTTTTTAAGCACCTAAGGATGGGGGCTTGTTACCGAGGGAATCAACCCTGAGATTAAAGGATTAACACTTTTGGTCCTACCCTCACCCTTCACTCTCCACCTCCAGGGAGGTGGGTAGGAGCAGCTAGAGATTGAGTTCAGTCATCAATGGCCAGTGATTTTCATCAATTAAGCCTATAATGAAGCCCTCATAAAAACCCAAGAGGAGGGATTCAGAGAGCTTCTGCATGGGTGAATATGTGGAGATGCTGGAACAGTGATGTGGGCAGAGAGGGCATGGACACTCAGCATCCTTTCCCTGTCCCTTGCCCTGAGCATCTATTCTACCTGATTGTTACTGGTTATATCTTTTTATAATAAACTGGTGATCCAGTAAGTAAAAAGTTTCTCTTGGTTTTGTGAACTGCTCTAGCAAATTAATCAAACCTGAGAAGGGGGTGGTGGAAATCTCTGATTTATAGCCAGTTGGTCAGAGGAACAGGTAACAATATGGACTTAAAACTAGCATCTGAAATCCAAGAAAGGGGGACTTTAGAACCTCTAGTTTGTAGCAGGTTGGTCAGAAGCACAGGTGATCATGTGGGCTTGTGATTGGCATCTGAAGGCATGGGGGCTGTCTTTAGGATAAAGTCTTTTACCTGCGAAATTAACCTGTGCTGTCTTCAGGTTTACAGTGTTGTGTTGGTGTTTTGTTGCTTCAGTTGTGTCTGACTCTACGACCCCACTGACTGTAGCCTGTCAGGCTCCTCTGTCCATAGGATTCTCCAGGCAAGAATACTGGAGTGGGTTGCCATTTCCTCCTCCAGGGGATCTTCCCAACCCAGGGATCAAACCCATGTCTCTTGAGTCTCCTGCATTGGCAGGTGGATTCTTTACCATGGAGCCAACTTAGAATTGAGTTAAATTGTAAGACACCAAGCTGGTGTCTAGAGAACTGTGAACCACTGCAGCATTGGGTCCAGGAACCCATTTAGTCATCCTCTGAAAATTGTGAAGATGGTGGTTAAGAAGCAGAAGGAAGAAAGAACTGGATGAGTTGAGCAAGAAGTACCTCAACTACTTCACTTTGATCACCATCCTCAAAAAAAGAGAAGAGAAAGGGCTTCCCTGGTGGTCCAGTGGTTAAGAGTTCACCTGCCAATGCAGTGGATTTGATCCCTGGTCCAGGAAGATCTCAATGCCATGGGGCAACTAAACCCATGTACCACAACTACTGAACCTGTGCTCTAGAGCCCAGGAGCCACAACTACTGAAGCCTGCAAGCCCTAGAGCCTGGGCTCTGCAACAAGAGAAGCCACTGCAATGAGAAACCAGTGCATTTAAAAAAAAAGAGTGAGGAGAAGAGAGAAAAAAAAGAAAATATGTGTCACACCAGTGTTGACTAAGGTAATGAAAGGGTACTGGAATGATTTTGATCTTGGAGTTTATTCATTTAACTTGCTTTCCTTCTGCTGCTGACCTTGATACATGTATGATATCAGTACAGTCATTTGTTGAATAAACAGAGCCATACAAACTTAAAAAGCTACTGGTAAGAAACGTATAGACCAGACTAGAAATAAGAAGGCATGGCTCTGTTGCAGTCCCACCCAGCAGAGGCTTGGAATGGTTAAGTTCTTCTTTGAACATTGTTATTTCAAGGCTCTGTGACACTAACATTAAGCTGGGCAAAGATGGATTTCCCCTATAATATGAAGGGTGGGGCAGAAATCCTGACTGTAGGGGAAACTGACTCAGCCCATTTTTGCAGTGGTCTCAGGGAGATTTTTGACCTCAAGGCAGAGGAGGCAAGGAGGAAGGGTTGATTTTGAGTTAGCTAAAAGATGGAATGGACAGGATTAGTTGAACAGATGTGAAAGAGCATTGCTTCCATTTGCAGAGTCATGCAGTGTTCCAACTGCAATTCCTCTGCTTCTGAAGAAATTCAATCCTCTAGTGAAAACAGGAGCTCTTGACACGATGCCAGCTAGTCACAGTGACCGTGGCACACATATAGTTTTGGTGTCAAGAAAAAGAAGGAAGATGAACGTAGAAGAGAGGTGAGTTCTAGTTGTCCCATTATTAATAACAAGTTAAAGTCCACAATCCTCATGATTCCAGTGGTGGCAAACAGAGACCTCCAGGAACTGCAGAAGATCAACTCCTCAATTCCACTATGTTTTGCATGTCAGGGATGTTCTTAAGTGAGACATATGTAAGTCAGGAGCTCTTTCCTGGTATGTCTAGCTGATGCACACCAGACTGGTATCTTGGTACTGATTTGTATATACTCAGAAGAATTGAAAGCAAGGTATCGAATGGATATTTGTACACCAATGTTCATAACAGTGTTATTCATAATAGCCAAAGAGGGAAACAACCCACAGATCATCAGTGAATGAATGGATAAAGAAAACATGGTATATCCATAAAATGGGATATTATTCAGGCTTAAAAAAGGAAGGGGATTCTTTCCATGCTACATGGATGAACCTTGAAAACATTATGCTAATTGAAATAAGTCAAGCCTAAAAGGGAAACTACTGTATAATTCCACTTATATTCGGGACATAGAATAGTCAAATTTATTGACACATAAAATAGAATGGTAGTTGCCAGAAACTGAGAGGAGGAGGGAATGGGGAGTTATGATTTAATGGGTACAGAGTGTCAGTTTGGGATGATGAAAGAGTCCCACCGATCACGGTGGTTGTTGTACAGCAATGTGAATTCACTTAAAGCCACTGAACTGTATACTTAAAAATGGTTAAAATGATAAATTTTATATTATGTATATTTACCACTATTTTAGAAAGTTTAAAATATGACAGGAAAAACCCTTCTGAGAGTGTGCAATAGACAGCTAAAAAAACCAGCAATGTAAATCCAAAGTCAAAGCAAATCTAGGTCTACATACAAACTGAGGCATGCAAAGATATTTTCCCCAACATGGCCATCTCCTCTCTTAAGTTCTGGCTCATAGTTATACAGAGATAATAATGCATTTTTTAAAAAAAAGGAAATAATAGAACTTCCCTGTTGGTCCAGTGTTTATCCACCTGCCAGTGCAGGGGACATCGGTTCCATCCCTGGTCAGGGCAGATCCCCACATGCTGCAGGGCAGCTAAGCCCGTGCACCACAACTACTGAAGTGCCTGTGCTCCGCAACAAGAAGCCACCACAATGAGAAGTCCGTGCACAGCATAGAGAGTAGCCACAACTAGAGAAAGCCAGCATGCGGCAACGAAGACCCAGCGTGGCTGAAAATAATGAATAAATAAGTCTTTTTAAAGAAAGAAATAACAGGAGGAAGAGCGGCAGCATGGTATTGCATGTTCCAGGCTTCTGAAACTTTTCCATCCAAGTGTCCTTCACAGCTAAGAAGTGTGAGCTTTGAACTCTAATTTCTGGAGACAGAGTTTAAAGCCCTCATCAGAAATGGTAAGTTTGGTTTCTTTGAAGTTCGGTGTCCCAGCTTCAAAATTTGTCAGTTTTCCATTCTATTCCCTAATATATTTATGTTGATCTTAGTATAATTCTGCCATGTAACTCATTCAGCTGATGCTGTTTGAGTGCATATGCCTGACCATTCACAATTCCTAACAGGGGTAGAGTGAGGAACAAAAGAGATAAGTCTGCATTTCTCATAGAGATGTGGTAGGGGATGATGGAGAAAAAAAAAAGGATGCTAACATGACCTAGCATCATGCAAAATCGTTCAGAACCATGTGAGTTTTGTTTCACTTCCTGCACCTTCCCAGTTTGACACACTCGCCTGGGGGTTAGAACAGTGTTCTGTGTGGTTGTGCGAGTCTGAATGCATCCATTGGGCTCTCTTCATCTCTCTTTCCTCAGCTCAGAAGTCACAGGACTGGATCCCCAAGCAGTCACTGTTGGGCAGAGCAGAGCCCTGCAGGCCTTACCATGGCCGGAACTTTCTCCAGCAACTCCTTGCTTCATTTATTTATTTTTTTAAAGAAAGAGCAATCTCCAGGCATTTTTTGTTGTTTGACTAAGAAAACAAAACCAGTCAGAGAAGTCCCCGAGGAAAGTCATGCTTCATGACTGTTTATTCTGTGGCCCTTCATCTTCTAAGTACTTATAAGTACTTACTGTATTTCCTTTTAGAGATTTTAGACATTTATTTTGATCACAAATGCAATCCAAGTGTGAATAAATAAATGTATTATCTTTTAAGAACATACCTAACCCCCTGCCCATCCCCCACCCCCGCCATGTTCCTTTAAACAGAAAAAGGTTCTGAATGTTTCTTCATAGCCTATTTGGCCATAGTTGGCCCACCTACAGTTTTAAAAACAGACTGAACTTGATCTTCTGAAATCCTTCCTAAACCTACAGCTCATTCTGTTGAAGAAATCCTGAGAGAGAAGTCCTACTAGTATTGTCAATAGTCTCCAAAAGGTGAGGATGGTAACTGGGCTGATGGCAGCTAGAAGGGGTTTTCAGCAAAAGGAGGACCCTTGGGAAACTGGACCGAGGCAAATCTTGTCAATAAAATACCAGTTCCTTCGATGAGAGCCAGGAGAATGCCACCCACTGAGGCTTATCCAACATGGATTCTGGTCCCTTTCTTGCTCCCAGAATGGCTCCTGTTAAGGCTTCACTCGTGATGGAGTTCCAGGTGTCTTCTTTGGCTCAGACTTGAACCATACTGCAGTCAGTCTCGGAAAACAGACCTCTCCAGACTGCAAAGTTAACCTCCCAACTGCAGAACCCTGGTAGCTATCAAGTTCCCTCGTTGTCTGTGGTTTACTCCTACCAGAGAATTGTGGGAACTTTTGATTACTTGAGAGATCCCACTATTCATGGTTCCCATCCTAAAGGCCGGCACTGCAGCCATCCGTCATGCGCCCGGGGCAGGGCTGGCGTGCCTCCTGCTCCATCTTCAGTCCACTGCTTCTCAGTCAGGCCCTTGCGTTAGTACTCTCCTCTGTGCCCACCAGGCAACAGACAGCTCCTAAAAAATGATTTCTGGGGCCCCAGGGAACCTGTTTGCTCCTGTGGGAGCTTGCTTTCTGTTTACAGATGATCTGAGAATGAGGATGTCTGAACTGTAGACTTGGCTTCATATGATAGAAGTATAGCATAGGTGGCAGGGTCTGGGGAAGGGGCGGCAGGCGCCATGTCGGGCCGCGAAGGTGGCAAGAAGAAGCCCCTGAAGCAGCCCAAGAAGCAAGCCAAGGAGATGGACGAGGAAGATAAGGCATTCAAGCAGAAGCAGAAGGAGGAGCAGAAGAAACTCGAGGAGCTAAAAGCAAAGGCCGCGGGGAAAGGCCCCCTGGCCACTGGTGGAATTAAGAAATCTGGCAAAAAGTAAGCTGTTCCTTGTGCCTGAGGCAATGATGACCCTTAGTTCCATTCCTGTTTAAACACCTGGATTCCCTGCCATGATATCTGTTGCCGCCTATAGCTAGAATGAAGTGTTGTCTTGGAACCTATTGTACATTTAAGAATAAACTTTTGTAAAAAAAAAAAAAAAGTACAGCATAATCCACCTTACCCCCAAGTTTGTTATAATTTGGGATTTGGATTCCACCCAGCTCTCATTATAATAATTGCTCTTTATTAAATGCTTAAAATATGCCAAGTGCTATTAAATGCATCGTTTCATTTAATCCTCAGGTGAACTTTATCAGACAGTTTAGCGTAATGGCTGAAAGCTGGGGTCTGGAGGCAGACTGGCTGGATACTCTCCTGTCTGCCTTACTTAACAGCTGTGTGACTTCAGACAAGTTACTTAGCCTCCCTCTGAGCCTCGGTTTACACGTCTATAGAAAGGGATAATAAAAGTACCCAACTTGCTCGGGCCTGGTGCACTGGGAAGACCCAGAGGGATCGGGTGGAGAGGGAGGTGGGAGGGGGGACTGGGATGGGGAATACATGTAAATCCATGGCTAATTCATATCAATGTATAACAAAAACTACTGTAATGATGTAAAGTAATTAGCCTCCAAGAAAAAAAAAAAAAATTAACTATTGTTGCATCATATTACTATCCATGTTATTTATAAATATATATAGTAATAATAAAAAAAAAAAAAAAAGTACCCAACTGCTGTCAGAATGACTTGAGTTAATAACATGTAGAATACCAGAGAGCAAGTTCTCTTTTAAAAAGATGTGTGTATTATTACCTTCATTTTCCAGATGAGAAAATTGAGACTCAGAGATATTGAACAACTTGCCAGAGTCACAGTGGTGGGGAAGGACAGAGGTATGATTAGAACCCAGTGCCATCAGAAGCTGAAGTCCATGGTCCAGTGACTACTCATCCAGAAGACTTAATTACCAGGATTGCTAGCTTCCAAGAAAACCTCATTAGAGAGATTGCTTCCACTTTATATCCTGGCTTGGACCTTAAGGCTCTTACTATGGCAGCATTCCATGACTACATTCTACACTACGATGATGCTGTGTGTCTTGTCTCTCTAGTTTATAGTGTCTTTGTAGCATCTTAACTTTACCAATAATGAGATTTATTGGGCCAAGAGAAATAGATTAGATGAGCAAGAAAATGGAGGTGTTATAGCCACGCGTTCTGGGAAACAAACTCACTCAGAAGGACAATGCAGATAGTGGAGTGCAGTTTATTACACCGGCAGGCCCAAGGCAGAGTCTCCTCTTAGCCAAGGACCCCGACCAGCATTTGTGAAAATCTTTTATACCCCATGTGTACGTGTCCAAACCCACCACCCCAAATTCCTTGAAACTTACATAAACAAAGGAAGGGTAAATACAACTACAATAACCCCATCATTCACGTGTTATGTGTTCAAACAGTTAATAATCAATAAGCCTGTGGTTACATTCCAACCAGTTAATAATCGATAAGCCTGTGATTACATCCCGATAGATATGGAAAAAATTTATGACCTGTCCGGAGGCAGGGGTGATTACGGTATGTTTCCTCTTAGGCAATGAGTAACCTGGATGTGATCTTCAAGATTCCCCTGCCCAGAGGGGGTCTTATCCTTCCATTGTCATTCCCATAGGCGCTAAGCACAGAGTTCGGAGTCCACTGGAAAGGTGGCCACACACGACCAGCATGGACAGGCCTGAGATGGAGTCCAGGCCCTATGAATTCCTTCTTCAGAGGGAAAATAGTAGAGTGCCCAGACAAAGCAGAGGATTCATGAACGGACTAAAATGAGATCTGTGTTATTTGTAGGGATCTTTACATATTGCCTATGAACACCAGCTACTCCTTTCCTGAGGGTCCTAGCCAAGACCCCAGCTTTGGACGACAGAAGTAAGTTAGGAAGAACTCAGAGATGTGGATACTGGAGTGTGATAATGAGGTTATCATTATAGAAGAGAAAATAGGCTGGCTTTAGTTAATATTATAAAAATTGCTTTTCTTTGCTTCTTAGCATTTTAATTTTTAATAGTACAAGTCCTCAAGGGAGGAAGAATTAGGCAAAGGGTTTAATCATAAAATGTTATTTACTTTACAAACAGATGTATGGACACACACACATACACATGCACGCACACACACAATTCTTGGCAACTGCAATGTAACAGAGGCCAGCCCTGGCTTTCTGGAGCAGCAGTAGTTTCCCCTTCAGCGGTGCAAGGATAGGAAACACTCAAGAAGTTCCATTTTTACACAAATCCTGGTATATTTGTTTAACCTCTCTCCTTGCTCCATATGTACCTTCTAAATTATAAAACTAGGTTTTATGCAGTACTTAATACAGGCTAAAAATTTTAACAGTATAAAAGGAAACATTATGAAGGACAAAAACTTTTCTCTCTGCCCTCAGTCGCACTTCTCAAAGGCAATCCCTGTAAACAGTCTCTGTTTCTAATTCTTTTTTTTTTTTTTTAAGTCATCTGTATTTGTTACAACTTTTTAAAGCAGAATGTGACTTGAGCACTACATTTCCATTCACAAAACTTGCTCCAAGTTACTTTTCCAGCGGCTTTACAACATGCCTGAGCAGGCTTATAAGTTTGCTACTCTAAACAATATTTTTCTTTGGAAAACAAGCCCTATGTATGGACAGCGACTCCAATCAAGTTGGTTCAGCTTAACACACTAACTTCTAGAGGCCTGGCACATGCAGTCATAACTACAGGGGATGGAAGTTTTAAAAAGTATATCCCAGAAGATGAAAACTTGCTTTAACAAGTGTTTCTTTTAAACATCACGGTATATACTTCAGAACACTTCAGTGACAGAAAATTTTGGTCTACTAAAGAATCCGCTTGATAGCTAAACACTTCAGACCACAAAGTTAACACAGGTTACATACACACCTTACAACAAACGTAACTACTTCCATCTGTTAAAATAAGCCAACATGAAACTAGGAAAAAACAACTAGCTCTGCTTTAGTGCTAAAAGTATCACAGTATCACACTTAGTATAAAGGAATCTTATCCTCCCCTCATGTAGTTTCTAATTCCTATAGTGATCACCGTTATACTCTTATACATTCTTAGTTCTCTGTTACTGATTTATTAACTTTAGATGATTTCTTTTTTTCTGCTTTGGAAGATGAAAAATTTCAGTGTATTTTACCACCTCCTACTTTCCCTTGTTTCATTGTATCTTTTTGATCAATTGCTCTCTGACCAAGTTGGCATCTGGCACGGTGGGGATATATTTGACTTTAGGATAATAAGGGTTGCCCTTTGTCAAGTCTCTGTTAGCATATTGCCAGGCAGGCAATATGCTAACAATTTATATATGGTAATTTAGTTAATCTTCAGACCCATGCTATTCGAGAGGCAGTACCCACCTTTTACAGATAAGTAAATTTAGGTTTTGGCTAGTTATGTTTCTTGCTCAGAGTTCTATAGTTAAGACTGGTGGAGTTTAGACTTAGCCTTGACTCTCTAACAACCAAGTCCACTTAAACATTACTGACCTACAAAAACAAATGCTTTAAGGCTAGTCTAGTTCTGCCAAGGTATATTCACCTTGTTCCTTTGTTCTGCAAGTTATGTATGCATAAGTGTATGTGTGTGCATGCACATGTTCATGAGTATCCACATTTATAAAGTAGAAATAAAATCTATGACAGATATTTAAAAGGGTGGGGGAGGGAAAGATAGATGGTCATAAGTTTCTTCATATAGGGATACATTATTATTTTGTGGATGACAGTAAATTATCTTCTAAAGATAATAAAAGGAGGAAAAGGTCTTTTATATGTACTCAAATATTTACCATTTCTGACACTCTTCTTGCCTTTTTTGAAGATCTAAGTTTCTATATGGTATTATTTTCCTTTAGCCTGAGGAACTTTTAAAAAACATTTCTTGGGGAAAATTTCTGGAAATAAGATAATGGTGTAGAAAGATCCAGAACTCACCTCCTCTCACAAAAATTACAACCACTTATGAGCAACTGTTAATTGGAAAGACTGGAATCTAATAGAAAAAGATTTCTACAACTAAAGATACAGAGAAAGATATACCCACATGAATGCAGGGTTCCAGAGAATAGCAAGGAGAGATAAGAAGGCCTTCTTAAGTGAACAGTGCAAAGAAATAGAGGAAAGCAGTAGAATGGGAAAGACTAGAGATCTTTTCAAGAAAATTAAAGATACCAAGGGAAAATTTTCATGCAAAATGGGCATGAAAAAGAACATAAACCACAAAGACCCAAGAGATGCAGAAGAGATTAAGAAGAGGTGGCAAGAATACGCAGAAAAACTGTACAAAAAAGGTCTCAAAGACCCGGATAACCCCAATGGTGTGGTCACTCACCTAGAGCCAGACATCCTGGAGTGTGAAGTCAAGTGGGACTTAGGTAGCATTACCACAAACAAAGCCAGTGGAGGAGATGGAATTCCAGCTGAGCTATTGCAAATCCTAAAGATGATGCTGTTAAAGTGCTGCACTCAATACATCAGCAAATTTGAAAAATTCTGAAGTGGCCACAGGACTGGAAGAGGCCAGTCAGTTTTCATTCCAAGCTCAAAGAAAGGCAATGCCAAAGAATGTTCAAATTACCATACAATTGCACTCATTTCACATGCTAGCAAGATTATGCTCAAAATCCTTCAAGCTAGGCTTCAGCAGTACATGAACCGAGAACTTTCAGATGTACAAAACTGGGTTTGCAAAAGGCAGAGGAACCAGAGATCAAATTGCCAACATCTGTTGGATCATGAAAAAGCAAGGGAGTTCCAAAAAAAATCTATTTCTGCTTCATTGACTACGCTAAAGCCTTTGACTGTGTGGATCACAACAAACTGGAAAATTCTTAAAGAGATAGGAATACCAGACCACCTTACCTGTCTCCTGAGAAACCTGTATGCAGAACAAGAAGCAACAGAACTAGACATGAAACAACTGATTTGTTCAAAATTGGAAAAAGAGTACATCAAGGCTGTATATTGTCACCCTGCTTATTTAACTTATATGCAGAGTACATCATGTGAAATGCTGGGCTGGATGACTCACAAGCTGGAATCAAGATTGCTGGGAGAAATATCAACAACCTCAGATATGCAGATGATACCACTTTAATGGCAGAAAGCAAAGAGGAACTAACAGAGAGCCTCTTGATGAAGGTGAAAGAGGAGAGTGAAAAAACTGGCTTAAAACTCAACATTCAAAAGAAGAAGATCATGGCATCTGATCACATCACTTCATGGCAAATAGATGGGGAGAAAGTGGAAACAGTGACAGATTTTCTTTTCTTGGGCTCCAAAATCATTGCAAATGGTGACTGCAGCCATGAAATTAAAACACGCTTGCTCCTTGGAAAAAAGCTATGACAAACCTAAACAGCATATTAAAAAGCAGAGACATTTTGTCCACAGAGGTCCATCTAGTCAAAGCGATGGTTTTTCCAGTAGTCATGTATGGACATGAGAGTTGGCCCTTAAAAGAAGGTGGAATGCTGAAGAATTGATGCTTTTGAACTGTGATGTTGGAGAAGACTCTTGAGAGTCACTTGGACAGCAAGGATATCAAACCAGTCAATCCTAAAGAAATCAACCCTGAATATTCATTGGAAGGACTGATGCTGAAGCTGAAGCTTCAATACTTTTGGCCACCTGATGTGAAGAGCTGACTCATTGGAAAAGACCCTGATGTTGGGAAAGATTGAGGGCAAGAGGAGAAGGGGGCGACAGAGGATGAGATGATTGGATGGCATCACCGACTCAATGGACACAAGTTTGAACAAACTCTGGGAGATAGTGAAGAACAGGGAAGCCTCACATGCTGCAGTCCATGGGGTTGCAAAGAATTGGACACGACTTAGGGACTGAACAACTGAAAGACAACAAAAGATATAAAGAAGGAACCACAACAAACTGATTAGAGGGGCAAAGTCATCATATAGTCAAGACCCATACCCCAGGTGGTCACCCACAAAGGGGAGGATAATTACAGTTGCTTAGGGTCTCCTCAAGGATCAAGGGGTCTGAACCCCACACTGGGTTCCTCAGCCCAGGGGTCTTATACTGGGAGGAAAAGCCACTAGAAGGTTTGGCTTTGAAGACCAGCTAGGCTCACTTTTGGGAGGCTCAGAGCGCCATGGGAAGTAGACTCTACTCTTAAAGGGAGCACACAAAATCTCACATGCTCCAATATCTTGAACAGAAGTAGTAATTTGAAAGGAGCTGGGTGAGATCCACCTGCTGATCTTGGAGAGTCTCCCAGAGAGTCAGGAGGCAGCTGGAGCTCCCCCTGGGGACACAGACACTGGTGGCAACAATTCTTGAGAACTCATTCTACCACTTGGACACTGGTGCTGATGGTAGCAAGAATAAAACTGCAAAAACCACAAATATGTGGAGGCTAAACAATATACTACTAAACAACCAATGGATCACTGAGGAAATTAGAGATGAAATTTTAAAATACTTGGAGAAAATGAAAATGAAAACACAACAATCCAAAATCTCTGGGATGTTTTAAGAGGGAAGTTTGTAGTAAAACAAGCCTACCTCAGGAAAAAAGAAAAATCTTAAACAACACAACTTTACACCTAAAGGAACTAGAAAAAAGAAAACAAAACTCAGTAGAGGGAAATAATTCATAAAGATCAGAGCAGAAATTAAATGAAATAGAGATTAAAAAGCAATAAAAAAGTCAATAAAACTAAAAACCAAAACATGGTACCAAATCAGACAAATATATAACAAAAAACGAAAAATACAAGTCAGTGTCACTGATGAACATAGATGCAAAAATCCTCAACAAAGTATTAACAAATAGAATTCAAAAATATGTTAGAAAGATTATTCACTGTAATCAAGTGAAATTTATCCCAAGGATTCCTGAATAGGTCAGTATGCCAGGATAGGTCAATATCCACATATTAACAAATTGAATAATAAAAATCATATGATCATGTTAATAAATACAGAAAAAATCTTTTGACAAAATTTGACATCCATATATGATGTTGAATCAATGAAGTGGGTATAAAAGAAACATACTTCAGCATAATAGAGATCATATATGATAAGCCCACCCTCTTTGACATAAATCATAGCACTATATTATTGGATCTATCTCCTAAGGCAAAATAAATGAAAGCAAAAATATGGAGCCTGCTGCTGCTGCTGCTGCTAAGTCACATCAGTCGTGTCTGACTCTGTGCGACCCCACAAATGGCAGCCCACCCAGGCTCCTGTGTCCCTGGGATTCTCCAGGCAAGAACACTGGAGTGGGTTGCCATTTCCTTCTCCAATACATGCATGCTAAGTTGCTTCAGTCGTGTCCGACTCTGTGCGACCCCATGGACAGCAGCCCACCAGGCTCCCCTGTCCACGGGATTCTCCAGGCAAGAATACTGGAGTGGATTGCCATTTCCTTCTCCATATGGAACCTAATTAAACTTAAGCTTTTGCACAGCAAAGGAAACCATCAACAAAACAAAAAAAATACCCTACTGAATGGGAGAAAATATTTGCAAATGATGTGACCAGCAAGAGGTTAATATCCAAAATACAAAACCAACTCATACAACTCAAAAAAAAAAAAAGAAAAAGAAAGAAAGCAGCCCAATTCAAAAATGGAGTGAACATCTGAATAGGCATTTCTCCAAAGAAGATATAGAGATGGCCAACAGATACATGAAATGTGCAGCATAGCTAATCATGAAAAATACAAATCAGAACCACAAAGAAGTATCACCACACACCTGTCAGAGTGGCTGTCATCAAAAAGAACAAAAATAACAAATGTTTGCAATATGTTTAGAAAAAGGAACCCTTGTACACTGTTGGTGGGAATGTCAATTGGTGCAGCCACTATGGAAAACAGTACAGAAGTTCCTCAAAAAACTAAAAACAGAGCTACTATATGGTCTAACAATTCCACTCCTGGGTATCTATCAAAAGAAAATGAAAATACTAAGTAGAAGATATATATAGATATAGATATATGTACCCCAGTGTTCATAGTATACTGATATATCTATATAGTAATCCTATCTATCTATAGATAGATAGATAGATAGATATAACCCTCCATATATATAGAAAGAGAGATATGATACTCAGCCTTAAAAAAATGAAATTTTGGCATTTGCAACAACATAGATGGACATGAAGGTATTGGAAATGATTGACATAATAGTGGATTGATTGACTCAGACTTTATGAATCTTGTTGTTGTTGTTCAGTCACTCATCCAACTCTTTGTGACCCCATGGACTACAGCATGCCAGGCTTTCCTGTCCTTCACTTACCCCCAGGACTTTGTTCAAACCATGACCACTGAGTCGATGATGCCATCCAACAATCTCATCCTCTGTCGCTTAGTAAAATAAGTCAAGCAGAGAAGCATAAATACTGTATGATATCACTTATATGTGTAATTTTAAAAATAAAGCAAATGAATGAATATAACAAAACAGAAACAGACTCACAGATACAAAGAACAAACTAGTGTTACAATACTTTGGCCACCTCGTGGGAACAGTTGACTCGTTGGAAAAGACCCTGATGCTGGGAGGGATTGGGGGCAGGAGGAGAAGGGGATGACAGAGGATGAGATGGCTGGATGGCATCACCAACTCGATGGACATGAGTTTGGGTAAGCCCTGGGAGTTGGGGTCACAAAATTCATGGGGTCGCAAAATTCACGGGGTCGCAAAGAGTCGGACACGACTGAGCGACTGAACTGAACTGAGTGGTTACCAGTGGAGAGAGGGAAAGGCGAGGGGCAAGACAGAGGTAGATGATTAAGAGGTACAAACTACTAGCATAGTGTTAGTGACTACTAGTGTAGTGTTAGTCACTCAGTAGTGTCTGACTCTTTCTGACCCCATGGACTGTAGCCCACAGGCTCCTCTGTCCATGGAATTCTCCAGGCAGGAATACTGGAGTGGGTTGCCATTCCTTTCTCCAATATAAACTACTATGTGTAAAATAAGCTACAAGGATATACTTACAGCACAGAAATATAACCAATATTTTATAATAACCTTAAATAGAGTATAATCTATAATATTTTGAATCACTCTATGTACCCCTGAATATGATGATATTCATCATATGAATAATATGATATTATAAATCAACTATACTTCAATTTAAAAAAAATGAGGAACATATCTGCTGGCAACTAAGTCTCTTATTCTTTGTCTGCAACATGTCTTTTAAGGGGTATTTTTGTTAAATATATAATTATATGTTGGCTGCTTTTTTTTCTTTGCACCCTTTGAAGATCTTATTCTATTTGCTTTTGGTTTGTATTTTCTTTGATGAGACATCAGTGATTTTCTTATCTCTGTGCCCTTGTTTTCCCTGTTAACTTTTTATTATTGATTTTCATCAGTATTCATTTGTGTAATTTGTAGCTTTCTCTGTATTTATCCTGCTTGAGGATCATTGAGCTTCTTGGATCTTTAGGTTGATATTTTCGTCAAATATAGAAAAATTAGCAACCATTATTTTTTCAAATATTTTCTCAGGCCATCCTCCCTACCACTACACTACCTCCCTAATCTTTGAGACTACATTTATGCAAATGTTAGACTGCTTCATTTTGTTTCACAAATCGCTGTTTCCCTATTCATTTTTTAAATTGAAGTATAGGTTATAGTTTTTCCAGTAGTCATATATGGATGTGAGAGATGGATTATAAAGAAAGCTGAGCACAGAAGAATTGATGCTTTTGAACTGTGGTGTTGGAGAAGACTCTTGAGAGTCCCTTGGACTGCAAGGAGATCCAACCAGTCCATCCTAAAGGAGATCAGTCCTGGGTGTTCATTGGAAGGACTGATGTTGAAGCTGAAACTCCAATATTTTGGCCACCTGATGCAAAGAGCTGACTCATTTGAAAAGACCCTGATGCTGGGAAAGATTGAAGGCAGGAGGAGAAGGGGACAACAGAGGATGAGATGGTTAGATGGCATCACCGACTCAATGGACATGAGTTTGGGTAAACTCCGGGAGTTGGTGATGGACAGGAAGGCCTGGCGTGCTGTGGTTCATGGGGTCACAAAGAGTCGGACATGACTGAGCAACTGAACTGAACTGAACTGATTTACTATATTGTGTTAGATTTTGGTGTACAGCAAATTGATCCAGTTATATATATGTGTGTGTGTATGTTCAGATTATTTTCCATTATAAATTATTGTAAGTTATTGAATATCATGCCCTGAGCTATCCAGTAAATCCTTGTTACTTATCTCTTTTGTGTATGGCATTTTGTATCGGTTAATCTTATAATGTAGTTCCTCCCCCTTCCCTTTCACCTTTGGTAACCATAAGTTTGTTTTCTACATCTGTGAGTCTGTTTCTGTTTTGGATTCTCCTCCTCTATGCCAGGATCTAAATGCCTTTAAAGCTGGGGCATTTGCAGGACTTACCTCATTTGTTTCCCTCCTTCAGAGATTACGGTCTTGTGAAGCTTGTTGTTCAGTATCTAAAAATAGATGTTTTAAATATTTGCCTGTCAGTTCAGTTGCTCAGTCATGTCTGACTCTTTGTGATCCCATGAACCACAGCACACCAGGCCTCCCTGTCCATCACCAACTCCCAGAGTCCACCCAAACCCATGTCCTGTTGAGTCGGTGATGCCATCCAACCATCTCATCCTCTGTCATCCCCTTCTCCTCCTGCCTTCAATCTTTCCCAACATCAGGGTCTTTTCAAATGAGTCAGCTCTTTGCATCAGGTGGCCAAAGTATTGGAGTTTCAGCTTCAACATCAGTCCTCCAGTGAACGCCCATCCTTTAGGATGGACTGGTTGGATCTTCTTGCAGCCCAAGGGACTGTCAAGAGTCTTCTCCAACACCACAGTTCAAAAGCACCAATTCTTCTGCACTCAGCTTTCTTTATAGTGCAACTCTCACATCCATACATGACCACTGGAAAAACCATAGCCTTGACTAGACGGACCTTTGTTGGCAAAGTAATGTCTCTGCTTTTTAATATGCTGTCTAAGCTGGTCATAACTTTCCTGCCAAGGAGCAAGTGTGTTTTAATTTCATGGCTACAATCACCATCTGCAGTGATTTTGGAGCCCAAAAAAATAAAGTCAGCCACTGTGTCCACTGTTTCCCCATCTAGTTGCCATGAAGTGATGGGACCAGATGCCATGATCTTAGTTTTCTGAATATTGAGCTTTAAACCAACTTTTTCACTCTCTTCTCGTTCACTTTCATGAAGAGGCTCCTTTGTTCTTCTTCACTTTCTGCCATAAGGGTGGTGTCATTTGTATATCTGAGGTTATTGATTTGTCTGTATTTATCCGTATTTTATTTATGGCAGGGGATAGTATCAGTTAGTGCATCACAGGCTGAAGTTGAAGTCCTCTATCCTCAGAGTTTTAATCTAATAAAATGAAGGTCCATTTGCTGATGGTTATACTAAAAGCTTAGAAATTGAGATAGTCTTATCAAACTGCACGGCCACTTTGTGTTTTGTTCCCATGCAGATATATAGTTAACAACACCTTGAAGCTTCAGCCAATATACCAACCAAGTCTATACACCTTCTGAAATCCGTCAGGTTTTACCTTTCACTGTCATTTCTTATTGGTTGATTAGTGTGGGTTCAGCTACTTTTTGAATACCCTGTTCTTACTTGGGGAGATGATTTTTTTAATGTGATTAGTTATCATGTGCTATAATTATTTTTGTAAAGTCATATTTTATTGAAGTATAACTATCATACAGGAAAAAATGCACAAATCATAAGTGTATGGCTCAAAGAATGATCACAAATTTAATGTGCCCATGAAAATAATACTCAGGTCAAGAAATGTGAGACTTCCCTAATGGTTCAATGGTTAAGACTCTGTGCTTCCACTGCAGAGGGCATGGGTTTGATTCCTGGTCAGGGAACTAAGATCCCACATGCCATGAGGCACAGCTAAAATAAATAAATAATAAAAGGAAAAAGAAAAATGTACTTGACAAAATTAAAAAGTACATTTATTTTTAAAAAGAAAGAAATGTAACCAGTTCTTCAAAAGTCTCTCTTGTACCTCCTCCCCATCAGCACACCCCTTCCAAAGATAATCAATACCCAGACTTTTAAAGCTATACATTAATTTTGCTTCTTTTTAAACTTCATATGATTGGAATTATACAGTATGCACTTGTTTTTGTGTGGCTTCTTATTCAGTATCATGTTTGTGAAATTCATCCTTGTTAGCGTAGTTTTATTGGCTCATTTCGTTCTTTGTATAACATTATATGAATATATGATGTATAATTATCACTATTGACTATTACAAGGGAACACTGCCACATTTAGAACTATAGTATCTTTTGCCCATTTAATATATTTCCATTGCAAAACCCTGGAGATATTATTAGACTGGAGTTTCAAAAAATGTTATCATACTCTCTATATACTGAGCTTTAAAGCTCAAATTCAGATGAATTCACATGCATCTATCAACTGTGTACTACATGCCGGTTCCAGGCTAGACACCAGGACACCTTTGAGAATTTCATCATCTAATGAGGAATAGATACAAAAGTAGATGTTTAGATTCTGTCTAAAAATGAGGAGAGCAGCCTGGTTTGTACAAATGGTGTTTGATCTCTGTGTTTTACCTCTTTGGGGCATTTTCTTCCAGGACAGACAGCATGGAGAGCCAGCTGCTTGGCAGCCTGTGGGAGACAGGAAGAATGTCCAGAGCAGTGCACTTGTGTAGGATTGCAAACTTTCATCAGCTCTGGTTTCTAATATCTGCATGTGTTTTTATCACATAGAATGTGGAGGAATGGGGTGAGTAGCCAATAGAGTTCTTAATGATGTTAAAAATGATAGCTGTTAACGTTTTTGTCTTTCCTCTGTGCTGGGAGCTGTCCTAAGCATATTACAAGTGCTATTTATTCCTCCCAGCAACTTATAAGGTGAATGCTATCATCAGCCCGATTGCCCAGATGATGGAGTTGAGATGGTGAGAGAGTAGCTTGCTTGGCATCACACAGTAAGTGGTGAATTTGGATTTAAGTGATGGACACAGGATGAGGGTCTATTTCCCCACCCTGTTGCTCTACTTCAAAGTCTCTTGCTACTGCCCTGACGCTGTTAATTAGGGTTTGCAAATCTTTGAAGCTACTGGGGAAATGATACTGATGAAATCTCAAGTCTGGGAAGGAATTTGCATTTTTCTATCAAGTTTACATGCATTTTTCCCATTTGACACCCATAGCTGTTCTCTGTAGTAGAGCCCAGGTATTGTTATTACTGTCTTTTGCAAAAGGGAGAGACTGAAGCCAGGAGGGGTTAGATGACAGGAGTCACACAGTTAATTATCGACAGTCCACAGCAGACTGTCCCCTGCCTCTGGTTTCCCTTCTAACCTGCAGATGGAGCTGTGTTATCTCAGAACTCCTGTTCCCACCTCCAGACACTTTGAGCTCCTCAAAGGACTTGGGGAGCATCTTTCCTCCCTCTGTGCTGTTGCACAGCACTTGCCCTTGCCTTGAAGGCTGATTTGGCTCTTTCCTCCCCCTTTAGTCTGGAACCAAGCTGCTCTGATTTGAATCCAGCTCCACCATTTACTGTGAGCCTATGTTTCCTCATCTGTAAAATGGAGAGAATAATGTTATCTACTTCATAGGGTGTTGTAAGAACTAAATGAGGGTTCTCATGCAGGGCTCTCTGTACAGGGCTGGATGGATGTATACAGTATGTGCTTAATAAATGTTAGCTGTTGTGATCACTCCTTCAGTGATGATCACTTCATCATCTTGGTGGTGAGTCCCTGGTCGAAGCCTCCTCCAACCCTTTGAGCCTTATATTAGCCATCTGTTGGATGTTTCTACCACCTTCGCCCTCACACCTAAGGTGGCACTTGTCATACCTGTCCATATTCCTGCTTTCTGCATCACTTCCCAACCTTCCCTGACTATAATTTCTTTATTCACCTTTGGATCTGCAGTGTCAGGCACAGTGTTTAGCACATAATGGGTGCTCAATAAATATTTAGTAAGCAAGTGACATTATTTTAGTTGATATTCATCCAAGTGTCAGTAGGCTGGTTTTCAAGGGGACCTCTGAGTTTGCAGGGGAGTCCTGCTGGTACAAACAGCTCTTTTGTGCAGTATGTAAAGACCTCCCTCTAAGTGAATACACTGAGATGCTCAGAGCTGATGTGGCCCTATGCTAGCTAGGGTGCCCAGTTTAGCCAGTCCAGCTCTGGCTGAACTTCAGCCCTCCACTCCCCTTCCAGCCCAGGACCAAACTGGAGATTTCAGATGCCTCATAGCACAACCTCATATTGCTGAACAGAACATCTGGTTGAAGAAATAGTGTCCTGCCAGCCCCAGTTCACAGCAACCAACCTCATATGAGACAATGTGCTCTGGAAATGGAAGAAAAACAAGCACCACAGAGGTTGGTCCTGGATTGCTGCGGCCAGCAAAGCAGGTAGGAATCGAAAGTGGTTGATGTACAGTTTGGGGAAAAGAAACTAGAGACAGAATTAAAGTTTTAAAGATGGGACAGGGGACTCAAGACCTCTTGGGTCAAGAGCCCTGTTCCTCAGAGCCACATCACTTTTATTTAGTGTCTTGGCAAGCAGAAAGTATCTGTTGTGTTACGATGAAGTCAGCCTCCTGTGTCCCTGGTCACATCTCCCATTTTATTGATTACTTTAAACTATCTTTGTTATTTTCTTGTACAAGGGCTATCACCTAGCTGGAGGTCATAGACCCACATATGCCTTGGGAAAACATCTTAGTGTGTGCACAAGCAGTGTTCTGAACTTGCGCTGACCTGGCGTTCCAAGGTCCACACTATGTTTTTCCTTAGCTTAGCAGGGCATGACAACCCCAACTGATCAACCTGATGTACTTTTATTTGGGTTATGCTGTATTGCTATATTTTGCTTTTATTCTTTTCCCATGGTGATTTTCTCATGGCTTAGCCAGAGCAACAGGCAGCTGACTATTAACCCCTGCATATCCCCCTTTTTGTTTTTGTAGCAGAAGATATGTTGATCTCGCAACTTCTTTCTTCATTAGTTCTTGGAGGGTTTTTCGTGTGCATCTGAGGACTAAACAGAAGATTATAGTGAAACAGCAAAACATAGCTAGTGTTCAATGAGACCACCTCCGATACCTTTGATCCACTCGAGAGGACTCAATGAGTTAAGGCCCTCTGCTATTCCTTGAAGTGTATCTGTACCTGGTAATAGTCTAAGAGAAGCATGCTACTTGCCAATGATTTTTGCTTGTAGCTTTTTAATATCTAGAGTAAGGTTGTCAGCCATATGGCCCTGCAAGTGCCATCTAACTTTTTCCCAGGAGTGTTTAGATTGGTTATATTCCTGGGGGGGTCACACAAAAAGTAGTAATGTTCCAGTCACACTTTAAATGTATTTGTAATTTAAGATTTTGTACTTCTTCTCCTAAGAGTAGCACTGCATTTTCTAAATCCACCAACCTGTTGTTAATCTCCTCATCTATATGAGTTTGGGCTCCCCAGTATACTCTGAGATTTTTGTGTATGTCTGGAGACAGTCTTTTTTTTACCTTGATGAGGCTGTTCAGAACCCAAATGTCTCCAATTTCTGGAGGGATGAGGCAGAGAGAAAAGAAAAATGTTTTAATTTTACCCACAGGTGTAAATCACTAAATTGTTTTAAACCATCAGTGACTTGAGGAGAAGAGTTTTTTATATCTGAAAACAAAGATTAGAAGCCAGTAATATGAAGCCAGTAATATGTCAGACAAAAAAGTCATGAAAATTGTAGTCATATTTAGCAGTCTGTTCAATCTCATGTAACCAATCCTTTTGTTTTGTGGTCCTTGCCTGACGACAAAGGACGTCAGTGAAAGTGATAGTCTCCAAGAAGCTCATGAAATTTTTGCCAGTGTCTGTACGACCTGTCCAGCAAAGTGGGTGCCCTGATCACTGGAGATTGCAGAAAATGTATTTTAACCATTTTTTTTTCCATTGTGAGATATTAACCCTACAGCCAGGAAAGGCTTTATCCTATCAAATAAAAGTGAGGTTTGTCAGGGAGCCAGGAAAAGCCAAGTGGCCATCTTGGATTTCCCATAGCCCCAACTGTTTGGTTTATAGCCATTTTATCCATTTTAAATTTCCTGATGAGGGGTTAATTTTGTAGAAGCAGAATGAGCTTTGTCTATGTGTGTCATAGTCTCCATAGATCATTGTGAAATAACACTCATTCATTTTATCAAAGTAACAAAAGATTTTAAAAGCAAGTATGAATCACTTAAAGACAAAGAAATTTACATAGTCTGTTATCAAAAGCCATATTCCAAGAAGACTTTGTTTTTTTTTAACAGGAAGAGAAAATCAAATTCCAGATTGGTACCAGCTTATATTCATTGTGAAACAATAGTTATTCACTTAGTCAAAGTAACAATAAAAGATTTCAAAGGCAGTTTAATGTCTTAAGAAACTTGTATCATGCACAAAACTCTCTTCCACTTGCCACAAACCTTTTTTACACTTCTGTATTCATCACTCTATTTGCCCATTCAGAGAACAGCCACCTGTAAGTTCAGATTTACTTCCTTTTTCCTTAATAGAATGTAATTCCATTCCTTATACCTTTTTATTAAAAACACATCTTACTTTCCTTTAGCAACCATGAACTGTACTTTATATCATCATTCTGTAGATTGGTAAATATAAATCACCCAAAGCTATGTCATTTGCAAAAGTATCTTCACAAAGTCAATAAATAAACATTAATACCAGGTATCAATTCAATAGTGAATATTTCCCAGTTCACACAAGCCTGAAATTCATTTTAGTTTAATTTTTTGAATTTAGAATTGTTTGATTCATAAGCACTTACTTCTCTTTAGGCCAATTAAATAGAGCTCATTGACCAATCAGCCTTTAGCAATTTTGTCCAAGGACGAAGACACACACTGAGACACACATAAATTTAGACAGACATATAGACAGAGATCTCATAGTTTTCTGCTTGATATTTAAAATGTCTCTTTTTTTCTGCTTGATATTTAAAATGTCTCTTTGCCCCTTCTTTTTTTCTTGGTTTGAGTTCTACCAATTTGTTCATGGCTGGAGTCCCAGATAGAGTGGGCTGTGTATCCCAAGGACATGATAAGAGTTAACTTAGGTTTTTTTTCCCAGGCCTGTTTTTGTTTCTCAGGCAGAATTGGAGCTCCAAAAAAGTATTTTAACAAGCCAGCTTTTTCCTAATTGCACGTGCAAAAAGAACCGGTTTTGCAATTTCAAAAAGACTTCATTTTAACCAGTTTTCTCTGGAGTCTAAAGAATATCATGGCCATTCAGTGTCAAAAATGTCATCTCTCTTTTTGTAGTCATAGTTTCATAGTTAAAAATTAAACCAGAGAATGTTCAAATTGGCTCTGATGACAGGGGCGGACAGACTGATAAGAAGCTGTCCCAGCAGAGATTATCTCTCTGAACAGGTGAGGTCTTCGCTTAAAGAAAACCTGTCCTTTAACCTCTATTTTCTCCCAGGCTCTTATGCAGTATTGCCTCACCTGTTCTATAGCCTGATCTTCCATAAGCACTTGATCTTGAGTTCTCCCCCAATTTCCACTGCCTATCAATTGATCTAAAGAGATGGGGATCTGTCTGGCTTGGTCATGAGCCACCATAATCAAATGGGAACCCTCAGCTAGTCCCTGCACTATTTCCAAGGTAAAAGGAGAATTTACTCCATAATTTTGAACAGCTTGCTTAAGTTCCTTTAGTATTTTGAAGGGAATCTGTTTGTATACAGCCTCATACACCCCATTAGGATTATTAGGATCTTTCCCAGGAGCTACTCGTTCATGTATTGTCATTGGAAATGTCATAGTCATAGCCTCCAAGTCACCCTCCTGTCGAGTCTGACAAATACCTTTCTGGAGGGGTGACAGAACTGCTGTCCATGACAAGGAAAGAAAAGCTTGAGTCACTCCAGCTGTTAAGATAGGAGCAGGAGGAAGAGGAGATAAAGAAAATTCGTCCTCCCCAAAGGAAGGTACAGAAGGGACTGTAGCTTTAAGAGTCTCCTGCGTTTTTTATTCTACCCCCTCGGGCTTTGTGTATTCAGGTTCTCCCTTTGACTGGGTTTTACCTTCATCCTCACTCCCTTCTGAGCTTTCTGGAGTCTAAAGAGATTCTAAAATTGATTTTATCAGTGTCCAAATTGATCAGATAGATACAGGCAAGGGCTCTCCCTTGCAAAAAGCCTCTCTAATTTACTACCTACCTACTCCCAAGTTTCTAAATCTAAAGTACTGAAAGAAGGGAACCATGGGCAATGTTTTTCAATGGTTTGTAAAAGCTCCAATAGCCGGCCCTCACTAATTTTTTTTGTCGTTCACCGCCCTGCCTGGGCCCCGGCCCCATAACAATACAGCCGGTATTGTTCCGAGTTTTCTGAATTTCCTATATTTAACCCTGGTTTTAATGCCTGAGAGTGTTATTTACCTTAAAGGGGGATTTTCAGAGGCCTCACCCGACTCTTCTTCAGGACCCTGCACTGATATTTCAGCTTCAGTTTGGCTCAGGGCTATCCTTAACTTTCAAGAGCCCCACATTGGGCGCCACTTGCTGCAGCCAGCACAGCAGGTAGGGATCGAAAGTGGTCGACACACAGTTTGGGAAAAAGAAACTAGAGACAGAATTAAAGTTTTAAAGATGGGACCGGGGGACTCAAGACCTCTTGGGTCAAGAGCCCTGTTCCTCGGAGCCACATCACTTTTATTTAGTGTCTTGGCAAGCAGAAAGTATCTGTTGTGCTATGATGAAGTCAGCCTCCTGTGTCCCCGGTCACGTCTCCCATTTTATTGATTACTTTAAACTATCTTTGTTATTTTCTTGTACAAGGGCTATCACCTAGCTGGAGGTCATAGACCTGCATATGCCTTGGGAAAACATCTTAGTGTGTGCACAAGCAGTGTTCTGAACTTGCACTGACCTGGCATTCCAAGGTCCACACTATGTTTTTCCTTAGCTTAGCAGGGCATGACAACCTCAACTGATCAACCCGATGTACTTTTATTTGGGTTATGCTGTATTGCTATATTTTGCTTTTATTCTTTTCCCATGGTGATTTTCTCATGGCTTAGCCAGAGCAACAGGCGGCTGACTATTAACCCCTGAACTGGATAAAATCATAAAGTACATTAAACTTGTTTCCAGCACCCTCCCTTTCCTCTTCCTGGCATACCTTCAAACCCATTTGACAAATTATTGTATCTTCCATTTGTAAGTCCCTGTGGCAGATGTGGGGTGTAAACAATTTGCTCACAGTCTAGCAAGGAAGGCAGACATACATACAACCAACTCTAATTGAAGCCAGACTCTGCAAATAATCGTAGCTAACATTGGTTATTTGTTATATGCCAGTCACTGTCATTTTTATACGCATTGTCTCATGTAATCGTCACAAAAACCTCCTATGATACAGATTTCTCCATCTGACAGCTGTGGAGGGAAGTTACCTGGCCAAGGTCACCCAGCTAGTAATTAATAGACAAAGGAGGGAATTTAGAGTCATACAGTTGGGCAGCAAAGCCTGGCTTCCTAATAAATAAGTTATCCTACCATTCTAGAAGTCTAAGGAAAATCCCATGAGAACCAGAATAAGGAGTGGTGATTTTGGGGGAAGACATCTCAAAGGATGGGACACTTCAGTCTGCTGGGAGCTGGCACATGAGATCCCACCCATGACAAGGTCATGAGGGAGAAAACCTGACAGGCAAGGCGGATCCGGTTTTCAGGGATTCTGAAAAAGCCAGTTCACGAGATCCCACCCATGACAAGGTCACGAGGAGAAAACCTGACAGGCAAGGCAGATCAGGTTTTCAGGGATTCTGAAAAGCTGCCCCCAGTGCTCACCTTAAAGATGATATCTGTCTTTCTGATGCTTGCTTCAATAGACTACTCCCTAATTTCTGTGACACAGGCAGAAGGCCTTCCCTGATCTCTTTCCAAATAAGAATCAATTTACCCTAATCATAAAACAGCATAAAGAACCTGATCATATAAAGGCCCTAATAGACATAGAGCCTTTCTGGGGGGTGAAGGAATCCTATTAGAAAACATAAGAAAAATTATTCTAAAGGTGGTTATTGGGTTAACATTTGCTTGCTGTGTTTTTGCTCTTAATGTGCTAAGGTTGTGTTATAGAAACCATTGTTAATATAGTTATAGATCTAGAAAAATAAGAGCTTAGCCCTAGTGTGGTAACAATGAAACGGTTGTTAATTATTAGCCAGGAGTGCTAGGCAGGGGCTGCCTCACCAAAGTCAGAGTCAGTGTGGGGTAAACTTCTTAGATAAACACAACTGACAACTTCTGCAGAAGGATTAATTTTTGTGTTAACAAGGTTATGCTTCTACTCTGTACTGTTGCCCTATGAGACTGCTACCTTTCAGTTAAGGTCACCATAGAAACAGAAAATTGGTTTACATTCACCTGATTTGCATAAAATGTTAATAGGCCCCAAGGCCAGAAGATAATGTACAAGACCCTCATAAACAAAGAAGTATGCAGAAAACACCCTGGTTTCATGAAGAACAAGCTGATGTAATGTTAAACTATCTTCCCCTTAGAAATGTACTAACTTAGGGTATAAAAGCTACGGTAAAAAATAAAGCATTGCCAGACCCTGCCAGACTCTGCTGCACCCCCGTCTGGTCACTCTCTCTCTCTCTCTTTCTCTCTCTCTCCCTCGCAGACTTGGCCCTATCAAGGCTGGTCTCATGTGTCTTCTCTCGCTGACGCCGTTCATCCTGAGGGTACCCCCTGGATCCTGCCGAGGCTGAACCCTGGCAAGTTGATTTTGGGGGAAAACTTCTCAAAGGATGGGACACTTCAGTCAAACCTAGAAAGATAAGTAGAGTCTGGAGCCCACAGTAAGCGCCTTTGAAATCCCTCGGTGCTTAAAGACCAGTTCTCTCTCTTTTACCAAAACTACAGGTTAGATTTAAGAGTAAAAAGCTTTTTCCACTTTTTCTAAGTTCAAAGTAGGGAACCTATTTACATTTTTGTCCTGGAGATTTGAAGGCAGAAATCCAAAGTTTGTCTTGCAAGGTCATGGGCACATTTGGTAAACAGTTTTTACAAGTGGCAGTGATTGGTCATGCTTTTACTTGGCCAAAAAGGTCAGTTTTCATTCCAATCCCAAAGAATGCTCAAACTACCGCACAGTTGCACTCATCTCACATGCTAGTAAAGTAATGCTCAAAATTCTCCAAGCCAGGCTTCAGCAATATGTGAACCGTGAACTTCCAGATGTTCAAGCTGGTTTTAGAAAAGGCAGAGGAATCAGAGGTCAAATTGCCAACACCTGCTGGATCATCAAAAAAGCAAGAGAGTTCCAGAAAAACATCTATTTCTGCTTTATTGACTATGCCAAAGCCTTTGACTGTGTGGATCACAATAAACTGTGGAAAATTCTGAAAGGGATGGGAATACCAGAACACCTGACCTGCCTCTTGAGAAACCTGTATGCAGGTCAGGAAGCAACAGTTAGAACTGGACATGGAACAACAGACTGGTTCCAAATAGGAAAAGGAGTATGTCAAGGCTGTATACTGTCACCCTGCTTATTTAACTTACATGCAGAGTACATCATGAGAAACGCCTGGGCTAGAAGAAGCACAAGCTGGAATCAAGATTGCCAGGAGAAATATCAATAACCTCAGATATGCAGATGACAGCACCCTTATGGCAGAAAGTGAAGAGAAACTAAAAAGCCACTTGATGAAAGTGAAAGAAGAGAGTGAAAAAGTTGGCTTAAAGCTCAACATTCAGAAAACTAAGATCATGGCATCTGGTCCCATCACTTCATGGGAGATAGATGGAGAGACAGTGGAAACAGTGTCAGACTTTATTTTTTTTGAACTCCAGAATCACTGCAGATGGTGATTGCAGCCATGAAATTAAAAGATGCTTACTCCTTGGAAGGAAAGTTATGACCAACCTAGATAGCATATTAAAAAGCAGAGACATTACTTTGCCAACAAAGGTCTGTCTAGTCAAGGCTATGGTTTTTCCAGTGGTCATGTATGGATGTGAGAGTTGGACTGTGAAGAAAGCTGAGCACCGAAGAATTGATGCTTTTGAACTGTGGTGTTGGAGAAGACTCTTGAGAGTCCCTTGGACTGCAAGGAGATCCAACCAGTCCATCCTAAAGGAGATCAGTCCTGGGTGTTCATTGGAAGGACTGATGCTGAAGCTGAAACTCCAATACTTTGGCCACCTCATGCAAAGAGCTGACTCATTGGAAAAGACCCTGATGCTGGGAGGGATTGGGGGCAGGAGGAGAAGGGGATGACAGAAGATGAGATGGCTGGATGGCATCACCGACTCGATGGACATGAGTTTGAGTAAACTCCGGGAGTTGATGATGGACAGGGAGGCCTGGCGTGCTGCGATTCATGGGGTCGCAAAGAGTCGGACACGACTGAGCGACTGAACTGAACTGATACTTGGCCAAACCACATTTTAAGTATATTTTCTCCCTTGTGTGGTCTTTTTGGTTGCTTCTGACTCCATAACCAGTGATATGCCCCAAAGAATTAATGTTTAATCACCTGCCTGTGCAGAGTGAAGGTGAAGACTGGGGCACATCCTCTGTGTCTGTTCCCTGTGAGCTCTATTCTCTGAAAAAGTTTGGAGGCAGCCACAATTGAGGGCAGCCTTTGTGGTGAAGAATTATCACACCTCTCGATGATTTGATGAAAGTGCAGATCGGCTGACGCACTAGATTTGTATTGGTGAGTGTGTGTATGTGCTTCAAGGCAGTGTTTCTTATACGTCAATATGCATATGCATCCCTGGGGACCTTGTTAAAATGCAGATTCTGGTCCAGCAGCTCTGGAGTGGGGCCTGAGATTCTGCCTGTCTGATTCTAGCAGGTGTTGGTAATACCGCCCCTGCTTAGGCCACGCTTCAAATAGCCATGCCATAGGTCATTGCATGTCTTAGTCTCAGGACTTATTTTGGTACCAAATGACCAAGCGCTCCCTCCCCAGTTCCCCCCACATACTGAAGAAGGAAATGGCAACCCACTCCAGTATTCTTGCCTGAAAAATTCCATGGACAGAGGAGCGTGGCAGGCTGCAGTCTTTGGGGCTACAAAGAGTTGGACCTGACTTGGCCACTAAACAACTACAACAAAAGCATAACATAGTGTTGTAATATGTTAGAGAGAGCCATACCTATGACTTAATTAAAATTACTTTATATGATATATATTTTTTAGACATTCAATTTTCACAAAAGTCTTCAGCCTTTATTAGTGGACATCTTCTGGAATTCCCAGAGGCACCTTTACATTTAATTTAGACAGATTTAGAAAGATTAAAGAGAGTCATCCTTTTCAAAGGGTTTCAGTGTTCAGTCAATTGAAATGATCCTATTATGCATCAAAGAAATGCCAGCTTCATTCACATAGGCTTTCCTTCCTCTATGTTCTGTTTTAATGACCTCAGCCCTTTTCATTTTTCACTTATGACCTGTTTCAACCAGTTTATCTATCCCCTGGCTTTAATTAACACGGGTACCTGTCCATGACCACTACATCTTTAGCCCTACTCCAGTCTTCTCTCTGAGCCCATAATTAACTACCCTATTATTTAATTTTTTTTTTTTAATTAATTTATTTTTTATTGAAGGATAATTGCTTTACAGAATTTTGCTGTTTTCTGTCAAACCTCAACATGAATCAGCCATAGATATACATATATCCCCTCCCTTTTGAACCTCCCTCCCATCTCCCTCCCCACCCCACCCCTCTAGGTTGATACAGAGCCCCTGTTTGAGTTTCCTGAGCCATACAGCAAATTCCCGTTGGCCATCTATTTTACATATGGTAATGTAAGTTTCCATGTTACTCTTTCCATACATCTTCACCCTCTTCTCTCCTCTCCCCATGTCCATAAGTCTACTGTCTATGGCTATTTCTCTATTGTTGCCCTGTAAATAAATTCTTCAGTACCATTTTTCTAGATTCCATATGTATGTGTTAGAATATGATATTTATCTTTCTCTTTCTGACTTACTTCACTCTGTATAATAGGTTCTAGGTTCATCCACCTCATTAGAACTGACTCAAAGGCATTCCTTTTCATGGCTGAGTAATATTCCATTGTGTATATGTGCCACAACTTCTTTATCCATTCATCTGTCCATGGACATTGAGGTTGCTTCCTTGTTCTAGGTATTATAAATAGTGCTGCAATGAACAATGGGATACATGTGTCTTTTTCAATTTTGGTTTCCTCAGGGTATATGCCTAGAAGTGGGATTGCAGGGTCATATGGTGGTTTTATTCCTAGTTTTTTAAGGAATCTCCATACCGTCTTCCATAGTGGCTTCATCAGTTTACATTCCCACCAACAGTGCAAGATCATTCCCTTTTCTCCACACCCTCTCCAGCATTTATTGTTTGTAGACTTTTTGATGATGGCCATTCTGACCAGTGTGAGGTGATATCTCATTGTAGTTTTGATCTGCATTTCTCTAATAATGAGTGATGTTGAGCATCTTTTCATGTGTTTGTTAGCCATCTGTATGTCTTCTTTGGAGAAATGTCTGTTTAGGTCTTTTTCCGCTTCTTCATTGGGTTGTTTCTTCCTCTGGCATTGAGTTGTATGAGCCACTTGTATATTTTGGAAATTAATCCTTTGTCAGTTGTTTCATTTGCTATTATTTTCTCCCATTCTGAGGGTTGTCTTTTCATCTTGTTTATAGTTTCCTTTGCTGTGCAAAAGCTTTTAAGTTTAATCAGGTCCCACTTGTTTACTTTTGTTTTTATTTCCATTACTCTAGGAGGTGGGTCATAGAAGGATCTTGCTTTGATTTATGTCATCGAGTGTTCTGCCTATGTTTTCCTCTAAGAGTTTTATAGTTTCTGGTCTTACATTTAGGTCTTTAATCCATTTTGAGTTTATCTTTGTGTATGGTGTTAGGAAGTATTCTAATTTCATTCTTTTACATATAGCTGTCCAGTTTTCCCAGCACCATTTATTGAAGAGGCTGTCTTTGCCCCATTGTATATTCTTGCCTCCTTTGTCAAAAATAAGGTACCCATAGGTACATGGGTTTATTTCTGGGCTTTCTATCTTGTTCCATTGGTCTATATTTCTGAGGTTTCTTTCTTTGTCAGTACCATACTGTCTTGATGACTGTAGCTTTGTAGTATAATCTGAAGTCAGGAAAGTTGATTTCTCCAGCTCCATTCTTCTTTCTCAAGACTGCTTTGGCTATTCAGGGTCTTTTGTGTTTCCATATGAATTGTGAAATTTTTTGTTCTAGTTCTGTGAAAAATGCCATTGGTAATTTGATAGGGATTGCATTGAATCTGTAGATTGCATTTGGTAGTACAGTCATTTTCACAATATTGATTCTTCCTATCCAGGAACATGGAATATCTCTCCATCTGTTTATGTCATCTTTGATTTCTTTCATTAGTGTCTTATAATTTTCTGTGTACAGTTCTTTTGTCTCCTTAGGTAAGTTTATTCCTAGATATTTAATTCTTTTTGTTGCAGTGGTGAATGGGATTGATTTCTTAATTTCTCTTTCTGATTTTTCATTGTTAGTATATAGAAGTGCAAGTGATTTCTGTGTATTGATTTTGTATCCTACAACTGCTAAATTTACTGACTAGCTCTAGTAATTTTCTGATACTATCTCTAAGGTTTTCTATGTACAGTATCATGTCACCTGCAAACAATAAGAGCTTTACTTCTTTTTCAATCTGGATTCTTTTTATTTATTTTTCTTCTCTGATTGCTGTAGCTAGGACTTCCAGAACTATGTTGAATAGTGGCAGAAGTGGACACCCTTGTCTTGTTACTGCTCTTTGAGGGAATGATTTCAGTTTTTCACCATTGAGAATAATGTTTGCTGTAAGTTTATCATATATGGCCTTTTGTTGGTCTTTTAATGGACCAGAACCTGGTGGTCCAGAGTCGACGATAAGAAAGTAAGAGAGAGAAAGAGGCTGATAGCGCTTGTTGGTCCTTTAATGGACCGGAACCTGGTGGCCTGGAGAGTAAGAGAGAGAGAAAGAGGCTGATATCCCCTGGTTTACGTGGAAAGCCAATAGAGTCCTGTTCTTAGGGCTCGCGCTGCTGCATGTAGGCACCAGGCGCCCTCTCGAGTGGGTGAAGGCACAGCGCGCCTTCTCGAGAGGGTCTTAGAAGCCCGGGCAAGAAAGTGAGCTCAGCGGGCCTCCGCGCTCCAAGGAATTAGCCAGAAATAGAGAGAGAGAGAGAGAGAGAGAAAGAAAGAAAGACACGGGGACCAAAGCTCTGATGGAGCAAAGGTGTTTTAATCAACATGGCGTGGGCATATATACTGTCTTACAAGGTGGTTATTCTCAGCAAAGACAAAGATTAAAATTCCAGACTTACAAAACATAAGATGATCCCTATCAAAGAGAGAGAGTTGCAAACAATCACCTTTTACCATTTGGCTCATAAAAAGGAAGAGGGTACTTATCACTGTAATGAGAAATGCCTGGATTCCTCAGCCCCGGGAAAGGCGTGCCTCTCCTCTTAATTCCTGAATATTCAGGAATCAGTAAGGGCCAGAGGGTTCCTGACAGATCCAAAACAGCACACAGGAAGCCTCTTGTTAAATGCTTCCTGACAGTGATTGCAGCCATAAAGTTAAAAGACGCTTACTCCTTGGAAGGAAAGTTGTGACCAACCTAGATAGCATATTAGAAAGCAGAGACATTACTTTGCCAACAAAGGTCTGTCTAGTCAAGGCTATGGTTTTTCCAGTGGTCATGTATGGATGTGAGAGTTGGACTGTGAAGAAAGCTGAGCACCGAAGAATTGATGCTTTTGAACTGTGGTGTTGGAGAAGACTCTTGAGAGTCCCTTGGACTGCAAGATCCAACCAGTCCATCCTAAAGGAGATCAGTCCTGGGTGTTCATTGGAAGGACTGATGCTGAAGCTGAAACTCCAATACTTTGGCCACCTCATGCAAAGAGTTGACTCATTGGAAAAGACCCTGATGCTGGGAGGGATTGGGGGCAGGAGGAGAAGGGGACGACAGAGGATGAGATGGCTGGATGGCATCACTGACTCAATGGACATGAGTTTGAGTAAACTCCGGGAGTTGGTGATGGACAGGGAGGCCTGGCATGCTGCGATTCATGGGGTCGCAAAGAGTCAGACATGACTGAGTGACTGAACTGAACTGAACTGAGCTGAACTGAACTGAGGGTTAGTTCTCTGGTAGTCTAGGGTCTTGGAGTCAGTGCTCCCACTCCAAAGGCTCAGAGCTTGATCTTGAAAAGCTCCCCCTACAGTATATTCTGTGTCTGTTGCGTTCACCTTCCAGCTGCCTGGGTTAACTAGAATCCTCTCCTCCAGACCGTCCTCTGCTACTCTTGCAAGAATCTCAGCCATCGCCACAGAGGTCCCCGTCACCAGAACAGTCTCGGTCTCTAGTACCAAAGCATAAGCCACAGAACCAGAGGAGCACCTCTACCACTAGTCAGGTTACCTCTTACTGCACACTGGCCCTGACTTCGGTCTTATTCTTCATATTAACCCATCTTCCATGTCATGATTCAGAATGCAAATCTTATCATATTGCTTCCTGGCTAAAAAATCTTCAGTGATACTCCATTGCCCATAGTAGAGCTTCTAAAAGATGTGTGCTGCAATGAATTAAGACATGCCAGACATGGCTATGTATGTGGCCAGACAGCCACAAGCAGCCTTAATATTTTACCCTGGTGTCCATATGTGTATTCATTTTCCATTTATGTCATGAGTGGTATGGTAAGGAAGGACTGGCTATAATATTAGGTTCAAACTCCAGCCACTTGCCAAGTTCTCCCTCTCATCTCTAGTACTCACTGCTTCATATCTTATTATCAAATCAGTGCCATTTCCTGCCATGTGCAAAGCTGTTTCATATCTATATCATTGTACAGAGGGTAAATTCATCCATCAAACTTGGGATGAACCTCTCCCTGTCTCTATCTGGCAAATATCTACACATCTTTTAAAATGTAATTCAAACTTCTCCTTCATGGGTAGTCTTCTCTGAGTTTCCAGGATGAAATGGCCATTTCAGCCTTTGTGCTTCCACTGTAATTCCTAATCCACCTCTATTATGGGATTATCATACTGAAGAGCATCTTTTGGTTAGTATGTTTATCTCCCTTGCTGATCTGAGACTTTTCATCTTTGCTTTCCTAGTGCTTGACACACAGGAGGCTTAAGAAAAGATTAGGTGAACCAAATGCAATGAACTAGTTTACATCAGTCAGGATGGGCTAGGTTATGCTGCTACAACAAATGACTTAACACAACAAAAGTTTATTTTTCTGTCTTGTTGTAATCATTCAGGTTGATGGATATTCCATATGTAAACTCCTATGTGTGTATAATTTATAAATATATATAACATATGTATATTTAAATTATGATGTAATGCACATAACATAAAATTCAGCATTTTAATCAGAGTGTACAATGTAGTGGCCTTAAGTATATTTACAATGTTGTGAAACCATCACTGCTATCTAATTCCAGAAATTTTCATTAACCCAAATGGAATTCACACATCCATTTAGCAGTCACTCTTCATTCCCTACTCCATCAACTCTCACTGCAGCACCTTGCAATCATAATCTGCTTTCTTTATTTGCCTATTTTGTGTGTTTCATATAATCGGAATCATATAATATGTGGCCTTTTTTGTCTGGTTTCTTTCATTTAGCACACTGTTTTCAATTTTCATTTATGTTGTGACATGTATCAGTGCTTCATTCCTGTTTATGACTGAATAATACCATTATGGGTTTCCCTGGTGGCTCAGTGGTAAAGAATCTGCAAGCAGGAGACTTGGGTTCAATCCCTGGGTTGGGAAGATCCCCTGTGTTCTTGCCAGTGTTCTTGCCAGGAAAATTCTGTGGACGGAGGTGCAGTCCTCCCATGTTCAAGAAATGGGAGCACTGAGATGTTTGTGAATATTCCTAATGATGTCACAGAGTTAATACCAAGGGAAATGAGAGATTAGCTCAAAACAGCCCCATCATTTCTCTGCAAGTTCATATGCACAAATCAGGCCAGTATCTGTTACTTAAATATTATAAAGTTTCCAGAAGGAAGATGAACAGAGAATTGCTGAGAGTGGTGTGGTGGTGAGTTAGTTGCTCAGCCGTGTCTGACTCTTTGTGACCCCATGGACTGTAGCCCGCCAGGCTCCTCTGTCCATGGGATTTCCCAGGCAGGAATACTGGAGTGGGTTGCCATTTCCTTCTCCAGGGGATCTTCCCCACCCAGGGATCAAACCTGGGTCTCCTACATTGCAGGCAGATTCTTTACCGACTGAGCCACCAGAGGCCCAAGAGTGGTATAGAATGAGGTAGAAGAGGAGGGGAGAATAAAAGCCAGAAGGAAAGAAGAACAGAAACAAAAGAATTTCCAAAGAATTCTTAGTTTTGTTAATTAATTATAAACACATTTTGTATCTTTGAAAAAAAAAATAAACCTCTTCTTTTTAATACAATATAGTGTAGCTAGAAATCACTCAAACTATGGCAATTTCACTTTCATACTGGAGTTGGTTCAGCCCTCAGCAGCTTCACAAGTAACTGCTGCAGTACATTTTGTTAGTAAAATAACTGAACAATCATTTTCTGATGAAGCTACAAAATCAATCTGAAAAAAATGTAGAAATAAAAATCCGCATGGGAGGATTTTCCTGAAAAGGAGCACTGCATGTCAACAAGCTTCTTCTGTCACCCAGCAGCTGCCCTTTAGAGTTCCCTCCAATGGGGTGGTTTCAGCTGGCAGCTGGTGCAACCTTGAAACTATCAGATTTGTTTTCCTGCTCCCTGATGTGTAGAGGTCACTGCTGGTTACAATGTGGTTGCTATTCAGTATTATCTGGAGTGTGATAACCCGGGCAGAATTGCCTTGAAATGCTCTTTTTTTAAAATCTTGATGTTGACTCTGCATATACAGATGGGTCACACTAGATGCACATTTCAAAGCCTAAGGGTATTTACATTTTAAAAATAAGAATGACCATCAGGGGCGGTAATGGAGGGGATGGGGGGATAAGCATTATACTTTGTCTAGTTTGTAGCTGTTCAATCAATAAGTTAACATTCATTATTCAAACTGCCTGGGTTTGAATCTTGTCTCCACCACTAAATGTATGTCCTTAGGCGTACTTACTAATCTCCCTATGGTGTATTTGAATCATCTATAAAATGGCACTAATAATATTTACCACATAGACTTGTGATGATTAAATGAGCTCATACACATTAACAGTGTTTAGGAAGATGTACGGTACACAGTAGCCCTGTGTAAGCAAAACCTTTGATTGTTTTGGAATCATGTTCTATCTTGACAAATCACTTTTCTTCCACCCCTCCCTGACTGCATTAGGTATCCCTGTTGTGCGCTTCTCTGGCAAGCTGTACTTTCCGATGGCTACACAGCGCTTAATTGGAATTACAGTTTAATTTTCTGTTGAATTACCTGTGTCCCCCAATAGCTGGAAACTTCCCTGATGGCTCAAGTGGTAAAGAATCTGCCCACAATGTAGGAGACACAGGAGATGCAGATTCAGTCCCTGGGTCAGGAAGATCCCCAGGAGGAGGAAATGGCAATCCACTCCAGTATTCTTGCCTGGAAAATCCCACAGACAGAAGAGTCTGGTGAGCTACAGTACATAGCATTGCAAAGAGTCAGACCTGACTGAACACTGCATGTGTGGATGCCCAATAGCTGAATGCTCTAGGTAGGTAGAGACCCGGTCCATATTGTGCACCACTGCATCCACATGTGTTGGAGGTCTTACTTACCTGTTGTGCTTTGAGCAGGATAGTATGAGGATGCAAAAGTTGCCGACCTAACCTACTGGGGAACAAGGAGCAGGCAGCAGCTGACTGAGATTTACCAGGACTTTACAGAGATTCAGAAGAAAGTTTGCCAAGTCATAAGCATGCAAGCATGCATTTTGAGCAGGGAATAATCTTAATTTGAGGTCTTGTAACATTGCTGCTTGAGCATGATGTAGCTACCAACTGACCCTCTAGGGAACAAAGGCACACATTCATTATCTTGTCTTTGAACCCTTTTTTGCTTGTAATGAGATTCATTTAAATTCACTTCAGAATGGTCTGGTGGGAGAACAGAGAATATATAAGGATAGCCTTGCTGTGTCTCAGAACCCAAGGGCAGGAACACAGCTGAGTTCGCTGCCCGGCTCCCATCAGGAACTAAGGCACCCTTTGACCTCTCTCTTTCTCTCTGGAGCTAGATGCTTCCTTGACCCTGGACCTCCTTGCCCTTCTGCTGCTTCTTCTCTTTCTTCATTTCTCTGTTTAATGCAAGAAAAGTCTCTCAGCTTCTGTGGTTAAGTGTCCCTCCGTTCCAGCTGTACCCTGAGAATAACGAGCAGCTCCTTAGCTGCCAAACTTAATTTTCAGGAGAGAATCTGATTGGTTCAAATTGAGCCAGCTGTCTCACTGGATCTGGTTTATAGTTGCCCAGGATCATCTATCACAAACCAGGTTGCCAGGAGTCTACTTTCATGGTTGAGCAGTTCACTCTGAACGGGTTCACTGAGAAATGGGCGGGTACTCCATTAGGCTTCTGTTAAAACAATATCATTCAAAGTGGTCTACAGTATTCTGCAAGATTGGGTAAGACAATAATATTACAGAGAGAAGAAAACATTTTAATGAACCAGAAACCACTGCCTTTGTGTGACTTTTGAAAATTGTCCCTTTAATGGCATTGAAGAACACACAAATAAAACTTCTTTTGGACGGGACATCATTCAAAATGAACTACACAGTTCTCTGAAAGCAAGAGAACACATGCTCCCCACTTTGCCTGGAACTTTCATCCCTCCTTATACATTCAACTAGTGCCTACCCACCTTTCAGATCTCTCTTTTACATATTCCCCAGGTGAAGAGCATGTTTTGTTCCCCCCCCCCCCAAGGAATTTATTTGGCTTGATCAGGGATGGGGAGGGCCTTGCATCTAAAAGGAGGTGTTGGGCTTCTTGATAAGTGTGGCTTGTGCTGGGCAGCACCCAAGGGGCCAGTGAGAACTTGATCTTGGACTTGGGAAGCTACTTGACTACCGGTCAGTGCCACTTCGCTGGCTGTGAGCTCTTTCACCTTCATGATCTGAATCAATTGGGCCATGCCAAGTGCCCATGTCATGGTGGCATGGCGTGATAGCACCTGCAGAGGTCAGATCTGAATACCGGCAGTATACCTGCAAACTATTTTACCGGAATCCTGGAGAATATGTTTGATTAACAAGCTCAGGTATGCAAGATATGAACACTTAGCTTTCCACGAATGAACTTGATTTCTGTTATAAGGCCTTGTCTGGATTTGAGTGATTGCCAGACCACTTTCCCAGTGTTACACCAAACACTGGAATTGAGTGTTTAACTACTAGAGAGAATGGTGGGGATGGGGCCAAGTCAAATGCCTGGTTTCTGTTTGCTGGCATGTGCTAGGAAGTCCCCATTTTCACCTGGGCTTTAGTTGTTAATCCACAGAAGTCCTAGTCATCATTCCCACCTTGGCTCACTGGGTGCCTTCTCAGGAGCACTAAGCTCCTGGTTTCCAACATCATACCAGGCCCACATGAACCCCATAGCATTGTTGCTGCCCTTTACCATGCCTGCATTGAATTTAGGGAAATTGTTTCTGTCCCCATACATACATGGGTGCTGAGATCCTCAGGAAACATTTCTTGGGCCCACTTGCCCACACCACTACAGCCATTTTTAGTCTGAGGTCTTACCTCCGGTCCTCTCCCCACTCAGCTCAGAACCCCAATCTTATTTACAGTGTCTGCTGTTTTGTACCACTGGGACTTTACTGAAGAGAGGCCGTTTAGGTTCCCTTCACATTAAAACTTCAAAACCTATCCAGGATCTCAGTCCTGGAGGGGAACCTCCACCATGCCCAGGCAGCCCATGGGAGAAGCACTGGTAAATGTTCCTCTCTTAGAGCCAAGTAGAACCAGTCTACTCCCAAGCCAATGTCAGAGAAACTTTGTCTAATCTGGAGATGGCAGGTAGAGGAGGAGTGGGATAGGAGAAAGAAGGGAAGAGAAATAAACAAGAAACAAATGTAGGAGTGGACAAAACTGAGTTTCAAATGGCTTTCTTTGCCTTTCTTTATACGTGGCAAGATTATAGAAAGCTCCACTTAATGAATCCTTTACCCACTTAGGAAAGCAGTGATCACTGAGAGTCAATGAGAATTTACTAGTTAAGTTAACCTTATTTTTATTTTTTGATGATTTGCAAAGCTTCAAAATCAAGGATATGCTGGAGGTGGTGTTCCCAGATTTCTGCAAGGCAGGTGGGAAAGCAGTGGTCACTGGGAGTTGGTAAGAATCTTTAGCATTAATAGGTACTTTTACATATGATATTTCACTTAATCCTAAAAATAACTCAATGAGTGGAAGAAAAGCATATATCAAGTGTCAGTTGTCTAGTGCTATGTAATATACTACTCCACAACTTAGTAACTTAAAACAACAATCATTTTATTTATTCGCAGTGTGGACGGGGCTCAGGGGGAAAGCTTATCAGTTGGGGGTGGAACATCCAGTTCCGCAGTGGCTCTTTCACATGGTCTGTGAGTCTGTGCTGACTGTCAGTTGGGAGCCTCAGTTCTTGCTCTCAGCTAGAAGGACAGTTAACTTTCTATGACAACATGACTGGGCTAAGGCATGCTCTCAGATAACTGGTAAAATATTATTTCTGGGTATGTCTGTGAGGGGTGTGCCTGGAAGAGATTAGCATTCGAATTGGTTGACTGAGTAAAAATCAACCTCACCAGTGTGTGTGGGCTTCATGCAATCCCCTGAAGGCCTGAATAGAACGAAAGGCAGAGGAAAGGTAAGTTTGCTCTTTATGTTTGAATTGTGATATCCATCTGCTCTCCTTGGATATTGACACTCCTGGTTCTTGGGGCACTAGACTCTGGCAGGAACTTATGACATTGGCTTTGTTTGTTCTCAAGCCTTTGGGCTTGAGCTGGAACAAAACATCAGCTTTCCTGGGCCTCCAGCTTATAGATGGCAAATCATGGGACTTCTGAGCCTCCACAGTCATGTGAGCCAATCCCTTATAATAAATCTCTAGGGACGTCCCTCGTGGTCCAGAGATTAGGACTCCATGCTCCCAGTGCAGGGACACTGGGTTTGATCCCCAGTTAGGGAACTAGATCCCACATGCCACAACTAAGACATAACACAGCCAAATAAACAGGTAAATAATTACTTTAAAAATCTCTCTATATATGTTTATCCTATTAGTTCTGTTTCTCTGGAGAACCCTGGCTTATTAATACAGCTAGGTTCCTCAGTTCTATTCCATATAGCTCTTCCTCATGATTAGCTTAGGCTTCTTCACAGCACAGGGTAGACTTGTTTTACAGGGGCCGGTTTCCAAGAGTGCAATAGCTGTAATCTTAAGGCTTTAGGCCCAGAACTTACACAATGTCACTTTTACCATAATTTATTGGTTAAAGTAAGGCAGAAGGCTGGCACAGATTCAAGGTGAGAGACCATACAAGGTATGAATACTGGGAAACACAGTTCATTGCGGTTACTAAAGTAACACATTGGGCTTGGGATTTACTGGCTCACATTTACATCAGGTCCGAGAAATGTGGCTAACTCAGGAATGCCAGTAACAAAGCACTCAGATGAGGTCAACATGAATATGCTTCTCTTTGCCTTTCACCTCTGTTCCCTCTGTGTTGACACCAGTCTCAGGCAGACTCCTTGATGCTGGTGGCAAGATAGCCACAGTATTTCTGACTTGCAAGGATCCAAGGAGAATCATGTATCCAAACATCCAAGCACCTGTCCTGTGACTGGGAGGATGGAATGTGCTGATTGGCTTGTCTGGGACATGTGCTTACCTATGGCATATGTTGTTGATTAACTGCCTACCCAGCAGCATTTCCCAGCCCTCTTCTCCATTTAGTGAGAGTCTGAAAAAGCCAAATACTCAATTTCTCTGCTTCCCTTACAGCTAAGGATGTTCATGTGTTTGAGTCTGGCCATTGAGGTAATCTTTCAGACTTCCAGGGAAAATTTTTACTGAGAGTTTAGCTACTTCATGGTGCTGCTGCCTCAGCATCTCCATTGTTTGGCAAAGTGACCTGTGGGAGATTTAAACTATCACTAGCCCTGTCATGCAAGCTCATACTCTAAATCATAAATAGCCTGCAGAGTCACAAGTAAATGTCAGTAACTGCTATGATTTCCCCAATAGCCTCTGTGATAAACAGTCCCTCCTACCTTGCAGGGTCTTCCCACTGTGCCCTCCCCTGTTAGATAAGACCCCTGTTGGTGCTTTCCAAAGCCCTGATCTTTTTACTTTTTAGTTTTTGACTTTTTATTTTGTATTGGGGTATAGTCAGTTAACAATATTGTGTGATAGTTTCAGGTGAATAGCAAAGGGACTCAGCCATATATACATGTATCCATTCTCTCCCAAACTCCCCTCCCATCCAGGCTGCCACATAACATTGAGCAGAGTTCCATGTGCTATACAGTAGGTCCTTGTTGGTTATCCATTTTAAAAATAAACCCTGCTCTTTTGAATGGACCATTTCAGCCTTAGCCTGAGTACTCCATAGCACTCCACCCACAGAGCCTGATAAATGCATGTACCCCAGGTCCTGTCTCTCTTTTTGCTTGCACCCTGCCTTAACTTCCCTGTGTGGTGCATCAAAGAGTGCAGTGTACTTCCTCCAGTACTTGTGGAGGGAATAAACCTCTACTTATTTATATATGAAACTGACCTCTATTTCCTCTTGTGCTCTTTTGGCAGCATTCCGGGGGTCTACTTAATAAATATCAATTTAACAAAGTCATAACAATCTTCTTCCCTTATTAAATGAGAAACTAGTCTTCCTTTGTGTATAAACCACACCCCACCCAGCAACTTCCTACTTTGACATTAATTTGTCATGATAAAAAGGCTGGAGCATGACAATGAGGAGAAGGCCAAGAGAATCTCAGATATGCAGGCTTAGAGTCTGGCATTGTTCAACTAATCAGAAACCTTCTTTTGTTGTTGTTCAGTAGCTCAGTCATGCCCAACTCTTTGTGACCCCATGGACTGCAGCATGCCAGGCTTCCCTGTCCTTCAGCATCTCCTGGAGCTTGCTCAAACTCATGTCCATTGAATCAGTGGAATCAGTGAAGTCAGAGGAATCAGTGAATCATTGAATCCAACCATTTCGTCCTCTATTGTCCCCTTCTCCTCCTGCCTTCAATCTTTCCCAGCATCAGGGTTTTTTCCAATGAGTCGGCTCTTCACATCAGGTGGCCAAAGTATTGGAGCTTCAATTTCAGCATCAGTCCTTCCAATGAATATTCAGGGTTGATTTCCTTTAGGATTGACTGGTTGGATCTCCTTGCAGTCCAAGGGACTCAAGAGTCTTCTCCAACACCACAGTTTGAAAGCATCAATTCTTCGGCACTCAGCCTTCTTTATAGTCCAACTCTCACATCCATACATGACTACTGGAAAAACCATAGCTTTGACTATACGGACCTTTGTTGGCAAAGTGATGTCTCTGCTTTTTAATACGCTGTCTAGGTTTGTAGAAATCTTCTACAACTATGCTATAAACATTTCTATAGTTGAAAGTCACTTGTAATTGAGTTTTCCCTTGCATTATAACTGAACACTATTCCTAGGGCTGGGGAGGTGGTATCAAGCTTGCTAAACCATATGGACTGAGAGTGTAGGAGGGGGGATTCCCCCAGAAATTCTAGTACTGTTTTCAGAAGAAGGGGACAAAGTTTGAGTAAAAGCTTGGCAGTGAAAAATGTCCATTTTAGCTCATAAGTCCTAGATCTAGGAACAGGTCTCAGGTTTGTCCTCAGAGGCCCATGAAATCAGCTTGCTTTGAATATATATGTATGTATGCATTTAAGGTGTAATTGATTTACAGTATTATACAAGCTTCAGATGTATAGCATACTGATTCACAATTTTTAAAGATTAAGCTCCACTTGTAGAAAAACTATTGGCTGTATTCCATGTGCTGTACAATATATCCTATTTATTTTATACCTAGTAGCTTGTACCTCTTAACCTCTTACCCCTGTCTTGCCTTCCTCACTTCCATCTCCTGAAACCAGCATTACTATATTCAGTTTGCACATGAAGAAACTGAGGCTGAAGGACATTGGGAGATTTTCTCCTTGTCACTCAAGTGCCTAGTGGCAACTCTGGGCCTACTACCTGGTTCTTGGATTTTGATGTTATTGTCCTGCTCCTTCCATGAAGTGGCACAAAGCAGTAGGGATAATTGTCATCCTGAAAGAAAATTAAACTCCCGGAGGATTTTGACAGGCTAGAACAATGTGCTAAGTTAGCAGAATGTGAGAGAAAATATAACAGAAATATTCTATGACCGTAAAATCAACATGAATCAATAGGGTAACGTGACAGTCAAAATGGTCAGTGTGAGATTATCGATGAAAAATTCATCAGTTGACCTAAGAAATAAATGGAGAGTTTTATTCATTTGAAGATTACAACCTGGGAAGAGCATCTCATAAAGCTCTGAAAACTATTTTGCCTGCTAGATGTCAAGGCACAGCTCTATAAGTTTTTTTGAGACAAAGGGCTGTACGTCAAGTGATGTATTATTGACAGTTTACATAATCCAGATCTAAGTGTCATCCTAGTAGGTCATGTGACCCCTTACAAGATTAAGAAGGATCTTCCATGCCCTCCTCCATGGGATCTTCCGAGCCCCGGCTTCGAACCCAGGTATCCCACATTGCAGGCAGATTCTTTACCATCTGAGCCACTAGAGAAGCCCTATGCTAGGAGAATGTTGCTCTTTATGGCTGAGCAGGTATTCCTGCCAATGGGAGAGGTTTGGTGGATGCATAATGCACAGTGCGGAGAGAGGGGAGGCCAAAGGGCAGAGAACTTTTTATGTTTAAGTTTTTCTTGTCTGTCCATAAAATATGAATTTTATTTCCTGGGGTGGATGTACAGTTGTTACACTTTGATTATATTAACAGTTGGTAGTGGGGCATAATCAATTATGCTCCAGAGGTAGCAGCTTCAGTTCAGTTCAATTCAATTCAGTCATTCAGTCGTGTCCGACTCTTTGTGACTCCGTGGACTGCAGCACACCAGGCTGCCCTGTCCTTCACCATCTCCCAGAGTTTACTCAAACTCATGTCCATTGAGTCGGTGATGCCATCCAACCATCTCATCCTCTGTCATCCCCTTCTCCTCCTGCCTTCAATCTTTCCCAGCATCAGGGGTCTTTTTTCAAATGAGTCAGTTCTTCACATCAGGTAGCCAAAGTATTGGAGTTTCAGCTTCAGCATCAGTCCTTCCAATGAACACTCAGGACTGACGTTCTTTAGGATGAGCTGGTTGGATCTCCTTGCAGTCCAAGGGACTCTCAAGGGTCTTCTCCAACACCACAGTTCAAAAGCATCAATTCTTTGGCACTCAGCTTTCTTTATAGTCCAACTCTCACATCCATACATGACTACTGGAAAAACCATAGCTTTGACTAGATGGACCTTTGTTGGCAAAGTAATGTCTCTGCTTTTTAATATGTTGTCTAGGTTGGTCATAATTTTTCTTCCAAGGAGTAAGCATCTTTTAATTTCATGGCTGCAGTCACCATCTGCAGTGATTTTGGAACCCCCAAAATAAAGTCTGTCACTGTTTCCATTGTTTCCCCATTTATTTGCCATGAAGTGATGGGACCAGATGCCATGATCTTAGTTTTTTGAACACTGAGTTTTAAGCCCAACTTTTTCACTCTCCTCTTTCATTTTCATCAAGAAGCTCTTTAGTTCTTCTTCACTTTCTGCTGTAAGGGTGGTGTCATCTGCATATCTGAGGTTATTGATATTTCTCCCAGCAATCTTGATTCCAGTTTGTGCTTCATCCAGCTCAGTGTTTCTGTTGTTTCATGTCCAGTTCTAACTGTTGCTTCCTGACCTGCATACAGATTTCTCAAGAGGCAGGTCAGGTGGTCTGGTATTTCCATCTCTTGAAGAATTATCCACACAGTCAAAGGCTTTGGCATAGTCAATAAAGCAGAAGTAGATGTTTTTCTGGAACTCTCTTGCTTTTTTGATGATCCAACGGATGTTGGCAATTTGATCTCTGGTTCTTCTGCCTTTTCTAAATCCAGTTTGAACATCTGGAAGTTCACAGTTCATATACTGTTGAAGCCTGGCTTGGAGAATTTTGAGCATTACTTTGCTAGCATGTGAGATGAGTGCAATTGTATGGTAGTTTGATACACATTCTTTGGCATTGCCTTTCTTTGGGATTGGAATGAAAACTGACCTTTTCCAGTCCTGTGGCCACTGCTGAGTTTTTCAAATTTGCTGGCATATTGAGTGCAGCACTTTCACAGCATCATCTTTCAGGATTTGAAATAGCTCAACTGGAATTCCATCACCTCCACTAGCTTTGTTCGTAGTAATGCTTCCTAAGGCCCACCTGACTTCTTATTCCAGGATGTCTGGCTCTAGGTGAGTGATCATACCATCGTGATTATCTGGGTCATGAAGATCTTTTTTGTATAGTTCTTCTGTGTATTCTTGCCACTTCTTAACATCTTCTGCTTCTGTTAGGTCCATACCATTTCTGTCCTTTATTGTGCCCATCTTTGCATGAAATGTTCCCTTGGTATCTCTAATTTTCTTGAAGAGATCTCTAGTCTTTCCCATTCTATTGTTTTCCTCTATTTCTTTGCACTGATCACTGAGGAAGGCTTTCTTGTCTCTCCTTGCTATTCTCTGGAACTCTGCATTCAAATGGGTATATCTTTCCTTTTCTCCTTTGCCTTTCACTTCTCTTCTTTTCTCAGCTATTTGTAAGGCCTCCTCAGACAACCATTTTGCCTTTTTGCATTTCTTTTCTTGAGGATGGTTTTGATCACTGCCTCCTGTATAATGTCACGAACCTCAGTCCACAGGTCTTCAGGCACTCCGTCTACCAGAAGTAGCAGCTTAAAGCCAAGTATTTGTTATCTCAGTTTCTGTGGGTCAGCAATTTAGGACTGGTTTGCTGGGTGTTTCTGGTTCAGTGTCTCTCACAAGGTTGCAATGAAACTTTTGGCTGGGCTGTGGTCATTTGAAGGCTTGTCTGAGGCTGGAAGAAACCTTCTATAATTGCATACTTGGCTGTTGTCTGGAGGCCTCAATTCCTCACCATAGGTTTTTTATTAGGGCTTTTGGGGTTTTCTCAAGACATAGAAGCTGGCTTTCCCCAGAGGGAGTGATCCAAAAAAGAGCAAGCAGAAAACTAACAATGCCTTTTATGAGCTAATCACTGGAGTGGCATTCTGTCACTTCTGCTTTTCTTCTATTCATTAGAAGCAAGTCACAAGTTCAGCTCATACTCAAGGCAACCTTTTGAAGACAGCGGCAAAGAATTTGTGGATATATTTAATCCACTCCCTATCACCACTGGCAAGACCATACATGAAGCATTTTGTATGATTCCGAGCACTGAAACATAATATTTTTTCTTTATAATACCTTTTATTGTTCACTTTTTGGTGTGACTATATACACAATACTTTTCTCTCCTCCTAGATTGTAAACTTCCTTAGAAGAAGAATGTAATGCATTTCTCATCACCTTATTCTCAAGGTCTAGTTTACTGCTTTACACAAGCAAGTGCATGATTAATCATTTGTTGAATGTTGAAAGAGTTCACTGAACAAAGGTCCAAAGGGACTTACTCTTCATGCCACATGAGAAATAATTGGAGTAAATTGATACTTAGCCTGGGAAGAAAAGGCTCATTAGGGAAAATGAGAACTCTCTTCAAACCTGCACAACAGAAGTGATTCATTATGGTTACCACCAAGGGAAGGAGTTGCCATTGACTCCCAGGTAGAGTAATAGATAATAAAGTAATAGATTTTCATCTGACTATAAGGAACAACTTTGTAACAACCAGAAACATTTTACAATGGCCAGAGAGCTTAAGGAGGGGATGAATTGTTTGAGTGCCTGCTGGAAGATCGATTGTCCAGAAAATTACCAAAACGATGACTACATTAGAGAGGATGTGGGATCAGATGACTTTTATGGGACCCTGAGATTATGTGACTCTGTGATCTTGGGGTTTATGCTAGTTTACCTAATTTTAAATGTCAAAAGAAGCAAACACAATACTATCTGCCTGTCCCCTATGGTAAACACCAGTTGCGTTATTTATCTAGCATGTATTCCTCTATTGCAAATGTTTCCTCCCTTTGTTTTGAGGGACTGCTCTACCCACCAGTCTTGTGATTTTAGTGGGTGCTGCTAAGCAGAGTGCTCTGCCTCTTCCCTCCGACTAAAGTAGGCATGTTGACCCTACGGATCCATCAGAGTGTTCCAGGGGTTTTTCTATTGGAACTGTTGTCTCTGGTGTGAGAGTGGGGAGAATGTGAGCCTGGGAAATGCTGGCAGTTGTATTCCAGCTTCACGAATGACCTGAACCCAGACAGGAGAAACAGAGATGCAGATGGAGAATGGGATAAACTTCTGGTTCCTGCTGCCAAATGTTTTTGAGACTCCGTGTCACATCTGCTTTTTCTGCAGTTTGGTTTCGTGAACCAATAAAGTTTCCATTTTTGTCCATAGAAGTTCAAATTTCATTTCTGTCACTTGCAATCAAAATCCTGAGCAGCTGCTTCTCCTCTCCTGACTTCTCTATTTCTGTTAACAATACTGTTCATTATCAAGCTGTGAAACCTCCAAGACTTCTTTTCCTTGCCTCTGAGGGCCTTGCCAGTACCACATGCTATGAATTTATCCTTCATAAAGTCATAAAGTTGAATGTCTGAAAACACTGCTTTGGACTGTTATTTGCTCCAGAACCTCCAAGAATATATGCCTTATTCATATTCCGCTCAAACTATGGAGTGATAGAGTGAACGTTTTTACAAAACATCATCAAACTGTTTGCTAGTTTTTTATATGCATATGCTGTGTGCTGAGTTGCTTCAGTTGTGTCCAACTCTTTCTGACCCCATGGACTGTAGCCTGCCAGGCTCCTCTGTCCATGGGATTCTCCAGGCAAGAATACTGGAGTGGGTTGCCATGCCCTTCTCCAGGGGATCTTCCCAATCCAGGGATCAAACCCAGGTCTCCTGCATTGCAGGTGGATTCTTTACCAACTGAACCACCAGGGAAGGTCTGCAAATGACTGACAAACAATGGGATACTAGACCTGGGAAAGTGGGTTTTTAGTGGTACTTTGTTCCACATGTAAGCCAGGAAAACAGGGAAAGAAGATTGGACTAGAGAAAGGAGGGAAAAGGAAGAGGTGAAATGGCTAAGAATGGGAGCTGCTATGGCACTTATTGGAAAAAAACCTGATGTTGGCAAAGATTGAAGGCAGGAGGAGAAGGGGACGACAGAGGACGAGATGGTTGGATGGTATCACTGACTCAATGGACATGAGTTTGAGCAAACTCCAGGAGATGGTGAAAGACAGGGAAGCCTGGCGTGCTACAGTCCACGGGATCACAAAGAGTTGGAAGTGACTGAGCAACTGAACTAAATTGAACTGAGGGGAATTTAGCCCAGACAGAGAAACAAAGAGTTATTTATACTGGGGCAAAATTCTTAGATACAAAGGATGCAAGATAAAAGATAGCATAGAGAAGCTGGATTCCTTAGGAAGACAGGACAAGGTCTGGGACTCAGATTAAGCAGGACAAGATTGGATAGATACAGCCATAAAAGTTACAACCATGTTTGGTTGGACTACTAGTGAAGGAAGCATGTAACTAATTCTTTCTTGCGTGCCTCATGGAACTAAGACGTTCTCATTCTACAGCAAAGTTGCTGTGCATATGCTGATGGAACACACCATTATGGGCACCTGGGGTACCATAAGGATATATGGGGACAAAGCTATAGGTTGAAATCTCCACCGAATAAGACCTCTTAATACTTTGGCCACCTGATATGAAGAGCTGACTCATTTGAAAAGACCCTGATGCTGGGAAAGATTGAAGGCAGGAGGAGAAGGGGATGACAGAGGATGAGATGGTTGGATGGCATCACCGACTCAATGGAGATGAGTTTGAGTAGACTCCGGGAGTTGGTGATGAACAGGGAGGCCTGGCATGCTGTGGTCCATGGGTCGTGAAGAGTTGGATATGACTGAGTGACTGAACTGAACTGAACTGAAGCTATACATAAAGCAATATTATGGGAGACTATGTAAATATAAGGTGTTTGCCAGGGCTCTGGCAAGTAATAGATGGAATATAATAATTTGTGATGTCAGGGTTAAGAAAATCAAGAAGGGACTCTTGGTAGTAGAAAGCCAGTACTACTCGTAAGCCTGAAGATGGGAGGGAAGGAATGATGTTAGTGGTTATCAGTAGGAGAGGGGCTGAAAGCATTTCTAACTCATACAACCAAGCCTCAGTTTTCTAATTTTCTTATTTTTTTTTAAATTGGAGTATAGTTGCTTTACAATGTTGTGTTAATTTCTGCTGTACAACAAAGTGAATTAGCTGTGTTGTTGTTGTTGTTCAGTCGCCCAATCGTTTTCTGATTCTTTGTGACCCCATGGACTGCAGCAGGCCAGGCCTCCCTGTCCCTCACCATCTCCTGAAGTTTGCCCAAGTTCATGTCCATTGCATCAGTGATGCCATCCAGTCATCTCATCCTCTGATGCCCCCTTCTCCTGCCCTCAATCTTTCCCAGTGACCAAAGTCCCAGGGACTTTTCCAGTGAGTCGGTTGTTCACATCAGAAGACCAAAATACTGGAGCTCCAGCTTCAGCATCAGTTCTTCAGGGTTGATTTTCCCTTAAGATTGACTGGTTTGAATCAACTGTATGCATACAAATATCCCCTCCCTATCAAGCCTCTTTACACTGCCACGCCCCCCCCAAAAAATTTCCTAATTTTGAAAATAACAGTATTTATTTCAGACTGTTATTGTAAAGAAAAAGCAAAGTAACAATAATTAACATTTGTATAGCACTTGGGACATAGCAGGCACTGTTTTGAGCACTTTACATATGTAAACCCTTTAAAACCTCACAAGCACTGTAGGCTATAGGCTCTATTGTGATCTCCATTTTAGAGACAAGGAGAGAGAGATTAAGTCCCCTGGCTAAAGTCACAGAATTTGTAAATAGCAGAACCAGTCCTGGACTCCTGCTAGCCTGACTCCAGGGTCTACTTATAAAGCAGCTAGTACGGTAGCACAGGGGAGGCATCCAGAACGTCTCAGCAAAGTGTGGATGCTGACGATCAGGTGCCACGGGAATATGCAGAAAAGGATCCAGGGGCATGTCTATTTGGTGGCTTGGAGGGTGGTTCTTTTCCAAAGTCTAGTTTAAAAATGAAACTGTGCACTTGGAACCTCAAGTGAAAAACTCAGGGATAGAAAGGGTTTACGACAGGGGATCAGGAGTTGTGGGGTCAATCGGATGACATTTCAGAAGACTCCCCAAGATTCTGTTCCTTCATTCTTTTCCCATTCTTGGGTTTCTGTTTCCCAGTGGTTGTACTTCCATCTCTTTGGAGCCACGGTTTTTTTCCCCTTCTGTAAGGGAGCAGGACCCTATGCAGTTTTCCCAAGACAGACCCCTGTCCCCATGTCCTATGCTTTAGCTCCCCTCTGAAGTACCTAGAGAACAGTATCTGATGCACACATCCTGAATTGTTTTACAGATGCTAAGTGAAAGTGAAAATCGCTCAGTCGTGTCCCACTCTTTGTGACTCCATGGACTATGCAGTCCATGGAATTCTCTAGGCCAGAATACTGGAGTGGGTAGCCTTTCCCTTCTCCAGGGGATCTTCCCAACCCAGGGATCAAACCCAGGTTTCCCTCATTGCAGGCAGATTCTTTACCAGCTGAGCCACAAGGGAAAAACCCCACCAAATGATGACCATGAGCACACTTGAGCCTAAGGAGTCACCTCCAGCCAATCAGAGAACTGTCCATGAGCTGATCACAAACCCTATGACTCCACTTCCTCACTGGGCTTTTAAAAACGCTTTCCTGAAACTGATTGAGGAGTTCGAGGGTTTTGAGGACCAATTGCTCTGGACTCCGTGTTTGGTGCAGGGCACTTTCCTTCACAACTTGGTGTCAGTAGGTTTGCTTTACTGTGCGCAGGAGAGTGGACCCAAGTTTGGCTTGGTAATACTTCCTCCACCAAACTTCCCCCTTCGACAGGGGACATTTATTTCCAGGAGGGGCTGAGGGGGATGAAAACATTTCAAGCATTTAATATCAAATTTGGCCAGTAGGTGTCAGCATCTATCACACACAAAAAATGAGTGATTGCTGAAGTCATCTTTACATTTAAACTCAAAGATTTAAATTGTGTAAAACAAATCAGTTTTTAATCTACTTTATTAGTGCTTAGAAATCTGTAATTCCATTTCCAGACTTCTGTTTTGCTGGAAGTATGTACAGAAATTGCCTTTTAAACATTAAAAAATATAGGGAGAAGTTTGAAGAGAAAAGCTGCCTGCTTAATGAAAAGATTAAGAAAATAATTTTCATACAGGATCATGCATTCATTGATCCATCAGCCATTTATTTGACTACTGTAATCTGTGTATTCAATGATAAAGAAGAAACCAAGAGTCTTGTAGCCCAGGATCCTGCAAGCTATAGCATACTGAAGTTTAAAATGATGTATTTTGGCTACTTGTGCCCTTTTTGGTAGAAGTTGGCCTTAGTTCTGTTTGCGCCTGCCCCAATCTATAAGTATTTTGTACAACTTACAAGAGTGTCCTATTTTAAGAAAATGGAGCATATGAGAATCTGGACTAGTGGACTAAAATATTCATTAAGCACCTATTTTCTGTTCCTTAATAACACCTTGGGTGGATAGCAAAGCTTCCTAATCACACTTAGGTATTAAAAAGCCAAGCTGAGTCCAGCCCAATAAAAAGCTTCAGTTTCACATCAACTCAATGCTCTGTCCCTCCTCCCCAGCTTGAATGACCAAGGGGGCTTGCATGGGATAGAGGGACACGTCTACTGCAGGGAAGGAAAATTTGCCATCCCAAAGTGTGTCTCTTTGGCAGGCAGATTATTTTGAGCTGAAAACAATCAAGGCCCAAACAACTAAAAACAAAACAAAAACAAACAAAAAACCACACACACACACAAATGCTTTGATCTTCTCCCTAACTGCCCAAAGAATTTAGATAGGGACCTGTTTTAGGGAGTTAGCCATCACTACTATAGATCATTACAGTATGAACTAGGCGTGAGATATTTATAGTATGAACTGTGGTGGTAGATAGGGAGGAACATAGCAGAGTCTGTTAACATTCCTGTCTATGTCCCACTCTCTCTGCATGGCCAAACACATTTTTTTTTAATTAAAAGCTTTTTTTTCAAGCAAATATTTTTTAAACGAACACTTGTTTTTCCATCTTCATGTCAATTGCCTTCCTCCCCTTTGAAGTCCCAAAGCACTACCCACAATATCCCCTTTTGTCTTTAGCTGAAGGTCTCATCCATTTTGGTGAGTTACTCAGTTTTTCTGGGTCTCTCCCATGTGTACAAGTTATTAAACTTGTTCGATTTTCTCCTGTTAATCTTGTTGTTCGTCGTTTAGTTGTGCCCAACTCTTTGCAACCCCATGGACTGCAGCATGCCAGGCTTCCCTGTCCTTCACTATCTCCCAGAGTTTGCTCAAACTGACCAGCCAGAAGAAACTTAATGGGTAGGGAGTCATTTCTTTCTCCTTGAAAAACTACTCTTACTCCTTCCAACTCTGCTTTGCATCCACTGGAACTGGAGAAGGCAGAGGAGGAACGACAGAGAGAAAATGAAAGCCTCTATACTGCATAGATGCTGCACATCATATCCACCAGAACGTAGCCCTTCTAGGTGCAGGGGAGGATGGAAAATGCAATCTCTATTCCGAATGACCATACACCCAAGTTTAGATGATATTTTCAGGCGTCACATTTTCTGACCTTTACCCTAAGGCTGTGGGTCCTCTCACTGGCAGGCAGCTGCCTACTAAGAGTACTACTGAGAAGGTTTAAGCTCTGCTAAATTTGTGGAATCAGATGCCTCACAGGAAATACAAATACCCTTGCTTGAGAAGCTGCAGCATCCCTCCTGTAGGGTAATTCTAATACTCTGGGAATATTTCCTGTTTCCCTTAGCTTTAGGGCTTTGTTGACAATTTCAAGACAACACGGAGTGTTCCATTCAATATCTTATGACCTGAGGCCCCATATGCAAATATCAGATGTGGAAATAAAGACCAACTTCATGAGAAAAACAAAGGCTCTTTAGTCAGAACTTGCTGTATTAAGGGAGTCAACCGTTATCACTTGTATTTTGGCAGAGACTCAAAGACAGGCAGAGGAGTGCCAAGGCTTTTCAGGGGGAAAAAAGGAAGACTTCATATATATGCCAGTTGAAGGATGTTGACATGAGGGAGCTGTAGACTTCCTAAACCTAAACAGAACATCCTGTGTGACTAGGTAAGGGTAGGTACTTGGTTTTCTCTGATAGATCCTAAATTGGAATCTATCTAATTTGATAAAAATTAGGAAAGCTGCAGTTATTAAAATCAAGTTCTGGCCATTTGGGGCTGATTATGACAGAGGTTATTCTTTAATTTCCTGGATTCTCATTAGAGAAAGCAAGCTGACTTCTTGCGAGTCTGCCTTATAGCAGACTGGCCTCTTACAATGCTTATTGTAGATAAGGAGTTGGTTTCCTGAGCAGGTTGCCACAGATTGTTCTATTTTTATACACGGTCAGGCTGCTGTCTGTATATTTGGCCCCTCAGTAGCAAGCAGTAATCTTGTTTTGGCTTTATCAAATATGGTAGTACCTCATATTTGTATCATGTTTTTGCGCATTTTAAAGTTTGTTAATGTGTATCTCCAAGACTAATGCGTGTGAAAGGTCTGTAGGACAAAGTTATCTTCATTGTAAAATTGAGAAATGGGCTCAGAAATGTCAGATGACTTTCCACAATCACAAAGCTGCTGCTAAAGAGACTAGTAGCACTGTCAGCAGACAGTATAGAGTTCCCAGAAAGAAAACCAGGCGTGGCTTTCTTGACACGTTGTTGTTCAGCCGCTCAGTTGTGTCCTACTCTTTGTGATCCCCTGGACTGCAGCACCCAGGCCTCCCTGTCCCTCACCATCTCCTGGAGTTTGCCCAAGTTCATGTCCATTGCATCAGTGATGCCATTCAGCCATCTCATCCTCTGATGCCCTCTTCTCCTTCTGCCCTCAATCTTTCCCAGCATCAGGGACTTTTCCAATGAGTCGTCTGTTTGCATCAGATGACCAAAATACTGGAGCTTCAGCTTCAGCATCAGTCTTCCAGTGAATATTCAGGGTTGATCTCCCTTAAGATTGACTGGTTTGATCTCCTTGCTGTCCAAGACTCTCAGGAGTCTTCTCCAGCACCACAGTTTGAAGGCATCAATTCTTTGGCGTTCTGCCTTCTTTATGGTCCAGCTCTCACAACCGTACATGACCACTGGGAAGACTGTTTGTGCTTAGTTGCTCAGTTGTGTCCGACTCTTTGCAACCCCATGGACTGTAGCCTGCCAGGCTCCTCTGTCCATGGGGATTCTCCAGGCAAGAATACTGGAGTGGGTTGCCATGCCCTCCTCCAGGGGATCTTCCCAACCCAGGGATTGAACCCAGGTCTCCCACATTGCAGGCAGATTCTTTACCATCTGAGCCACCAGGGAAGACAATAGCCTTGACTCTACAGACCTTTGTCAGCAGAGTGATGTCTCTACTTTTCAACACACTGTCTAGGTTTGTCATCACTTTCCTGCCAAGAAGCAATCATCTTCTGATTTCATGGCTGCAGTCACTATCTGCAGTGATTTTGGAGCCCAAGAAGATGTGCTCACTTCGGCAGCACATATACTAAAATTGGAGCCCAAGAAGAGGAAATCTGTCACTACTTCCACCTTTTCCCCTTCTATTTACCATCGAGTAATGGAGCTGGATGCTGTGACCTTCGTTTTTTTAATATTTAATCTTAAGCCAGCTCTTTCACTCTCTTCCTTCACCCTCATCAAGAGGCTCTTTAGTTCCTCTTTGCTTTCTGCCATTAGAGTGGTATCATCTGCATATCTGCAGTTGATGTTTCTCCCACCTATCTTGATTCCAGATTGTAACTCATCCAGCAGCATTTCTCATGATGTGCTCCGCATATAGGTTAAACAAACAGGGTGACAGCAGACAAGCCCTGTCATACTTCTTTCTTGCCGGGAGCCAGCACACGAGATCCCACCCATGACAAGGTCATGAGGAGAAGACCTGACAGGCAAGGCAGATCAGGACTTCAGGGATTTCGAAAAGCTGCCCCTGGCGCTCACCTTAAAGATGATCTCTGTCTTTCTGATGCTTGCTGTATTAGACTACTCTCTAATTTCTGTGACACAGGCAGAAGGCCTTCCCCGATCTCTCTCCAAACAGAATCAACTTAGAACTTTAATCAGTATGTCCCCCGGACGGTGGTATCCTATAAGATTATCCAGGATGAAAGGAGTGTTTCAATTTAGATCCCTTTGCTGGCATTCTAGCCTGCTTGGCAAATGCGTACTAATGCACGTGACTGTTCACAACACCTTAATCGTAAACAGCATAAAGAACCTGATCACATAAAGGCCCTAATAGGCACAGAGCCCTTCGGAAGGTGAGGAAGCCCTATTAGAGAACATAAAAATTTATTCTAAAAGTGGTTATAGTTAAAGATTTAGAAAAATAAGAGTTTAGAATTGTTAATTTTAACCAGGAATGCTAAACAGGGGCTGCCTCACGGGAGCTGCAGAGTCTTTGTGTGGTAAACCTTTTAGATAAATTTAACTGGTAACTTCTGCAAAAGGACTGACCTTGTGTTCATTAAATAATAGATTACCGAAAACAGCTTTGCATTCACCTAGGTCATAAAATGTCAATAGGCCCCAAGGCCAGAAGATAATGTACAAGACTCTCACAATGAAGTATGCAGAAAACACCCTGGTTTTGTGTAGGACAAGCTGATGTAACATTAAACTATCTTCCCCTTAAAAATGTACTAACTTAGAATATAAAAGCTACGGTAAAAAATAAAGATTTGCCAGACTCTGCTGCACCCCCCGTCTGGTCTCTCTCTCTCTCTCTCTCTTTCTCTCTCTCTCCCTCGCAGACTTGGCCCTATCAAGGCTGGTCTCACGTGTCTTCTCACCGACGCCATTCATCCTGAGGGTACCCCTGGATCCTGCCGAGGCTGGACCCTGGCACTTTCTCAATCTTGAACCAATCAGTTGTTCCATACAGGGTTCTAACTGTTGCTTCTTGACCCGCATACAGGTTTCTCAGGAGACAGGTAAGATGGTCTGGTATTCCCATCTCTCTAAGAGCTTTCCACAGTTTGTCATGATCCACACAGTCAAAGGCTTTAGCGTAGTTGATGAAACAGAGATAGATGTTTTTCTGAAATTCCCTTGCTTTCTCTATAATCCAGTGAATGTTGGCAATTTGATCTCTAGTTCCTCTTCCTTTTCTAAACCCAACTTGGACATCTGGAAGTTCTTGGTTCACATAATGCTGAAGCCTAGCATGCAAGATTTTAAGCATGACCTTACTAGCATGGGAGATGAGTCCCATTTGTCAACTGAGTCCATTGAGTCCAATTTGGGAAATGAGTCCCATTTGGCAATTGTCCGATGGTTAGCACATTCTTTGGTACTACCCTTCTTGGGAATTGGGATGAGGACTGACCTTTTCCAGTCCTGTGGCCACTGCTGGGTCTTCCAGATTTGCTGACATAATGAATGCAAAACCTTGATGGCATCCTCCTTTAGGGATTTGAATAGTTCTGCTGGAATTTCATTGCATCCACTAGCTTTATTGATGGCGGTGCTTCTTAAGTCCTGCTTGACTTCGCACTCCAGAATCTCTGGCTCTGAATGACTAACCATATCATCATAGTAATCCAGTTCATTAAGATCTTTTTTATACAGTTCTTCCATGTATTCTTTCCATCTCTTCTTGATCTCTTCAGCATCTACTAGGTCTCTACATTTTTATCCTTTATTGTGCCCATCTTTCATGACTTAAGAGAAGCCATTTTTGGCCTAAGCTAGACATTCTGGAATGTGAAGTCAAGTGTGCCTTAGAAAGCATCACTACCAACAAAGCTAGTGGATGTGATGGAATTCCAGTTGAGCTATTTCAAATCCTGAAAGATGATTCTGTTAAAGTGCTGCACTCAATATGCCAGCAAATTTGGAAAACTCAGCAGTGGCCACAGGACTGGAAAAGGGTCAGTTTTCATTCCAATCCCAAAGAAAGGCAATGCCAAAGAATGTTCAAACTACCATACAATTGCACTCATCTCACATGCTAATAAAGTAATGCTCAAAATTCTCCAAGCCAGGTTTCGGCAATACGTGAACCTTGAACTTCCAGATGTTCAAGCTGGTTTTAGAAAAGGCAGAGGAACCAGAGATCAAATTGCCAATATCCGCTGGATCATCGAAAAAGTAAGAGAGTTCCAGAAAAACATCTATTTCTGCCTTATTGACTATGCCAAAGCCTTTGACTGTGTGGATCACAATAAACTGTGGAAAATTCTGAAAGAGATGGGAATACCAGACCACCTGACCTGCCTCTTGAGAAACCTGTATGCAGGTCAGGAAGCAACAGTTAGAACTGGACATGGAACAATAGACTGGTTCCAAATAGGAAAAGGAGTACATCAAGGCTGTATATTGTCACCCTGCTTATTTAACTTACATGCAGAGTACATCATGAGAAACGCTGGGCTGGAAGAAGCACAAGCTGGAATCAAGATTGCCGGGAGAAATGTCAATAACCTCAGATATGCAGATGACACCACCTTTATGGCAGAAAATGAAGAGGAACTAAAAAGCCTCTTGATGAAAGTGAAAGAGGAGTGTGAAAAAGTTGGCTTGAAGCTTAACATTCAGAAAACTAAGATCATTGCTGGGAGCACACGAGATCCCACCCATGACAAGGTCATGAGGGAGAAAACCTGACAGGCAAGGCGGATCAGGTTTTCAGGGATTTCGAAAAGGCCAGCTCACGAGATCCCACCCATGACAAGGTCATGAGGAGAAAACCTGACAGGCAAGGCGGATCAGGTTTTCAGGGATTCCGAAAAGCTGCCCCCGGCGCTCACCTTAAAGATGATATCTGTCTTTCTGATGCTTGCTTCAATAGACTACTCCCTAATTTCTGTGACACAGGCAGAAGGCCTTCCCCGATCTCTTTCCAAATAAGAATCAATTTAGAACTTTAATCAATAAGTTTCCCAGGTGGTGGTATTTTATGAGATTATCCAGGGTGAAAGGAGTGTTTAATTTAAACTCCTTTGCTGGTATTTTAGTTTGTTTGGCAAATGCATTTATGCCCTTGGTACTAATATGCATGACTGCTCATAATACCCTAATCATAAAACAGCATAAAGAACCTGATCATATAAAGGCCCTAATAGACATAGAGCCTTTTTGGGGGGTGAAGGAGTCCTATTAGAAAACATAAGAAAAATTATTCTAAAGGTGGTTATTGGGTTGACGTTTGCTTGCTGTGTTTTGCTTGCTGTGTTTTTACTCTTAATGTGCTAAGGTTGTGCAGTGGAAACCATTGTTAATATAGTTATAGATCTAGAAAAATAAGAGCTTAGCCCTAGTGTGGTAACAATGAGACGGTTGTTAATTGTTAGCCAGGAGTGCTAGGCAGAGGCTGCCTCACTGAAGCCGCAGAGTCTGTGTGGGGTAAACTTCTTAGATAAACGCAACTGACAACTTCTGCAGAAGGATTAATTTTTGTGTTAACAAGGTTATACTTCTACTCTGTACTGTTGCCCTGTGAGACTGCTACCTTTCAGTTAAGGTCACCATAGAAACAGAAAAATAGGTTTACATTCACCTGACTTGCATAAAATGTTAATAGGCCCCAAGGCCAGAAGATAATGTACAAAACCCTCATAAACAAAGTATGCAGAAAACACCCTGGTTTCGTGAAGAACAAGCTGATGTAATGTTAAACTATCTTCCCCTTAGAAATGTACTAACTTAGGGTATAAAAGCTACGGTAAAAAATAAAGCATTGCCAGACCCTGCAAACACCCCCGTCTGGTCACTCTCTCTCTCTCTCTCTTTCTCTCTCTCTCTCTCGCCGTTCATCCTGAGACTTGGCCCTATCAAGGCTGGTCTCACGTGTCTTCTCTCGCCGACGCCGTTCATCCCGAGGGTACCCCCTGGATCCTGCCGAGGCTGGACCCCGGCAGATCATGGCATTCTGGTCCCATCACTTCATGGGAAATAGATAGGGAGACAGTGGAAACAGTGTCAGACTATTTTTGGGGGCTCCAAAATCACTGCAGATGGTGACTGCAGCCATGAAATTAAAAGATGCTTACTCCTTGGAAGGAAAGTTATGACCAACCTAGATGGCATATTAAAAAGCAGAGACATTACATTGCCAACAAAGGTCCATCTGGTCAAGGCTATGTTTTTTCCAGTGGTCATGTATGGATGTGAGAGTTGGACTGTGAAGAAAGCTGAGTGCTGAAAAATTGATGCTTTTGAACTGTGGTATTGGAGAAGACTCTTGAGAGTCCCTTGGACTGCAAAGAGATCCAACCAGTCCATCCTAAAGGAGATCAGTCCTGGGTGTTCATTGGAAGGACTGATGCTGAAGCTGAAACTCCAATACTTTGGCCACCTCATGCGAAGAGTTGACTCATTGGAAAAGACCCTGATGCTGGGAGGGATTGGGGGCAAGAGGAGAAGGGGAAGACAGAGGATTAGATGGTTGGATGGCATCATTGACTCAATGGGCATGAGTTTGAGTAAACTCCAGGAGCTGGTGATGGACAGGAAGGCCTGGCATGCTGCGGTCCATGGGGTTGCAAAGAGTCGGACACAACTGAGCGACTGAGCTGAACTGAACTGATGCTGAAGCTGAAACTCCAATCCTTTGACCACCTGATGTGAAGAACTGACTCATTTGAAAAGACCCTGATGCTGGGAAGGATTGAAGGTGGGAGGAGAAGGGGGTGACAGAGGATGAGATGGTTGGATGGCATCACTGACTTGATGGACATGAGTTTGAGCAAGCTCTGGGAGTTGGTGATGGACAAGGAAGCCTGGAGTGCTGCAGTCCATGGGGTCGCAAAGAGTCAGACACGACTGAGCGACTGAACTGAACTGAACTGAACTGAAAGTTTGGACTCTGTTGACCACCCGAGTCCCTTTATTAATATGATGTACTCTTAGCTTGAAGCTTCCCCAGTTTTGCTATTCAGGAAGCCACTGATTTGGGAAAGATCTCCAGTGCTCTCCTTACTTGCTGCCAAGTACCAAGTCCTCTCTTCTCTGGCTCTTTGACTTGATTGTGCCTTGGTTCCACACTCACCAAGAGACAAGCACTGTTTTTCAGATAACAGCATGGTGACTATGCATCCTGATTTTCCTAAGACTGTCTCAGTTCTTTTGTCCTGACACCCCCCAGCTAGCAGTCCCCTTTACTCTCATATGTGCCCTGGTTTGAACAATAAATCATCTGGCTATATTATCCCACCCAGCTGGGTCTTGAACAGATAACATCTGAGTTCCATGAGCACCGAGGCTCTCTTTACCAGGTTTTGTTAATCCCAGGCTCCCCAGTCACTGTCTCTCCCACCGCCATTCCTTTGCCAAGGCCACTGAGTGGACTCGAGTCCAGTGATTTGTAGAAACAAAAGTTCTTTTTAAAATCTGCTTCATTGCCCACTGGTTGATAAAGGCTAGTTACAAAAGCTGTGAAGAGATAATTAGCAAAATGAAAACAGAAATGTGAAAATAAGCCTTGGCATTTAGTCATTTAATGTCCCTGAAAGAATAATGAGTGTGGTTGGTTGAATGTTGGTAATAAGCAGGGGAGAGGGAGCTGTGCATTGGTGTCAAAGTTTAACATTTCACTCAGGGCAAACGGTACTAAACTAAGGCCTTTGGATCTAAAAGCTCACTGAATCCTTTAAGATGAAAAAAATTAGAAATGTCCTGGTAGTTCAGTGATTAAGACTCTGCTTTCACTGCTGTCTCTAATCAGAGAAGTAAAATCCTACAAGCTGCGCAATAGGAAAAAAAAAAATTGTGTAAATGAACTGTTTACAGACCCTTCCAAGATTAGTTCCCTTTAACAGTACTTGGAGCAGAAAGTCAGCTAATTCAGTTAATTAATTCCTCCTTTCTTAAGCTGAACCCTACAGAGAGGCTTTAAACAAGAAACTGGCTGCAGAGTTTATGTTTATACAAACCAGCAGGTGGCAAACCACTGCTCTTTGGAAGAAGGCATTTGGCCACTTTGAGACTATTGAGATGCAATAGGGTCTGGATTTGAGAAAAAGGAAATGCTGAAGGAAGAAATAAATTAGTCACCATGTGATTCCTTTGTGTTCCTCGGGTTCTCCAGGCCAACCAAGCCCTTGGCCAACCTCCCTCTCCAAATTCTCCTCTCTACTGTGACCCTTGAGTTAGCAAGGATCCTTTAAATCAGTGTCAAACCACCCCTACTCCCAAAACTTTGCATAAATCATTCAATGAGAAATTCTTCACTGCAGGAGATGAACCTTTCTTGAGTTCAGCTTTAATCCTGTATCATTGTTGAAACTGTAAGACACAGCCTGGTCCATTCTCCTCAAGTCTGCCAAGGAAGATCATAGAGGTGGTATGCCCGTTCTATTGATGAACTATCTCAGTCTTTATGGAAGAGATGAGTGTCAGAGTTGGGATGCTCTGAAACGTCATTTGTGTGTCCCTGTTTGGACCCTGGGACACATTTTCTCCTTGTTTAAATGTTGACTTGGTTCTCGGGCCCATTAAAAACCCATGTGACTGTTAATATTGCAGGAGAGCAAAATTTGCCACCCCGATATGTGTCTCTTTAGCGTGAGGATTATTTTAGGCTGGTTATTTTTAAGCAACAGAAGGCTCAAGAAGTCCATTCTTGTACCTCCCTGTTAGCTGTCTAAATTAATTTAGATAAACTTGGTCTAGGAAGAGCACTATCATTAGAGATATCTGCAAAGAATGTGGGCCAGGTCTGGTGGGAAATCTTGGAGGACTTACAAAAATATTCCCTGTATCCATTCTCTGCATGGCAGAGCAGTCCTTTGTTTACCAAACATTTGTTTTTCCAGCTCTATGTTAATTGCCTTCCTCACCTTTGAAGTCCCCAAATCTTACCTACTGCTTCTTTCAGATGGTGTCAATCAAAAACTAATGCAGGAGGCTGCAAATAAGAAAAGAGTTTATTTAGGGTCTGAAGGACTGCAATTCAGGAAACATAGATCCAGGTAACCCCCCAAATGTTACTGAGTGAGTCCAAGCTTGCACTGCTGGCCCAACAACATGCCAGTCAACTGAGAGACAAGCTAGTGGGGTGAGAAATAGCGACGTTATCGAGAAAACCAACAGACCGAGAAGATGGCAAAACTAGACGGTCCTCTGGGATGTCAGTTTGGATGTCCAGGTTTGGATGCTAGCTTCTTTTATGGAACAAAGAGTGGGAGACAGGAGGTTAAGTAAAAAGGCAATAAGTTGCTGGAAGTGTTTCCTGGTTCCAGCCAGACTCAGGAAAGGATGTGTTAAATTCTTCTTTCTTTCAGCCATTCACAGGAGGCCTGGTTAGGATGTTTTCTGTAAACTAAACGAAGATATTTTATTTAGCTTAAACTCAGGCATGGGGGGCAGGATTCTTGGAGATGGAGCATTTATGTATACTTTAAGCTATAGGCAACATCCCTTTAGTGACTGACTTGTAGCAAAAGCAATAAAATAGAAAGGTTAAAGTAAAAGTAAAAGGTTAAAGTAAAAGAGATCTATATTGGATTTCACAGATCCAATATAGAGTCAGATTTGTTCTTCCCTATCACAAAAAAAGAGTCAGGAAGAGAATGAGCATGGGGCTTAAAAAGACAAAAAACCACGAGGCTGTTAAATTTGCCTGGTGAGAATTACAATTCAGAAAATATCTATCCTTCAGTAATCACAAGTCGTTTAATGTAGGGGTCAGATAAGTAAATAGACTGTCACAGTTATTTTAGGATAAGGGTCTCATAGGTATCTTGGCTTTCTGGGAGATATTCTGGATACTTTCATTGGGATAATAAGTGGCCAAAAGTTCAGATTCCTCCCAGACTGAGACAGGTGCACAGGTCGAACTGCAGTAGCTCCCTGCTCGGTTGTAGAGAGCTCTTAATGATACCAACCCCACTCTGATTTTCTCCTCACTATGGCATATAGACCTCAATTGCCTAACATGTCCGTGGTCTCATTTTTTGTGTGTGGAGGCCCTCATACATGTGTGATGGAATTTTATTTTCTCCTGTTATTCTATCTTGTGGCAATTCTTAGACCAGCCAGAAGAACCTAGAAAGGGTGGAAGAAAATTTTTTTCTCTCCCCAACACAGTCCCTAAAGCAGCCCAGGCCCCTAAAACTTGAGTGTTGGGCCTGACCCTGGTTCCAAAGCCTTTCTGAAAGCTAAGCCTTGAGGTCTTAGGGAACTTCAAATGAGCCAGGGTGGAGGAAAGGAGAAGGAGGCTGATGGAGGAGCCAAGATTGGGGCATCAATAGGAGGCTTAGGGGAAGACTAGAAGATAATGGATGGTGGGTACAATGAAGGGGAGTTCTCAAGGATGGGAAGAGTCCAGTGATGAGGCCACAGGAAACCAGTGATGGAGGAGGGACAAAGGTTATTCTATTACAAGTTATTCCTTCATAAATTAGGTGATCTGAGAAGTTGTGAAAAGCTTAAATAAAATTGGCGTGTTTTGTGGGGGGGGGGGGGGGCCGTGGGGGGGTCTCTTTTTTACAGCAAAAGAGTTGACAGTAACTTTCCTACTCTCCTGGGCTTCCCTGGTGGCTCAGATGGTAAAGCGTCTGTCTGCAATGCAGGAGACCCGGGTTCGATCCCTGGGTTGGGAAGATCCCCTGGAGAAGGAAATGGCAGCCCACTCCAGTATTCTTGCCTGGAAAATCCCATGGACGGCAGAGCCTGGTAGGCTACTGTCCATGGCGTCGCAGAGTCGGACACGACTGAGCGACTTCACTTTCCTACTCTCCTCCAGATAAATCACTGGATTATATCAGTGTATCATCTGAATGCAGCATTTTCACAAGATAGCTATGGGTCCCCAGAATGTCTGATGCCAGATCCCAGGTTTTCACAGGTTGGACTTGACCCCAGGAGGTGCCTGGATCTGTGAGCTGAAAGCACTGAGCATTGCCCTCTTAGAAGCCCAGGTGTGGGGCATCCTGGCTCAGCTGGGCTGTGTCTCCAGGACTCTTTGCCATCTTAGTTGAGATCTGGAACACACTGACGTCTTGTCAGTGGGAGACCAGCATGACCTCTTGGACTTTCTAAGACCTATTTTTAACCCTAATGTCCTGGACAGTGAAAAGCCATAGCTTGCTGGACTCACTAGATTGTGGGATTTTAAAATATAAATTTTATTGTTGTTCAGGAAGGAGGAGTCCAATTGATCAGGAGATGATTTTTGATGAAAAGATTTGACTGTTACAGTTCCCAAGAGAAGTGGGGAATGGCTTACCATAGCAGTGGGGAAATACCAGTGTTTGTTAGAAGCAAAAGGAACTCGAGAAAAACATAGTTTATTGTGGTTTGTGCTGGAAGAAATAGGCAAGGATTGGCTAGCTGAATAATTTCAATGGCCTCTGGGTGTAGGAACTGTCTCTAGTTGTCTAGTACTGGCCCTGGAGTGATTAAGGCAGAGGAATAGAGGCCTTAAGTGTGAGAGCCTGATAGAGGAGTGGGCTCTGGATTGATTAGTTTGCATATGAAAAGCACTAATACCCCTAGTCTTTACTATCTCTAGGACTTTGCTAACCCTTGGAGGGGCAGTCGTCCAGGGTCAGAAAGGTTCCAAGATGTCAAAGCATTGAAAAGGAAGAAAATTTTAAAATGTATGATTCATACAAGTACTCCTTGCTACCTGCTGGCTCAGGTGGTAAAGAATCTGCCTGAAATGCAGGAGACCCAGGTTCGATCCCTGGGTCGGGAAGATCCTCTGAAGAAGGGAATGGCAACCCACTCCAGTATTCTTGCCTGGAGAATTCCATGGACAGAGGAGCCTGGCAGGCTACAGTCCATGGGTCACGAAGAGTTGGACATGACTGAGCGACTAACACATACACACTCCTTCCTACAGCAGGAGTGTGGAAGCTGCACTGAGTTCCTTTTAGGCTTAAGTGAGATGCCCTAACCCCTACTTACTACTCTCCCCTCATGGTTCTTAGATAATTTCAGGTACGAGATACTGTGCTTCTTGCTAGTAAGGCAGCAGGGGCCCTAAAAAAATCATTAGAAAAGTGCAGAGGTATAACTATATTTGATGTCTGAATTTCTGAAGTATTCCTTGCTAGTTACAGTAGTTAGGACTCCAGGTAGTTAGGCTCAAATATACAGAAGGAATTTTAAATGAGTTCTATTTTAAAACATCTCTGGAGCTGCCTTTATCCTAATAAAATGAAAGCAAAAGGGAAATGGGTGAAGATTTAAATCAGTTTAAAATGTATTAATCTGGGCAGACATAGGGTACTTTGAATAATTCTTCGGGTACTGCACTTTCAGAGAATTACTATTTGATGGGGGATCAAGCCCTGCAGTAAAAGGTAACAGAACATGCCATTCCAAAATGTCTCTTTAGGGTATGGATTGTTTTGAGCTAAAGGCCATTGAGGACTTCCCTGGTAGCTCAGCTGGTAAAGAATCCATGAGTTCCTTGGACAGCAAGGAGATCAACCAGTCAATTCTAAAGGAAATCAGTCCTGAATATTCATTGGAAGGACTGATGCTGAAGCTGAAACTCCAATACTTTGGCCACCTGATGTGAAGAACTGACTCATTGGAAAAGACCCTGATGCTGGGAAAGATTGAAGGCAGGAGAAGGGGACGACAGAGGATAAGATGGTTGGATGGCATCACTGACTTGATGGACATGAGTTTGAGCAAGCTCTGGGAGTTGGTGATGGACAGGGAAGCCTGGCATGCTGCAGTCCATGGAGTCGCAAAGAGTTGGACATGACTGAGCAACTGAACTGAACTGAACTGATCTTATAAATGTCCCACCATTTTGTACTCCCAGATCTGAGTTGTGCAAACTATCTCTGTCATTTAACATACAGCTCTCTGTTTCAAAAATCTGTAAAACTATGCTTTGACGTCTGACAGGACGAACAGTTCTTGAAACTTTCTGAGAGGCTGTTCCTGGGTTATAATCTTTAATTTGGTTTGAATACAATTTTCCATTCCTTTCTTAGATCAACTGACTAATTTTTTGTCAACAGATGGAAGAACATGATAGGAGAGGTCAGAGAAATTATGAGGACCAGATGGTAGGGGATTTAGAAGGCTTTACAAAGACTTTTGCTTTTACTTTGAAATGAAATAGGAACTAGAACATTTGTCATCACTGTATTGATATGACTATTGCTGTTCTTATTTGCCTAATCTTGGGGGGAAAGGCTTGGGTATTCCGGCATAGAGAATTCAGGACACTGACCAGGAATAAGAATGTCAAGTATGGAGATCAATATGATGCTGAAATTGAGGGAACAAATAGAAGAGGCCAGAATTATAGGACTTGGTTCAGCTGTCTCCACCTCTGGGAGGTCTCACTGACTCATCTTCCCATGAGAGGTGGGGATGCACTGGGGGCTTGCCCCATCACAGCATCAATCCACTCTTTGTATTTGTCTGTCTCTCTGTGAACCTTTACATGTAAACTTGGCTCTTGAGGTCAGGATCCCTGTCTTATTGTTTGTTTGTTTTTTCCGTAGTGTCAAATTCAATTCTGATATATGATATACAGGGAATGATTAGTGAATTTACCACGAATTGCTGAGTTCTCACTATGTGCTGGGCATTTATATGTACTAACTCCTTTAATGCATTAACTCATTTAATTCTTCCAGTAACTCTCAGAAATAAAGACTATTACTATCCCACTTTATTGAGGAGTATCAGAGGCTCAGAAAAATTAAGTAACTTGTTCAAAGTTACTCAGTTAAGTGAAAAAGCCATAATTTCAACCTAGTCTGTGGGACTCACAGCTTGTGCTATTTACTGATAAGAGAGGGGTGGATGGCTGAGTGGATGGGTGGTTGGGTGGATACGTGGATGGATGAATGGATGGGACATGTGTGAATTATAATGCAAAGTTTGAATTAGTGTTCCTAGAAGTTAGCAAAAATGGGAGAAATATTAAAAATGCCTCCTTACTCATAGTAATTCAGTAGTGAACAAAACCCCCAGGAGGCTGAAATTATGTCTGCATGAAAGAATACAGGAGGAAGAATGTGGAGTAGGCAAAGGAGGGAATAATCCATCTGGATTATAACCAGAGGCACTAACAGCCCTCCCTTTGGCTCCTGGGCTTGTGGGAAGCTCACTCCCAGACTCTGGAACTGCCAGGCTCCATGGCCAAACCTTCTGGGGGAGGATGGGGGAGCGGGAGGGGAGGCTGTGCCAGGAAAGTTTCTTGGAGGAGGTGAAGTTCTTTCTTTCGCTTTTATTTTTTTGAGATATAATTCACCTACAGTGTGATGTGCACCAAGTTTGAGAGTTATAGTTCAATGGGTTTTGATAGAGAAGGTGAAATTTTGAGTTGAGTCTTGGAAGAACAAATAGGATGCACAAGGTCGGAAGCACAGAGCACATGCAAAGGCGCAAAGAGCTAGGAGAACATTCAGTCCTTGTGATGGTAGTTTGTGCCAAGAACAGCGTGCTGGTGGGGTACGCATACGAGATAACGCTGGAGAAAAGTCCACAGATGTACGTGCCAGAGCTGAATGCTAGTTTACAGTTCAGGGTTTTATTGGTATTGTGGGGACCCAGGTCAGCCACCCCAAAATGTGCCTCAATGGCATATTGATTATTTCGAAGGAAAGTTACTTAAGAAATGGCCCATGCCAAAAGGACACTCTGCTCCTCCCACTCTGTTGCCCTAAATGCAGGAAATAAATCTCTCATGTGAAAGGTGCACTTCCTGCCCATGGAAGTAGAAGGACACCCTGAAGGAATTTGGGGCTGAGAAGGCCAGATAAACAAACTGTGTTACTTTAATTCATTACCCCAAGCCCAAACTCTGTTTAGATTCTTCACTGTTTGGGCACCCAAGACCCAAATTTCTTTGTCTTGTCAATTCCTCATAAATTTGTTTCTTTGTCTAAAAACTATAAAAGCTGCCTGCCTTGGGTACTTCTTAGGTCCATTTCTTTTCTTTTTTAAATTATTTTATTTGTTTGCTCTAGGTCTCACTTGTAGCATTTGGGATCTAGTTCCCTGACCAGGAATCAAACCTGGGCCCCCTGCATTGGGAGCACGGAGTCTTAGCCACTGGACCACCAGGGAAGTCCCCTTAGGTTCATTTCTATGACGCCCTTTGGCATAAGGTTAAAGTCTGTTTTGTTTTGTTTTTTTCCTGCTCATCTGTCTGTATCAATTTTATTAGCTCAGCCAGGAGAACTCAAGAGCGATTGAGGGGGAGATTTCTCCCTCCCTGACTTTATTTTTGTGTGTAAACCCTTAACTCCCAATAGCAAGATATCTGTCTTCTGCTCTGTCTTAGGAATTCTGTGATTCCTTCCATTTCATACTGTGCCACATCCATGCAGCTGCAGGTGGTGATGCTTCCCTTCCTCCAATGCAGGCTGCATATCCAGCCATTTTTTGACAGTGCAGAGTCATTTATTCTTGGGGACGTAAATATGTACATCAGCTGATTTGGGATTGCTATTTTGGGCTGTGAATAAAAACATCATTCAAGAGTTATGCGAAGAGACAAGACTTCTACAGAGTAAACACATCATTCCCCCAAATGGAAGAGATATCGCAAACAGAATGAGAGCTGAGAAACTCATAGACCATGGTACAGTTACTCAATATGTATGAGTGCTTTCTATCTTCCTGGCCTGCCCCTATCTACTCGTGAGTGTGTGCTCAGTTGCTCAATTGTGGCTGACTCTGTGACCTACTTCTCACATTTACTCAGATGGCATCTCTCCTTGAGGCCTTTTCCAGCCTCAATCCCCCAAGGCACAGATTTCCTATGTACCGTTCCCTGCTTACTCTTCTCCTTAGCACTCATCACATTCTAGCAAGAGGACATATTTTACTTATTTATCTTATTCATTGTCTTCATCACTAAAATACAAGCTCTAAGAAGCCAGGTGTCTTTGTTTAGTGCTATTTCTGGAGTAAACTTTAGATCATAGCAGGCACTTAAAAATATTTGTTGAATGAATGAGTTGTGCTGAGTTTTGTAAGTAACTCAGTGGCTCTGAAACTGAGGCATTATCTAGTCATGAGCAAACCCATAACTCATAAGGTTAGAAGGAAAGGGATGAAAAAATAGAAGACAAAAGCAAACATTTCAACATCAATAATAGAGGCCTAAATAGCCTGCTTTAAGCTTGTTAATCATCTTATAAGTTTGACAACCTTAACCAAATTCCTAAACATTTCTTTAAAAGGCACAGATAATTTAGCTTCCTTTTTCTTAAAAGCAAGGCCTAATTTTTTTTTTTTTAAAGAGCAAGGCCTAATTATAGATGCATAGACTTCATAAGAGTAAAGGATGTACAGGTCCTATTTGCCTATTTTTAGAAAAATTCTCTTTGCAGATTCAAAGAGATGACCTTTTGTGACATTCAAAACATAGGAGAATTAAACCTAGAGATGCAGATAACCAAAATTTTAAATATTATAATCTTAAATGTTATAAAGTGGTATTGACATGTGGGAGCTTTTTGCACCCTATTTTCCAGGTCTTTTATCCTTGACTAAACTCTTGACTTTTTAGTGATTAATTGAATTTGAATCCTTTTCCACATAAATTTTGACAAATGCTTCATTGGACATACAGATTGTGGAAAGTTTTATTTAGTTTTAAAAATGAGTTTTTATTCATTAGAAAGATTCATTTAAGTCTATTTTTTCTGAGATAAAAACACAAGAGAAATACACACATCTGTCTAAAGATTTTTTTATTTGAACATTTCAAATGTAATATTCATGAATAATTATTACCTGTCACATCTTGAATTTATGTTGGATATAGACTGACTTGCTGATTTTCCCCTAAATGTCAAATCATAAAACCCTGTGCAACAATTTGATAAATATTTTGCAAATGCTCAATATTTAAAAATTTTTTGCACATGCTCAACTTTTGTCTTTTCCTCCACAGAACTTGTCAGTGGCTTTTCAAATGCAGTTCAGAATTCACAAAATGGTCCACATTAATTTCAAGGAACAGAGAACACTAAAGGCCCCTGTGGCTTAGGTGCTTCTATCATCATAGCGTTTGTGTTTATGTTTCTCTTATGGATTAACAATGTTCTTGATATTCAGTGAAAAAAAATGAAAGTTCACTTATTCATTTACCAACCATTGTATAGTGTACTTAAGGAATGTTAGGAATAATGCTAGGTGAGGGATTGCAGCTGTGAACAAAACTGACATAGACCCAGTTCTCATGGAATTTGTACTATCATGAGGGCAAAGATAGAAAACAGGTAAAAAATTAAAAAGCGACATGTTTTGGAGCTAGGGAAGAATGTTCCTGAAGCTGCCACCCAGACCCTGAAGCAACGTGTCACAGAAATTTAGGATCCATCTAACAGAGAGTGCCTCCCCCCATACCCCCTACACCATGCTTCCTCGGCTAAGCCTGCAGAGTCTCTAACTCTGGAATACTCAGAACTTTCCAATCTGCCCATGCAACCCTGCCTAATTCAAAGTATCTCTTCCCTAATATCATTCCCAGCCACTAAGGCTACTCTGAGACCCTGCCATGCTCATCATATTACACTCGGAACCTCTGACTTAGTACATCTGAATTCTTGTACAACTCTTCTTCCAAAGATTACAACAGTCAGCCTGGTCTAAGAACATGCTTTCCATCCAAAGGAGATTGAAGAGGAAAAGGAAAGAGACAGGGCTTGTCCCCCACTCTCTAGAGTTCTTTGGTGACCACGCAGAGAGGCCCTCTCAATTTGGGTAAAACTGGCTTTTTTTAGTTCAAGGCCACTGTTATCAGTGTAGAAGACTCTCAGACCTTAGGGAGCAGGAGAAACTTCCAGGTAGCTTATTACAAATGCAGATTTCTAAGGATAGGCTCCAGAGGTCCTTGTTCACTAAAGCTGCTGAGGCCTGGGAATCTGCATTTGCAACCAGCATCCTCAGATAACTGGAATGTTGCTTATCTGAAGACATTTTGAGAAATATTTGCATAATGGAAAGTAGGAAACCAATATCCACCTCTACCTTCTTTGTGTAATATGGTACTCTATTATAAGATCCTAACATTCTCATTCATCCAACAAACATTTACCTAAGCCAAGCACCGTATTAGGTGTAAGGAGTTGAGCTATAACAATATTTGAGACATACTCACACAGAAGGTCCCTGATTAAGAATGGTTCAACTTACGATGTTTTGTCTTTACAATGGTGAGAAAGCAATTTGCATTCAGTAAAAACTGTGCTTAGAATTTTGACTTTTTCTTGTACTCGCAATATGCAGTATTGATTGCATCTAGTGATGCTTGCTAGTGACAGCTCCCAGGCAGCCATGAGGGTGAACCATCAGTACACTTAAAATCATTCTGTTTGTCACTTTCAGTACAGTTTAATTGCATGAGATATTCAACACTTAAAGTTTGTTTTTTTTTTTTAATTTTTGGCTGCATGGCATGTAAGATATTAGTTCTCCAGCCAAGCATCAGAACCGCACCCTCTACAGTGGAAGTGCAGAGTCTCAACGGCTAAACTGCCAGGGACGTCCCAAGCTATTCAACACTTTGTTATAAAATAGGCTGTGTGTTAGATGATTTTGCTCAACTTTCAGCTAATGTAAGTGTTCTGAGCACATTTAAGATAGACTAGGCTAAATCTATGATGTTTGGTAAGTTAGGTGTATTAAACGTATTTTTGACTTATGACATTTTCAGCTTCTGATAGGTTTATCTAGATGTAACTCCATTTTAAGTTGAGGAAGATTGTACTGAAAAGTTATTTATTGTTAATCTGAAATTCCCATTTAACTGGGTGTTCTGTGTCTTATCTGGCCATGCTAGGTGGCAGTAGGAGTTGTTGCAGCTTGGGTCTTCCACAGGCACACGCCGAGATGAAGTCCAGCGTGCAGATGTTTATAGGAATCACCCTTGAGATCAACACATGTGGAAGGGATGAGAAGGAAGCTGGACGGAGCTGAGAGAGAAGGAGAACTAAGATGTAGGCCCGACAGCCTCCACCAACCCTACAGGCAACCGAAAGCATCTGAGTTGTCCCATGTTGGGCTGAAATGGCTGGGACTACATAGCCCTGCTTCCATCCATCATTGGGTATAAACTGTCTCTGGAAGGGTGTAACCTTAGGCTAAGGAGCTTTCGGTAGGCAAGGCGGACCCAAGGAGCTGAGAGATGGAGGTTCTCTGGGGATAGCACTCCCAGAAGCCAGGCAAGTCCTTCCCTGAATGGGGACCTGTGACTTCACCATCCCTGTGTCCACTATAGGAGCCTAGCTTTCAAATTCCCTCAGTCCAGAAAACAGAGTTCTGAGAAATGAATGAGAGATTCATAGTGAAATTTCTCAGGCTTTAAGAAACAGAGATGATGAAAAACTGGAATCAGTGGCTAATCATTGGATGATAAACCTCTTTAATTCCTAGAATCCATGGGAACAGTGAAGCATGACCTATTTACCCAACACCATCCCAGGGTTACCTTGTCTCCCATTCTCCATTCATTCAATCATTCATTCATCCATTCAACAGGTACCAGTTGACCTTATCCATAGATAAGGCTGTTATTTCCCAAATGGCAGAATTTCTGAGAGCTTTCTATTGGTACAATATGAGTAAAGGTGGAAGGGCTATTTTTACTTGGTTATGTTTAGGTTTTTTACTTTTTTCATATTTTGCAGTGCTTCATTTGTTTTTCCTTGAGATAATCATCACAGCTTTTCTTTCCTCTACACCAATAATTAAGAAAAAAAATACACTAGTTCCCATAGCAACTTCAAAGATTAACAGCTCATCTAGGCCAGAAGAATCTCCAGAAAACTGTTTGTGATAGAATCACCAGGTCTTTCAAATTTAAAAAAAAAAAAAGCTTAAAACATTTAAAAGCTAAACAGTATATGAGAGTAAACACACGCACATAGAGTTGGCTGATGGTGTGACATGGGATTTTCTGCACTCTATCCTGTTAGTACTGTGTAGGAATGTGGTAGAATTCCCTGAGAGAGGTAGGGACTCACCATGCTAGGGAGAGGGACTGGAGATTGAGTTAATAATCAACCATGCATATTCAATCAGTTCAATTCAGTCACTTAGTCCAACTCTTTGCGATCCCATGAACCACAGCACGCCAGGCCTCCCTGTCCATCACCAACTCCCAGAGTCCACCCAAACCCATGTCCATCAAGTCAGTGATGCCATCCAACCATCTCATCCTCTGTTGTCCCCTTCTCTTCCTGCCCTCAATCTTTCCCAGCATCAGGGTCTTTTCCAATGAGTCAGCTCTTCACATCAGGTGGCTATAGTCCTCATAAAAATCCCCAAAGTGTAGGATTCAGAGAGCTTCTGGGTCAGTGAACACATCCCTGTGCCAGGAAGAATGTGCACCCAGCTCCTGTGCTTGGGATGCTTCCAGACCTTGCCATATGCTTCTCTTTACCAGGCTGTTCATCTGTATCCTTTATCATGTCCTGTACTATATAATAAACTAGTAAGCATAGCGTTTCCCTGAGTTCTGTGATGTGGTCTAGCAAACCTGCAGAGGTGGTTGTGGGAACTTTGATTTATTGCTGCTTAGTCAGAAGTACCAGGCACCACCTGAGCGTTGCGATTGGCATCTAAAGTGGGCACATGGGGAACTGAGCCGTTAACTTAGGGGATCTGACACTCACTCTAGGCACATAGTGTCTGAAATGAACTGAACTGCAGGACACCCAACTAGTAATGGAAAACTGGTGGTTGTGAGATAAACCCGCACATACCATGGCAGAAGTGCTGTGTGAGAGTAAAGGAGACTCAGGGGGTTTTCCACAGACAAGTCTACAGTTCAGTCTGGGGAGAAATAACATCTTAACAATATTGAGTCTTCCAGTATGTGAACAGGACAGAAATCTCCATTTCGGATGATAGGATTAAATATAAATTGCATTCCATTGTTTTGCATGTATGCTTCAGGAGTTCCAAAGATTTGTATCCTTAATTTTGTCTTGTTTTAACTACTTTCTGTCCGAATCCTTTCACTTCTTTATATCATTTCTATTCTCTTGTTTTTTTTTTTTTTTCTGCCTCTCCTCAATACTCTTCATTAAAATTGCATTTGAATCTATTCTCCGTTGGAAACTTATAACCTAGCCTTCATGCTTAACATAATTTTGCCTTTTCTTTCCCAAGTTCAGTCAACTGATTGTTCAGTCACTTTATCTACCTATCTATCTATCATTTTGTCTGTTTTAGTTCTTGAATTTGAATTTTTTTCTTTGGCTGCCCTGGGTCTTCACTGTGACACAAAGGCTCTTTCTAGTTGTGGTGTGAAATTTTTGAATTTTTTATTTAAAGTGGCTTTTCATATTTCCAAATGCTTGTTTAAAGATGTTAATCCACCATGGCTGATTCATGTCAATGTATGGCAAATCCACTACAATTAAAAAAAAAAAAAGATGTTAATCCATCTGAAATTTTGTGTCTTTTTGGTAAGAATTTTCTCCAGTTGGGATTTTTTTTTAATCTCATTTTTAACCCCTTACAGTAGCTTTGTGTGGGCTTAGGCTGCTTCATTATGGATTTGGAGTAATTTGCCATTCTTGGTTCAAGATCACCCTCTTCTGTTAATGTCGTGAAGTACAGTTCCTTTAAGGGGTGGGTTTATTTTTAAGTTGAGAGGTGGATAATGTTTAAATGTTCTTTTAAATTATTTACCTATTCCAGTTTCACAGTCTCCTATTCTGATTTTACTAATGTTATCTTTTATTATTTTTGAAGATTTTAGATAGATTCATTTCAAAGTTCTTTTCAGATTCTTCTTGTATCTCTGTCACCTCAGAGTATAAACCTCTCCTTTGTGACTACCTCTCATTGTGCTGAATGTGTCTTGTAACCTTTCCCAGAAAGCACATTTTGCAAGGGAATTTTCTCCCGCATAGCCCTTGTCTGTGAGGCAGTTTCTTAGCTGCCTTAGCCTTGGTCTCATGAGTTAGCCAGACTCAACCCAGCTCAGAGCTCCCCATTTCCGGAGTGACAGCTCTCTGCAGTTCACATGGCACAGAACAGAGGGGACTCTGCTGTGGACACTGGCCCTAAGCAAGTAGTGTATTTCTACTATAATTCTCCATGCCTGAGTGGAGCTATATCACCCACTGTTCTCAGGTGGCAAGCCCAGCTCAGATTCCTATTGCAGAGGTGTGTTTAGGCCTTTCTGGGGAGGTGTTCAACTCCAGTCTGGCTTGCCTGGCTCCAACTGCTTACTTACACCTGTGGTTTTACATGTTGCTTATTGTTTAAGTTTTACTTCAGTATTAAGCTGCTTGAATTTTCCTCTTGTATCAACATTTTGGGAGAAGCATATAAGCATATATTTTGACCTCTTACCTCTTATTCTTATGGATTTGGAGCACAGGGAGTAGGATCATAAGTGCACTTACTTTGAGACATTTATCCAGAGATTTTCATGCCTTTTTAAAAAATGAGAAGGACAACATGTATCTGAACCCAAAAAATATATATGTCCTTTGATTCAGTATTTCTGCTTTTGGAAATTTACTTGAGGAACTTATCCAAAAGGAAGGAAAAAGCTTCATGCACAAGGATGTTCATAATTATTTTTGGTTATAAAAATCTGGATATATTATAAGTATTTCCCAACAATAGGGAAATATTTCATAAATATATACTCAATATAGTTCTGTGCAGCTTCTAAAAATAGTAATTTACAGAGAATATACAATGTAAAAAATACTTGTTATAATACAAGAGGGAGAATTGCCTTTAGCCTTTTTTTATTGTTTCATACAAGTGTGCTAAAAAAAAAAAACATAAAAAGATAGAAAGAAGAATGGGAAGAAATGCTACTAACGTGTTAAAAATGGTTGTCTCTTGGTGATTTTTCTCCTTTTATTTTCTATATTTCCAAATTTTATGTTATGTAGATGGATCATTTTTATAATAGAAAAAGACCTAAGTAAATATGTTGCTCCAAAAGATGAATAATAGAAGAGTGAAATTTTAAATAGGCATGCTTTCTGTGATTATAGAGAATGGATTGGAACACCACAAAGTGGCTGATAACAAACCATGGTCTGATGGACCCCAAAGAGCTGAGGAAGCTTTTGGGTTATGGGATTATTTGTTATGATCAGATCACTTTTCAGCATAAGGGCACAGGTAGCATCAGATTGGAGATACAGAGCAAGGAGGCAGGACTAGGAGGGGATGGCAGATGGCAGGAACCTACGACCTGTGGGCACCTGGCCAGGAGCCAGGCTCCGATAAGAAAGAGGGCAAACTAGGAGCTGACACTGGGGGTCAGCTGGAAGGAGGCATAGCAGGAGCCGACGTTTGTTGAGTTTGTTCCAGGCACTGTTTGGACAATGAAAATACAGATAGAGAAAACTGATATAGTTCTTGCCTTCATGAAATTTACAGTCTAGAGCAGGAGTTGTCAAACTTTTAGGAGGAAAGCACCAATAGTAAACATTTTAGGTTTCGTGGGGCCATGCAATCTTTGTCAGGACTACTCAGCTCTGCTGCTATAATGCGAAAGCCATCGTAGATGACATGAAATGAATGGGAATGGCTGGGTTCCAATAAAACTTAATTTACAAAAACAGATGGTGACTGGATTTGGTCGTGGGCCATCATTTAGCCAACGCCTGATCTAGGGGGAAGACAGACAGTAAGCAAACACATCAACATGAATATCAGATTGTGATCATTGACAAGTAAATAAAGAGCGTGCTGTGGAAGTGAACTATTCTAGGTGGTCCACTTTATATTTTACCTTTTTCTGAGGCCTGACGTCCATACAGCAAAGCATACAAATCTGGAGACATACACAGAATATTCTTAGCACCCCAAAACAGCATCCTAAAGGATCAGAATGATTTATCCCACCAAAGAGCTGGGCAGAGGGAAGCATTCCAGGCAAAAGGGAAAGAAAATGCAAGATCCCGTGGCAGGGAAGGACCTGGCATTTTCCAGGAACAGCAAGTGTTTCCATGTGACTGGCCGGCAGGGGGCTTGGAATAGAGCGAGATGTGTGGGCGGAAGGAAAGTCCTACAGAATTTACAGGCCACTGTGAACATTTTCTGTTTTATTCTCAGTGTAATGAGAGAGCAATGGAGGGTTTTAGAGTTACATGATCTGGCTGAAGTTTTAAGATGATTTGTGAGCCAATTTCTTGTCTTGTTTCTGGTGTTTTCTATGGTGGTGTTAGTTTAGGGCTGGCAACAGGGTATGGGAGCTGGGAGCTGAGGTGGGATGTGTGAGAAAAAAATCCATCAAAGAGCATCATGACCACCCACCATGTCCTGAACCACAGACATTGATCTGTTTTATGAAACACCTCTTTGAAATGTTACTGTGACAGGCCTTATTGACACCTGTCACTTAATTAGCAGACACCTTAAGAACTGTGCCCTAATAGAGGTCTGAGAGAAGTACGAACAGGGAGCTCAGAGGTGGGGTCAACTGGCAGGTGCAGATATGGCTGCTGCAAGAAAGTTAAGAAGTGAAGTCAGTGCAGGGGCTCACGAGGGATGCTGGAAGTCATGTTGAAATACACTATTAGCGCCCAAAGACAATCTGAGGTCGTGGAAACTGGAGAGGTTTGGTTTGATTGTGTGTGGCTTTGTTCTGATTTGACTTTTTGAAGACATATTGTGGGGGATAGTTAAGAAATATCCTGTGATACTGAAAGGGTAGAGGCACAAGAAGTGATGGAGTATGGATAGGCAATTAGAAACTAACCATTTGGGGCTCATAATTTCTCTCCCTTCCTTCTACCCTTCCTTCCTCTCCTCCTTTCTTCTATAAATAGATAAGGATGAGAGATCAAGAAGAGATATTTAATCAGTGTGTGCCACCCTTATTAGGGCTGTCAAAAATACTAAAATATCATTTGCTGTTTATCTGACATTCAAAATTAACTGTTGTTGTTCAGTTGCTAAGTCGTGTCCAGCTCTTTGTGACCCCATGGACTGCAGCACATCAAGCTTCCCTGTCCTCCTTCACTATCTCCCAGAGTTTGCTCAAATCCATGTCCACTGAGTTGGTGATGCTGTCTAATCATCTGTCATCTGCTGTGCTCTTCTCCTTTTACCCTCATTCTTTCCCAGCATCAGGGTCTTTTCCAATGAGTCGGCTGTTTGCGTTAGGTGGCCAAAGTATTGGAGCTTCGGCATCAGTTTCAGTCCATCCAATGAATATTCAGGGTTGATTTCTTTTGGAATTCACTGGTTTGACCTTGCAAAATTAACTGGGCAGTCTATAATTTTTTTTTTGCTAAACCTGGCCATCCTGGACTGATGGCTTTGGTTTTGCTGCTTCAGCCTCAGGGAGCTGATCTCTAGCCACTAGGAGGCAGACGGGTGCTGTGCTCAGGCAAGACGACATATGGTCGGTCTCTGGGCTTGTAGGTCACTTTGAGTTTGTCTGCATTCCTCTTCAACCCTCCTGACACCCCCATCCCCCACCACTTAGCTACAACTTTTCACTGTTCACTCCTAATCTTGCTTTGTTGCAATAGCTAACATCCAAAGAAACATTTAAAAGCCTTTCCAAATGTAAAAAGAACCCATGATACAATATTCATCCTGCCTTCTCAATGAATTACAGTCATAAGTGAATTCTTTCTTCTTTTAAAAACCTGAATTTAGCTGAAAAGACTCAGTTCCTGTCATACTCCCCTGTGACCTGGGTGCCCCTCCCCTCCCTGCATACCCCCCTGCCCTCTGTCTGCACTGGATCTTGGCTCCATCTCTCCGCACCCCTTCCTGCCTCAGCTCATCACCATGGTTACACAGGGACCTGTTTCTCTGGTGCTGTCTTCCAGAGCCTGCTTCTGAGATAATTTCCCCAGTGAATTCCAACTCTTCCTGGTTATCGCTGCCCTAATCCTCCTTCCATGAAGAAAGACAGAGAGGGAGATGGTGGAAGAAAGAACCCCAGCATCTCCAATATCATTTGTTTTTCCTATCTGTAACCAGAAGACTTTCTCTAGCTGATGTTACCTCTTCTTTCTGTTTTCCTTCTTTAGTAGGAAAAGCCACTCCCCATCCCATGCTTCATATAGGTGTAAAACCTAAATCCACTTTTAACACTTGGTTAACTACATGCCTTTGGATCTCGTGGCTGTAATTACAGTTAACAACTGTTTTCTTCTTTAAATGTCTCCAATTCTGCAAACTAGAAGGGTCCACTTAGGATGGAAAAAGGAATTTCCTGTCCTGTCCTGTGGGGGAGACATCAAAATAGAAAACCACAGCCTGGCCAGCCTGGGCCATAGTGAGAGGTTTTAAAGGGCAACCAGAGCCCAACCAGGAGATGTCAAAGCCAAAGGCCCCGGAAGAAGAAACTTTCCAAGTGAGATGGAGTCAAAATGTCTCCAACAGCTTTAAAGCCGCAAAGATAACTCTAGAAAGCTTTAGGTTTGATAACATGGAAGAGATCAGAAACAGCAGGATTTTGATAAGTATTTGGCTTCCCATTTGCTTTATTTGGGGGTAACTTGAGATCCTGTAAATTGGATTATTTTCCACATTCCTCATCAGATTTAGGTTAACCTACTCTGATTATGCAAATGCTTGTTCAAAGGATGAGGCCAAATTATGTCAGTTTCTCCTGTAATTCTATGGAAACTATGATTCATAGGGACCATTATCAAAGAAGACTTGTTTCAAGTGAACACAGTCAAGCAACATTGTTTTTTAATGTCAGGAAAGGGCTGTAACTGACAGAAACACTTCATAGATTTCCCATGTCCTCTCCCACCCACTGCCCTTAACACAGCTGCTTCTGGGTCTCTCTCTTCCAAAACAGTTCGGACATGCTCCTTCAGCCTAATCTGTCAGTTTCTGTGTTATTCTCCTCCAGTTCTGCTAGAGAAGAGTCCCCAAAATAGGACTCTGTTGAGAGGACTTGGGGAGGGGAAGAAATTGAGGAGAAGGAGGCAGAATTTTCTTTAGCTTTAGAGCCAGGACTTGACAGCAACAGTTTTGCCTAGTTAGAGTAACAAAGTGTCATCAAAATAATTTCCTTTGGGACTGCCCTGGTGGTCCAGTGGCTAAGACTCTGTGCTGCCAATGCAGGGGGTCTGGTCAGGGAACTAGATCCCACATATGGCAACTAAGAGTTTGCATGCCACAGCTAAAGATTCTGCATGCCACAATGAAGATCAGAGATCCCATTGCTGTTGCAACTGTGACTCAGGGCAGCCAAGTCAATCAATAAATATTTTTTAAAATTTCCTTTACTGCTCTGACCCATTAGGAAGCTCATCTCAGCTAGCAATAACTGTGAGTGATACTTGGTAACTGACCCAACACACACAAGGCTCGATGTTTCTCTCTATATTTAAGGGCAGTAAAATTCAATTACATATAGTCATCTCTAGCTTAACCAAAGAAGAAAGGGAGGCAACCACGTAGACCCTCTCTCTGACTGTATGACCCTAACTGTGCTCAGCATCACCTGAATGAGAACACTACCCTCTGGAGAATAGGATGGAGGGTAGGAGATCTATTGGGAAGATGTTATTTATCTCTCTTCGTTGTGAGGCTGGTGGACATTGGTGACCCAGGTGAAGCAAAGATGAATCTGCTAAGGCCTGCAGGGTAGGATGGATGGCTGTTTCAGACTGAATTTAATTAATTGCTTATATCTTGGCTGAATCATTAGGAGTTTATGTTCTAGCCTTCAGGTCTGCATGATCCAATTTGCTGTTCTGATGGCTCCTCTTGGGATGACCAGGCTTTGGAGGATTTATCCAGTCTCTCAGGAGGCGCACCAGCAGATCGATTTCAGAACATCGGCTTCAAGGACAGACCTTCCGGGGTGTTGCTTTCCCCCTGAGAAAATATGTTTATAATACTAAAGCAAGATACTATTTAAATATCTTTCCTCAGTTTCAGATTCTTTCTCTGCCCCACCCACTCCCCCCACCCATCCCCGCCCCTGCCTTCTTCAACAGGCTGAAGCAAGACCTTGGCAAAATTTATTCTGCAAAATTTTAATTATTATTCTAGTTCTTGAACCCTGGTAGCCCCTGGACTCTGTTCTTGGAATTTCCAGAACAGTCTCAGGAAAGGAAATCTCTTTCCCCAAACCTTGTTTCCCACTTCAGTTGTACTTTTTCCAGGGACCACCCTTTGTGGGCCTGATCTGCTGGAACTCAGATGTCCAAGGCAGCTGCACACAGTCTCTGGGGCCACCTGCAGGGGGAGTCTGGTTCTGCTGCCCTCTGCAGACCACAGTGGGCTTGTTCTGCCTGTTAACCGTTGGGTCGCATCCCCCCCTCACCACAAAAACTGCAATTCTTATCCTCCAAACTCTCCTTCCTCAGCAGTCCTTAACAGATACCAAGCCCTCTTGTTATTAAGGAGCATGGCAGGAAGCCATGTTGCAGCTTCCAGGTAGAGTTTATCTCACATGATTGGTGAGTGATTCTGGCTCCCATTATAAAGGATAATGGGTTATTTCTGGGAAGGACCCTGAAATATGACCAGAAAATGTCTGAGCTCATCAACTCTGCCCTGCCTTTCATTCGATTTGTTGTCAGGTGATAATATCTCTTGACCTTGCCCCCACGTTTTGTGATAGTTCCTATTTGGGGGCCTCTAAACACAAAGTCACTCACTACAGCGTAATAATAGTTGTTACTGTTATGCTTTATCTGCTACAGCATCCTTGAAGTGGTATCTGAGCACTGCAGAAATTTCAGATATCAGCATCAGGTTGACCCTTTAAACAGAAAGCAAAGGGGAAAAGATTTGGAAAGATACTAATGGCGGTAAAATTTGGTACCTGGAAATAAAGGAGACTAGGTTTAGATACCCCAACATACTGGGTTATCAGGGACCATTAATACATGTTAAATCTTATTTTATAATGTAAACTTCTTCAGAGTCTTGGGCTGGTCCCTCTAATCCTTTCCAGCACACTGATTCAGGCTGGCAGTGAGATAACTGGGATGAACTTCTGGGAGGATCCACCTAAGCGTAGCCGTTTTTGTTTGTCCTAAGAGAGCATTTTAGCAGATGAGTGCATTTAGAAGTGGTCTGTGCTCTGCCCCCACACCAGTGTAAATATTGTAAGCATGAACATCTGGTTCATATCACTGATGACTACAGGGCATATTGACCTTAGATTAGGGGGATGAGACAGCAAAATCCTCATCAAACCAATAGTGACATTTCTAAGAGACGGCTGGGGTGGGGCAGTGAGGGAACTTAGTCCCCTTGAATCTCCGTTTTTGGGAAACTTTCCTTTTAAAAAGTTTTTTAAGTATTATATGAAAATAAATTTCTAAAAAATCAAATAGATTTGCAATAAAAACAGTAGTAGCAGCCAGTGCACACTTTGTCAAGGCTCTTTTCACCTCTGATACAGAGTAATGTCCATGTAGTAGTTATTCCATCAAAACATGTATTAATCTATGAAGATTATAATGACTTGGAGCAGTGCTCTCAATAGCATGAAGAAGATAGAAACCTTTATAATTTTAAGCCAGTAATATTTGAGTTCTTCCAAAGGACTACCATATACCCCAGCCTATTTTGCCTGATACAGTCGATGCAAGTACAGTGGTCAATCACTAGGGCTCTGATTTAAGATGGATTTGTTTGTTTGTTTGTTTTTAATTGAAAGAAAGTGAAAGTCACTCAGTCGTGTCCGACTCTCTGCGACCCCATGGACTATACAGTTCTCCAGGCCAGAATACTGAAGTGGGTAGCCTTTCCCTTCTCCAGGGGATCTTCCCAACTCAGGGATCGAACCCAGGTCTCCTGCATTGCAGGTGAATTCTTTACCAGCTGAGCCACAAGGGAAGTCCTTTTTAATTGAAGTATATTTTCTTTATAATATTGCATTAGCTTCAGTTGTACAGCATAGTGATTCAGTATTTTTGCAGATTATATTCCATTATAGGTTATTATGTACTATACAGTATATCACTGTTATTTATCTATTTGATGTATAGCAGCTTGTATCTGTTAATCCCATACCCTTCATTTGTCCCTCCTCCCTTACCTCTCCCCTTTGGTAACCACAAATTCATTTTCTTTGTCTGTGAAATACAGACCTGGATTAGAGTCTGGGTCCTGCTGTCTCCTAGCTATATGCCTTAGACAGACTTCTGAAACTTTCTGAACTTCATGTCCTTCTCTAGAAAATAGTGATAATCATGGGATTTTTGCAATGCTTGGATTACTAAATAAAAGTAAAACATTCAATACATGTTCTGCACAGAATAAATGCTCAGTAAGTGGTAGCTTTTGATGATTAACAGTGTTTTTAACCTATTTAACACAAGTTCACAGGTAATACGGGGATTCCCGGGTGGAGCTAGTGGTAAAGAACCACCTGCCAATGAAGGAGACATAAGAGATGCAGGTTTAAAAAAAAAAAAAAAAAAAAGAGATGCAGGTTTGATCCCTGAGTGGGAAAGATCCCCTGGAGGAGGGCATGGCAACCCACTCCAGTATTCCTGCCTGGAGAATCCCATGGACAGAGGAGCCTGGTGGCCTACAGTTCATGGGGTCACAGACTCGGACACTATTGAAGTGACTGAGCACGCACTCACAGGTAATATAAATACAGAAGGAATGTGTGTGAGCTGGCAGAGCTATTGCATTAGATGGAGTACCGCCTTTTAGGAGATATAGAAAGGAGTAAGTTCTTCAAGCTTTGTGGTGAAAATAAGTGCACATATGACTATTTTGTGATAGTGGAGAGGAAGGGGCCTTTGTGTTTGGTCTTTCAAAATAGTATCTCTGCTTCTTCACACTCCATTCAGAGAACAAGTCTTTTTTTACTAAACCTTGATGAATTCTGTGCTAAAAATACTCTATTCCCATTTGGTGCAGTGAAATGTCATATCCATTAAACACCAACATACCAAATGCTGCGTGCAGAGCCTCAGCCCAGCAAATTCAAATCAACAGGATATTGTGCTCATCCTCATCTTCTTCATGCTGTGCATCTCAGCAGATAATTCTGAAGGATTATCTAAGGCTTCATTGTTATCTTAATCTTTTAAATTATAAAAAGAAAGAACTCATGTACTCCAACAAATTCACTTTTATAATTTTATTTATTGTTGACTGTCCTGGGTCTTTGTTGCTATGTGGGCTTTTCTCTAGTTGCAGCAAGCAGGGGCTGCTCTCTTGTTGCAGAGCATGGGCTCTAGGGCGTGTGGGCTCCAGCAGCCGGGGCTCCTGGGCTCTAGAGCCCAGACTCAGTAATTGTGGTGCACAGGCTTAGTTGCTCCGCAGCATGTGGAATCTTCCCAAATCCAGGATCAAACTCATGTCTCCTGCATTAGCAGGCAGGTTCTTTACCACTGAGCCACCAGAGAAACCCCCAAACTCAGTTTTTTTTTTAGTTCTACCACTTTATTGCTACCAACCCATCTCCCTCCACCCTCGTGCACACATGCTCAGTCATGTAATCCCATGACTTCAGCCCATCAGGCTCCTCTGTCCATGGACTTTTCCAGGCAAGAATATTGGAGTGGGTTGCCATTTCCTTCTCCACCAAACTCACTTTTAAAGAAAGGAAGTTGTGGCCCAAGGATAAAAATGACTTCTCAAGGTCACAAAAATATAAAAGTGACCGTACTGGGCCAAGATCTCCAAACATCCAAGCTAATTTCCCCCCATAATAACACAGAGATACAGAACTTTCAGAACTGGAAGGACCTGATCCAGTTCCAATAAGTTATAGAGAAGACTGAGGCCAAAAGAAATTTAAAATGTTTCACCCCAGGCAGTTCTTGAAGCCAGCACGTTCTAGAGTGTTGGGCCAACTTTTGTAATCACAGGCTTGGTGCTCTTGATATGTCAGTGGTCAGTCCAATGTGGTTATTTAGAGTAGGGGCCCCAAGATTCCAGTTAATGGACTGGAAATGAGCTATCAACATTAGAATCACCTTAGTGATGTTTAACAATAAAAATTCCTGGATCCCAGTCTTTGAAGATTCAGTTTTAGTGAATCTGAGGTGAGGTCCCCAGAATCTGTGTGGCTAGTTAGTTTGTTAGTTAATCCGTATAGTTAGTTTGCTTTCTAGCTGATTCTGAAGGACCATTATTAACAGAAATCAGTGCTTTATGTTCTGTTTTCTGCTGAGCCTGACCTATGATCATTTCCAGCAGATGATGAGATACCTATGGGAAAGCTTAGTCAGGGAAAGTCCTGGGCCACCAAGGAGCCTGTAAGATTTTAATCTGCAAAGCCAACCTCAAGGTAATTAGAGCCAGGAGAGAGCTTCCCTCGCCAGATGGAGATTGATCTGAAATGGAAACACATCCAGGAGAACTGAAAGGGATGTAGAACACTCGGTCTCATCTCCCAGGCACGGGTGGCCACTAAATCAGAATTGGCAGCTTGACTTCTCTTGGGAAAACATCCTTTTAAAATAAAGGTTATCCGTTTAAATATTTTAAAACAGAATATTTGAGCAAACACCATTTTTAAATGTCTATAGAAATTGTAACAATAAATCATCATGAATAATAGACAAAGCTAGGAGGTTCTGTTTTTTCAAGTTTCACAAAATAAGAACTGAAAGGGCTCTCTGAAACCTTTTAGTGAAAGGATTCTAAACACATCTGAGGGTGTGGCTTCTCCTCTGATAAGTTTTTCTCTAAGTAGAGGATCTCAATAGAGATCACACCTCTTGCTGATGACTTTTGCCATTTTACCTGTATAGCATCCTTTCCTTCTTCCCTTATAGCTCAGTCGGTAAAGAATCTGCCTGCAGTGCAGGAGATTCAGGTTGGATCCCTGGGTTGGGAAGATCCCCTGGAGAAGGAAATGGCGACCCACTCCAGTATTCTTGCCTGGAAAATCTCATGGACAGAGGAGCCTGGTGGGCTGTAGTCCATGGGGTCACAAAGAGTCAGGCACGACTGAGCGACTGACACACACACAGTTTTACTATAGCGAACTGCTCTTACCTTACTGTCATTCCACATGGTTCTCATCCATGGGGTCCAGGAGTGGGCACCTGACCCAAGCTTGGCCAATCAGAGCACTCTATCCTTAACCAAAGCAACTGCTTCAGGGATGGGCACTTGGCCAATGAGCATCAGCCCCCAACCTTTGCTAGAACTACTAAGAAAGAGGATATAGGCATGGCTAAACTGGCCATAGAAGGGGGGGAAAGTGGAAGCAGTGACAGATTTTATTTTCTTGGGCTCCAAAATCACTGTGGATGGTGACTGCAGCCATGAAATTAAAAGACGTTTGCTCCTTGGAAGGAAAGTTATGACAAACCTAGACAGTGTATTAAAAAGCAGAGACATCACTTTGCTGACAAAGTCTGTATAGTCAAAGCTATGATTTTTCCAGTAGTCATGTATGGATGTGAGAATTGGACCATAAAGAAGGCTGAGCACCAAAGAATTGATGCTTTCAAATTGTGGTGCTGGAGAAGACTCTTGAGAGTCCCTTGGACAGCAAGGAGATCAAACCCAGTCAATCCTAAAGGAAATCAATCCTGAATATTCATTGGAAGGACTGATGCTGAAGCTGAAGCTCCAATACTTTGACCACCTGATGCAAAGAGCTGACTCATTGGAAAAGACCCTGATGCTGGGAAAGATTGAAGGCAAAAGGAGAAGGGGGTGGCAGAGGATGAGATGGTTAGATAGCATCACTGACTCAATGGACATGAATCTGAGCAAACTCCAGGAGATAGTGAAGGACAGGGGAGCCTGGCGTGCTGCAGTCCATGGGGTTGCAAAGAGTCAGACATGACTTAGTGACTGAACAACAACAACAAAACTGGTAAGAGGCAACATCGGAGCTGCTGGGGGTGTCTTTCTGCCAAGAATGGAGAGACTGCTTTAGGAAGAAGTCAACATGGAGGAAAATAGGACCAAGAGTCAGAGAAAGACAGATGAATGATAATATCATCTTCATATCCAGCCCAGGTTTTTCTGAAACTAGATGCATTTTGATGTTTAAACTAGTTCAGCTGGATTTCAGCAACTGAAAACCAAAAGAATCCTGACCACTGTGTCTCCTCAGGGATCAGAAACTGGGGTTGCAAAACGGTCATGTGTATTTGGGAATTTACAGATTATAATTCTTAAATACTCATTAAGTGTGGACACGGTTTGGAGACAGGAGATGGGATTAGGCTTTTCTTCACTAGACCACTAGTAGTTGAGAATGACTTCCTGCTAGCTGAGGAAACTTGGCCAACATCACACAGCCTCAATACAATAAACCCCTCTGAACCCGATTCTATCTTAGGAAAAAACATACTGTACACCTTAAAAAACAACAGTACATATCACAACAAACTGACTCTATTTGATCATTATTCACATTTTACAGACAAGATTAACTTACCAAGGGTCACGGAACTAATAAATGGCCACACTGAGATGCAAACTTGGTCTATTTGAGTCTAAAATACATGGCGTTAACTACTCTGTCTACTGCCCTAAAGAGAAAATTGACATGGGCACCATCAGGATAGACCTACAGGCAAAAAGGGGAAAATATGAGTCACATTTCACTTCTCATATAAGACTTATTTTTGCCTCTTTAATTTTTCTGCCTGCTGCCTTTTAGAAATAAGCCCCAGTGGTATGCAAATCTTTTAAGTGTAGGGACAATTTCTTGCTCATTTTCCTTTGAGTTGTATACCATAGTGTTTTGCACATAGTAGGTGGTCAATAAACTTTTTCAATGAAATTGAACTTTCTGTGTCCATAGGTGTAGGTATACAGTTGGAGTAGCAGAAAAAAAGGAGACAGAAATATCTAGTACTTGCCATCATATCTACATTATAGTACATTGTGCCTAAGTGTTCTGACTTAGTTGAAAATAATTTTGTGACAAGTACAGAAAGCCACACAAAGTAATATAAAACAAAATGTGTATGTGTGTGTATGTATGTAGTGACTTGTTAATAGAAGGCTACAGAAGTATCTCAAGGAATTCAACAGCAGGGAACAACACCATTGGATCTCATGAGGGATGGAGTGGAAAATGGGCAATCACTAGGAATAAGGGTGACTCACCCCCTCCCCTCTCCCACAGCCTTCTTCCTTATCTGTCTTCCTCTGGGCTGGATGCTGAGTTGTGCTGCCTCATTCAGGAATAAATTACTTATTTCCCCAGCTTCTGGGACTACTTCCAGAAGATGGGTATCTACTTGTTTGCCCTCTTTGGGGATTGCCTTGGTTGAAAAAAACAGCCTTACTAAGGCCATGCTTTCTTCCAGGGACAGCACACCTCTGATAGAGGTATAAAGGTCTGATCCCCTTGGTCCAACTTGGGAAAACTGAGAAAGGACATCTCAGCTCTAGAGCTTCCTACAGGGTTGCTTATATTAGAACTGCATCACAATTCAGCTGCTCTCTTTGCCAAATCCTAATTCCTTCTCCCTTCCAGGGTTTGGTCTGAAAGGTACTACCTAACACTTAACTTCTCAGAGTCTGGTTCTCAGGTGACCCAAGCTGGGACTCCAAGCCTCCCAGTCTTCTTCCCATTCTCTCTCTGTCCTTCCTTTTAATTTATTTGACTCTGTTGGATCTTAGATGCAGCATACGGGATCTTTATTGCATCCTGCAGGACCTTCCATTGGGCACACGGACTCTCTAGTTGTGGCACGGGGGCTCCAGAGTGCTTGAGCTCAGTGATTGCAGCCCACGGGCTTGTCGCTCAAAGTGGCATGTGGGATCTTAGTTCTCCAACCAGGGATTGAACCCGTGTTTCCTGCATTGCAAGGCAGATTCCTCACCACTGGACCACCAGGAAAGTCCCCTCCCTCCCTTTCTACTCTCCGCTTTTCCCTTTCCCTTTTGTTACCCCTTCTCTCTCTTCTTCCCTTCTTTTTCCTCTCCCTCCCTCTCTCCTTCAGACTGTGTAGTTTCTCACCCCTGCTTCTTTCTGTGCTTCAGCTTCATTCTCTTCTCCTCTGCTCTTCTGGTTTGTAGACCCCCGTGGCTGCTCCAAACTGGAGTGGTGCCTCAGACACCATCATTGTAGCATATGCTTTTGGTTATCCACCCAGATGCCGTTTGCTAGGTTGGTGAACTCATCCTGCGGCATGGCTGCTCACATTGGTTCCTGTCTCTGGAAGGTTGCCCTTAGCCAACTAGAACCTTCTCAGCTGGAGATGCCTGCGAGGTTATGCCCCACATTCTTTGGTCACCGATCATCAGATGGGGGATATAAATGTACACCCTCCTTGCTTCAAGGCAGAACACACACTGTAGTACAATTCATTCCTGCTTTAGAGATTCCCCTTGGATTCAGGCTGAAGCTAGACTTCTCCTGAAAGTACATCTTTACATCTTCCCCGCTCCGTGCTCCTCCCTGTCCCTTACTTACCTAAGAGCACTCCTTCAGTAAATCCCGCTGCTTCAAGGGAACATGATTTAAGATCATCCCCTTACAGGTGTTGTGCCTGGGACCAATTGACTCAGATTCTGCTGCTCTAGTTCCAAATATCCAGGAAGGAGGATGGATTGGCTCAGGCTGAGCCAGCCCAGCTTCTTAGATTGGGGTTTAGGTGTTCAGTCATTTACGGCTGGGTATAAATGACCCAGTTGCATAATACAGGGCAGATGAGGGGTACAGAGAGAGAGGGCAACTCTCAGAAAAGTCGATTCCTGCAAGAATGGACCTGACCACATGTCCTCCTTCTCAGTCTTTCTTGAATTTATCATCTCAGCCAGCCTCCTCATTCCTCACCTCTCTCCCCATCTGCAACCCCAGGTTCCAATCAGAGGGTTCGATTTTGAAAGGTAGCACCATGTAATGGAGAAAGGAATGGGCTGAGTGTCAGGAGGCCTGGGTTGTAAATTGCTTCACATCTGTGGGTCTCAGTTTCGAGGTAAATTAGACAGTTTGTTTGCTGACTTAAATAGTCAATGCCTCTATTAAAGCAAATGGCCAGAATCTAGATCCAAAATCTCTGCATCTCTGAAGTCAGCAGAGTGCCTGGCACAGAGTCTGAACACCATTAACATATAGAAAACAGGAGGTAGCCTTTAGAAATGAAATGACAGTGAATTACATCAAGGCAATAAGGTAGAACATGACCCCAAAGCATACAATATTCTGGGTGTGGGGCCCACTAGTAATAACTGGTACTTGCATGCTCAGTTGCTTCAGTCGTGTCCGACTCTTTGCAACTCTGTGGACTGTAGCCTGCCAGGTTCCTCTGTCCAGGAGATTTCCCAGGCAAGAATACTGGAATGGGTTGCCATTTCCTGTTCCAGGGAATTTTCCCAACCCAGGGATCGAACCCTCGTCTCCCGCATCTCCTGCATTGCAGGTGGATTCGTTACCACTTTGTGCTGTTCTCTGCTAAGCACGCCATGTGCTATTCTGATTATTGCTGTTAAAAAGTCACCCCAAAACTTGGCCTTTTAAAATAATGATTTTATTATGCTCATAGATACTGTGGGTCAGGAATTTGGACAGGGCATCTTAGGAATGGCTTGTCTCTGCTCCATGATTTCTGGATCTTCAGTTGGGAATATTTGCCAGTCTGTGGTGACTTGACAGCTGAGAGCTGAAATCATCTGGAGGCATCTTCGCTCACAAAAATGGTGGCTGATGTGGCGGTTGGCTGAGACCTCATCTGGGGCTGTTGTCCAAAGCTTGGGCTTCCTCAGAGTGGTGGCTTGGGCTAATAATAGCACTTTGTATGCAGCGGCTCAGGCCTCCAAAAGAGATCCTCCCAGTTTCACAAGGCAGAAGCTTCATTGTTTTTATGACTTCACTTCAAAAGTCAAACTGCATCATTTCCACTACATTTTATCAGTCACCAGGCCATCCAGATGGAAGGATCAAGAAATTAGGCATCATGTCTTGATGGGGTTAGAGCAAGGTTCTCATAGAGCATATAGGATGGGAAATATCGTTGTGGCCATATTTGTAAAATTCAATTCACCGTGTGTGCCTTGTTTCATTTAATCCTTCTGTTGTCCTTGGAGTAGGCATCGTTGTCCTTACAGATGAAGAAACTGAGGCTCAGCAAGGTCATGTAACTTGCCTGTGGACAAAGCCAGTACATGACAGGACAGGACTTAAACCCAATCTGTATCAAGCAGGTGTTCTCTAACAGAGGTGCATGCTAAGTTGCTTCAGTTGTGTCCAACTCTTTGCAACCCATGGACTGTAGCCTGCCAGGCTCCTCTGTCCATGGGATTCTCTAGGCAAGAATACTGGAGTGGGTTGCCATGCCCTCCCCAGTGAATCTTCCTGACTCAGGGATCGAATCTGCGAGTCTTAAGTCTACTGCACTGACAGGCATGTTCTTTACCACAAGCACCACCAGGGAAGCCCCCCTCTAACACACATGGGCTACTTATTGGACAAAGGAACGAAGAAAGTCAGACATTCAAAGGCCAGATCTCCCTATGTGCAGGATTGGGAGTGGGTGAGTCTTCTCGTCCCCCCATAACCCTGATGTCAGAGTTGATATCTTCCCCATGTGGTAAAGGAATCTGGTTCCTCTGAATAGCTCCCCAAGGTGTTGCTTCCCAGAGACTATGTAACTATTATGTGTACCTTTAATGCCTCAAGTTTGCCAGATACATGCTGCCAGAGTTGCTGTCTGTCCCACCTGCCCCCCTAGTCATTCAGCAAAAGTGTCTGAGTAACAGTAAGCCTGAGGAAGCTCTGATCCCCTCCATGAAGGCAGCACACAGAACCAAATCATGCCAAGAATATCTCCTCTGCCCTGATTCCCTTTTGAAATCATCTCTTCCCTTTATGTTCGAACAAGGACCACTTCTTCCAGGAACTCATCTTGGACACTCCTATGATACTTAAAATCAGAATGTTTAGGTGACATTTGGCACTCACAGCTTATTCTGTAGTTTTTTGTGTCCTAATCACCCTGTTAGTCTTCTAAGGCCCCACAGGTCAAGGACTACGCTCTATTCCTGTTTTCCTCCCCAAACCACAGAAAAGATACCCCATTAGTAGGTACTCAGTAAATATGACTGATTAGATCAAAGGGCCTTGTGAAGTTTATTTTTAAGTTTATAAAATGTGCATCTTCAAAAGTAGTTTTTGAGAACCGACTCTATCAAAGGCATTGTGCTAGGTGCTGACATACCATGTGATCCAGGAGCGGGAATTTAGAAAGTCAGATCTGAGCCTTGTGGGCACTCAGCAGTATGTCAGTAACATGTCAGAACTGATGTCTAGAAGCAAAGCATCCTTGGTCAGATTGAGGCCTTCGTATTGGATACATCTGATGCAAGTGCTGTAAGGTTAAAATCTCTTGTCAGCTGTCAGATGATTTGAGAGTCAGACATTTAGAAGTCCCTGAAGAAGGCTTTAAAAATCCAAGATCTTGAATTTAGCTTCTATAAATTCCCCAAATGATGTTTTTAGCTGGAGCTATCACATAGGAAAGGATGGGCCTAACTGTCTAATTAGCCATCTTGTAACAGGCAAGTTTCTCTACTCTTCTTCCATTTGTCACTATTTCACCCCAAAGTGTTCCCCAAAACCATGCCCTTTAGAAACACCTTTGAATATTCAAACTCAGCTGATCAACCTGATAATAAATGATAGGCAATCAATCTGAATGTTCATCTTCACTCATTATTTACTACATAAATTCTCAACCCAAATATAACCCCATTGTATAAAACTCTTTACTCAACATACTATTACCAAGAATAAAATAACTCCTGTGAATAATTACCTTTGGGATATGAAAGAAAATGTAAACATTTTATTTGGCAGTTGTTTCTGAACACATGAATAAATAAATGGAAAAGTACATATTCATATTTCTTTTTGGAGTAACAGATACCATTAAACGCTTATTTACACATCTTCACTGCAAAGAACAGTTACACAATTCAGTTTTGTCTTATAAAAGGTAACTTCCCACACCACTGGACTGGACAGGTAAAGATGGAGATATGGGTAGTGCTTGGTTCTAGCAGTCTCAATGTTTGAAAGGCATTCATTTGCAAGTGTGAAAAGAAGAGTCGTCATGCATTTGAGTTCATCCGGATCATGTACTGTAGAAAGTTACTGATGGCAGCCACAGAATTTGGTGTGTCATGCGCTTAAGTCAACTATGACATGTTTGTAAATCTGTGTGTTTCCCTTAAAACTGGAAGCAAAAAGAAAATTGCGTTTATTAATGGACACATGCGTGAATGATCTTGGTGCCTGAACATTTAATTCCTGAAATTTCACAAATTTGGCTTTCTCTGCATCCCAGTTATACACTTGAGTAAAGGAATAATCACTTCCAAGAATTGCATATTGGTAGTTATTTATCTGAAGAGGCTGGAACACCATGGATCCTCGTGATGGCATCCTCTGAATATCCTGAAATGAGGACCCTCCCCATTTCATTACTTTGGAATCACCAATGAATCTTGTCAAGCAGATGTACACATCGCCTTTCACTGAGAAGTGCTTAACGGCATATACATCCTCCATGTTGGGGATGTCAGTTTGGTTAGTGAATAATTGTATTGCTTTGTTCCACTGGTAAATGACAGGACGCTGGGAGCTGCTGGACAGTATTAAATGAGGCGTTCTGAGAGTCTGAGGTGTTCTGGCTATTTCTAGATATTCCACATCAGTATCCCTGTACCATGCATGTAAAGATTGATGGGAGTAGAAACCATTTCCGTTCCACTTATAAATGGTAGTGAAACCAGCTTTTGAACTGTCAGCAACAACGAAGTACCAGTTGTTTTCAATCTTGAATGTTTCAATGTCATTGGGTTTTCGGATTTTGAGGATTTCAATATCCTGGATTTTTATGAATTTATTTGCAAAACTGTCTCGCTTATAGATGTGAGAGCCGCCAAACAGCTGGGCCACAATGACATAGAGCTGAGTTTCAATGACTATAGGCTTGCACACTACAGTGGACGTGCCTGGGAAAGACAAATGAGAGATTAGGAGGATGGCCATCCTTCTCTTGGAGCATGTTAATACACAGGCTGAAACCATGCAGCTGCCATCAAAATCTTGTTTCAGCCTGAAATAAGAGATTTCTTTGTTTGATTAGGCAAAGCCAGTTTCCTAATCAGATCCAGTGGCAACAAGACTGTGCCTTTTTGCCTCATGGAGCCTTCTTACCAACAGTAGAGTTGTCTTGTCACATCCAGTGTGTAGTTGACATTCAGGACACATGGCTACAGCCTGAGTTTTCCCTCTCACTTCTTCTTCTTCATTGTCTTTAATTTAAAAAAAAAATTTTTTTTTGGCTGCACCATGTGGCATGTGGGAGCTTAGTTCCCCAACCAGGGACTGAACCTGCGCCCCCTTCATTGGAAGTGCAGAGTCTTAACCACTGAACTGCCAGTGGAAGACCCTGGAAGATGGCCATGGAAGTCCCTCTTCTTTGTCTTTTTTTTTTTTTTTTTTTGGCCAAGCCACACATGGATCTAGTTCCCTCAACCAGAAATTGAACAGGGAAAGCATTGAGTACTAACTACTGGACCATCAAGGAGCTCCCTCTCCTCTCACTTCTTATAGAAAAGAATCATTGCTTTCCCTGATGTATCAATGAGTTAGTCACAGTAATTCTAGTGGAAACTGCCATTTATTGAGCACCTACTTTACGCTTTGCCAGATCATCTCATTAAATTTCCCACCAATCTTAAGAGATAACTTTTATTATTACCCTTCCTTTTGCAGGTGAGCAGGCTGAAAGTCAGAGAGGTTCGATGCTGCTAGAAGGCAGAGTTGGGATTCAAGCCCAAGGCTACCAGAGTCCCTATGCTTTTAACTTAACCCAGGGCGAGGAGTTAGCTGTAATGGGGCTTCCAACTTGGGCTTGGATTCCACAAGGTCCTAGGACAACCTCACCAAGTCTTGAGCAGTGGCCTGGGTAGCCCACAGCTCTATCTTCAATTGCTGTATTCTCTGTAATGAATGGTTTCTAGCTCTAGAATCCACCGACTTTCCCTTAAGAAAAGAGAGATGTCACTTGGGATTTTTCTGAAGCTTTAGGTCACTAGTAGCAAAAGAGAAGAAGGAAGAATCCTTAAGAAAAGTGAAAGAGGGGTACAGTCATGGGCGATGCTCCTGAAAGTTACTTTGGGAAATCTCAGAAAACTACATGGGGGTCTGTCAGAAGCCTAGCTCAGTATCCTTTGTTAAGAGTTTATGTTATCAATAGATTCTGATCTTCTAGAGGGAGGTTGGTTCTCTGAAACCCAAAGAGAGCAAGGCAAATCTAGCCCCAGGCTTTTTCTAACTGCAGCTCTAAGGGCTTTGAGGTAGTAAGTTCCACAACGACTCTTTCTATTAATTGACTGCATGCATAGACAAAATTATTCTATTTATGACCCTTTTCAAGACTCAGCTGATTCTGTGACCTTAAGAAAATCTCTTCTCTGGGATTCAGTTTTCCCTTCTATACAGTGAAAGTTGGAACTAGATTAGAGATGGCTACTAGTTTTCAATCATGTACCAATATTGATTGATTGATTGGGACTGCCTGGGGAACTGTATTAAGAAGGATTCTGTCCTCTGCAAGAAAGAACATCATGATAGATTAACAGTGTCTATATGGGGTGAGGGAGGGGATAGTGACTGCATATATGACATATATTCATCATCCTGGACTAGATGATGTCATCTGGAAGTCTGCAAATATATGATTCATTTTTCTTTCAAGTGTTCATCTAAAGATTCATTCATAGCAATTGAGAGACTGTACGCATGTAAGAAAGAAGAAGCTGGTTTAGATTGCACAAAGACCTGCTGCAATCCACTGGAGAACTGAGGGGGCTTCAGGAGAAAGGGAAGCATAGCCTTCCTCCTTGAGAAGGAAAGAGGATTCTAGGAGGGTCTCAGTTTGGAGGGGATTCAGTTATCTGGGCACCTCCGTCTTAGGTAAGACCAAAACTTGTCCTGATCCTCTGAGCAATAGGGTTGATGACTGCCAACAAAATCTAGTTATAACCATCCCAGCCTTGTCAAGTGGGTGACCCTCTATGGGAATGTGGGAGTGCTCTCAGAAGCAAGTTTAAGGGTGTTAGAAGCTAACGCTGATGTGAAGGTGATTTCAGAGGGAGCCTCGTTCTAATTTATGACTTAACACTTAAAAGTTTTTGAAATGAGGAAGAAACTTAAGAGGTGACCTAAGTAAAAGTTTTCATGGAAAAAAAAAAGATTTCCATCATCAAATTAAATGCAAAAAATACTAGAAAGAGGTTTGTGTCCTCACTGCAGGATTTCTCAGAGCCTCTAATGTGTGTTATTATGAATCTCCAAGAGGGAGATATGGGTCCCAAATTTACTGGACCATAAAACCCTTATGTCACAAGTCATACATGAACATTTTGCAGAAGTAATGTTTTTGCAATAAAATTTGAGATTCATCGATCTAAAATGAACTCATTCTGTAGTTAAAAAAATGGACCCAGTGAGAGTGTGGCTTAACTAGTTTGTTTGTGGCAGAACCTAGATAGAACTCATAATTCTTAGTCCAGTACTTTTTCTCTTAAGAAAAATAACCCACTTTTTATTGCATATTTACTAAGATAGGTCCTATGCTAAGTTTCTTGAACATGTGCTCTCATTATTTTATAAGAGCCCTGCAAGTTAGATATTAGTATTACCATTTTACAACTGAGGAAATTAGCTTTAGGGAACAATCTCAAATGGTAGATTTAGGATTCAAATGATTCTAAACCTGGTAGCTCAATTGGTAAAGAACTGCCTACTGTTCTAGAGACCCAGGTTTGATCCCTAGATTGGGAAGATCTCCTGCAGAAGGAAATGGCAACCCACACCAGTATTCTTGCTTGGAAAATCCTATGGACAGAGGAGCCTGGTGGGCTACAGTCCATGGGGTCGCAGGAGTTGGACACGATTTAGCGACTAAACTACAAACTTGCCGAAAGCATTCCCTGATATCATTCATCTTTTCTTTTTGCCCTTGACCCAAGCAGTTTAACTTTCCATTCAAAATACAGTCAGCCTTTTCATACCTGTGATGTTGTCATAATTCCGGAAGGTCTTTTCTACATGGTCCCATTCAAGGAAAATGCACTTTCCAGTAAAAGGCTGAGCGATGACGACATACTCATCGTTCATATAAGAAAAAGTATCTATGGACAGTGATTGATAAGGCAGGTCTTGAGACTTTGCAAACTCTACAAAAATTGAAAATGATGATTAGTAGCTGTGCTAATGCCTCATTTGTTGGCTAGATCTAAAATGTCCATAAGAAATACATTTATTCTAGAGAAACAGTAAAATGGTCATTTTACTTTGCTTTTAAACACATGAAGTTTTAATGGTTCATAATATCTTTAAATTGCTCAGTTGGTTTTTAATGTATAAAAAATATCAGTTCCTGCATATGTAAAAAAAAAAAATGTAACCCTTAGTTTAATTTTATGAGATGGAATAATTTGGAATACATTACCTGTAATGATGCAATCAAAATCCTTAGAGGAAAGACTATTGATTTTGCGCTTCTTGTATTCCGGAGGGCCTTCACAATAGATGTCTTCGACAGTTGCATTGGTGTGGCTTAGCCATTCCACCAGCCACTTCAGTTTACAGTCACAATTAAATGAATTACCTCTCAGGTCACTGAAAGACAAACTTCAGCTGCTTTTGATATACAAGGGTCCTTCCTTCACAGGCATGACTCTTACCATAGCAATTACATGAGCAGGATGCCCTCACCTGGTTTTATATCATGCCTCATAATCTACCTTGAACCTGTCTGATCATTCAATTTGGGCTCAGAGAGGACCACAGTGCACCCTTGCAAGCCACCCCAGTCAATGGAACCTCATAACTTACTCCCTCTTGGATTCAAAGGTAGTTCAGTCTAGAGCTGTGCTGTCCATAGGAATACAATGTGAACCATATATGTAGTTTAAAAATTTTCTATAGACACATTAAAAAAGTAAAAAGAAACAGATGAAATTATTTTTAATATCATATGTTATGTAACCCAAAACACACAGAATTTTATCATTTTGACATATAGTAATATGAAAATTACTTATGAGATATTTTGCATGCTTTTTCTATAGTAAGTCTCTGTGGAGTCCAATGTGTATTTTATGCTTACAGTATATCTCAATTTGGATAATAAAATTTCAGCAGAAGTTCCTGATTTGTGTTTAGATTTAATAAAATTCACAGTTGAAAAAAAAAGATTCATACACCCAATTTGTTCCAAGCATACTTAAAAGTTTTCCAATAATTGAACAGAAAAATCAGTTCTTAAATTTAGTTTTTTATTTGATTTTTTTTTAAAAAACTAAGTAAAATTTAAAGTTCAGTTTCTCAGTCACACTAGGAACACATTTTAAGTGTTCTGTGATCACATGTGCGGCTACCATATTGGGCAACATGGGTTCTAAAACACAGAATGTAGTGACTGTTGGGCCATATTTAATTAAATCAAGTGAGCTATTTGCTTTTCTTCTTCCTCACAGATGTAATTAATCCTGATCCTATTCCATGGTCTTCAAATTCAATTTTAATAGGAAATGACTTCGATACAACCGAGTTAATGCAGACATACAATAGCTCATGCCCATAATAAACTGCACAGCACAGATAGTTTAAATTTCCACATATGATCCCAACTCATCAGTTCTCTGTTTATTTGCATTGTTTCTGCTCAGAAACCCAATCTCTTTCCTAAAACTCGTCTCTGTCACATAGAATTCCTAAGATAGGTATTGTCTACTTTTCACACAGCACAAGAATAATTTTTAAGTGTTGGATCACTTAAAAATGTGTTTTAAGGAATAAAGAAAACCAAGAAATCTACTAAAAGGCACATTGGCATGGATCCTTGTACTGCTTAAACAATTCTTGATTTGGGCGTATCAAGGTAGGCCAAACCCATGATAGGATTCCTTGGAGAAACTGAGCCCTTTTCAAGTGATTTTTCTTTTGCTAGCATGCGGTTTAGACTGACATAATGTTGGGCCAAAGGGTCTGCAAACAAGCTATATCCCCAAGTCTGCCATGGAGTTATCTAACTTGCAAGACGTTCGTAAGACGGACTTCATATCCCAAGATTACTCTGACCCAGAAATAATGAGTGTCAACTTTTCTAATCTATTGCAAACCAGAGTGGATAACTGTGGTCTGTCCAAGACTCTTTGGAAGTGTCCTGATTCTGACACTCTCTTGGAAATAAACCATCTTTCAGGAATTGGGGTAGTAGGCATGGAGGAGGGGCTGGGGGAGTACTACAAGGAACAAAGAAAGTTTTTCACTAGCTAGCTGATTTGATGTTAAATACTGGGTTTAGGCGAGGATACTTGACTCAAATTTTGTTGGAGAAAAGTTGTTTTGAATATATATTCTATAGCAAAGGACCTGATAAATATGGTTGTTTTCACACATCTTTCATTTGTTCCTATGTTCTACCTTGTGGCATTTAAATACCTTTCTAATGTTTTGGAAGGCACTTATTGAAGCTAAATTGCTTTTGAGACGGTTAGGCATACATTACTTGCTTTGCTTACTGCAAAATATACAAATTCCTTCCAAAGATCTTTCACTCTGAGGCTTAAAAGTCAAAGTTTGAAAGCTCTTTTGTTTGAAAAAGGGTCAAAAATAATTAAGTTCATTCCCTTCCTGGGGCTTAAGCCAAATTCCTGGGGATTAAGCCTAGGGTTGTTGTTCAGAGTAATGAGAGAAAAGGCAAACTTTTCTCCCTTCCCCCACTTCCTGCTCCGTTTCTCTGTTGACTGACCAACCCATGGGTGTAACCTTTCATCTTTATTCTGTCAGTTACCCAGACTTCTTTGTGTTTTTCCTTTGTAGCCCCATTTCCTGAACCCCATGAGAAAAAAAAAAGGCTTCTTGAAATTTCTATCTAGCTCTCCTCTTCCCCTGTCTCCCCCCAAGTCGCTCATCATCAGTCCCTCCCATACAGACACACACTTTATCAAAGGAAAGCTTAGGGTTACGTTTTCAAACTATAGTGGAAGAAACCCTAGGAGACTCAAACAGTAGTCCAACTAAATTCAAAATTTAAGACAAATTAAAATTTTAAATTTCTCATTTAATTTAAAGCCAATTAAAAATTTTAATAATCAACACCAGACTTCTTTGTTAACTACCGCAAATTAGTTAATTAATCAGTGATTTCTTAGGTCCTCTTACACATTTGTTAAAGAATCCAGGCCTTTGAAAATATCTTTTGGGAGAGTCTGGAGATTGTTGTTTGCAAGGCTCCTGGAAAAAAAAAAAGAGTAACGTAAACTGTAGTCATAAACAAAATACATGCATTTATGGCCCTTTTTGTATTATGGTATTAAACAAAATGAACAAGGAAACACTCCAAAATACCAGTAACAAAACAATGCCTGGGCATGGGTCTTTCTATTTATTTAGCACCGAATAGAGCATTACACTCTCAGACAACTAAAGGTTGTCTTCCCGTGTCTGTCGTCTCCATGCGCTGCCCCCTCACACTCAGGCAGCCCTTCTCCTCCTTCCCTCCCCCCACTGGCTCCAGGAGCAGCTCAACCACCAGCTCTTAGAACCCACAGCTCTCAAACTTGGAGGCCTATCTAACTACTCCCACTCCAGCACACTCTTTTTTCCTGTTCTTTTTCTACGTGTTTTTCCTTTTTAGCTCCATTCATTCATCCCTCCTTAGAAAATAGCTTCCTCATAAATATCCATCTATCCAATTATCCATTCATCCTGTTTAATCGTCTCCTTTTTTCCCTTCTTCCAGTTCTTGCCCTATTATCACAGGAATTGTTTTCTCCTTCTCTATTTGTTCTTTCACGTATTGCTAAAATGATTCTGATTCTAGTCAAGAGTAATGAGCAGGAAACAGTCCTGATAGTATCAAGGAAAAGGTCATGTGTCCACACTGCAGAATTGTGCACGTAACCGGGAGCAGATACTGTATGACCGGGAAGGGTGACTAGGTACTGGTGATTTGTCTTTCATCAGTACTATACATATACTTGCATTTCCCAGGTGGCTCAGTGGGTAAAGTAACCCACCTGCCAATGCAGGAGACTCAGGTTCAATCCCTGGGTCGGGAAGATCCCCTGGAGGAGGGCATGGCAACCCACTCTAGTATTCTTGCCTGAGAATCCCATGGACAGAGGAGCCTGTCGGGCTACAGTTTATAGGGTCACAGAGTTGAACTGAAGCGACTGAACATGCATACATACGTATACATGTTATATACTTAGAAGCAGTTTTAATTTTCACAATAAAAATGGAAAATTAAAACAAAGGAGCCTATGCTGTCGGCCTCCAAAGCTCTTGAAAATTCTCTCAAATTCATCTTAAAACACTCTCAGAAGTCTTCTGTTTCTATGTCTTCTAATTAGTACGGGATTTCTCAAGTGCATTAAGGACACTTAAAACCTATTTTTAAGTTAATTATGTTGTTTTTCTGAGTTTTGGAAATTACCACTAGACTAGATTAGAAAACTTTTTCAATGAACCTTGGCACAGAAGAAAGGGAACTGAATCAGAAGGTTTCGGTCTCAGTGACAGTCCATTTTGTGATGAAGGGCATGGCTTTGGAGTCATTCTGAGCTGTTTGAATCCTGACTCCACTATTTACTGGCTGTGTGACTTTGGTTATGTACCTTCTCTGCAACTCAGTTTTTTTCATTTTTAAGTGGAGGTATAATACCTCATAAGAGTGTTTTTAAAAAATGCAGTAACTCAGGATGGTAGCTGGTATGTGGACTGCTTTCAATAAAGGGCATTTGGGAGGAGGGGACTGGAAAGAGAAGGGCTTTCGTGTGATCATTGCCCCAAAACATCATTTAGAAAACTGACCATACAAGTGAACTGCTGTGATTGTCTACCTACATAGTATTAAGAAAATGCTGCTAGAAGATTTTGCAAGAGAACATCTCCACAATTCCTTTTACTGACTGGTGGTTGAATGAAGAAATTTCTTGGTGTCTTGGACCAGTCTAGAGTCACTCTCAAGTTATGCATATCAATATATTTGCTGGCACAGTTGTGTCCTACAGTCCTTATGCTAACTTCTCCTAAGTGGATGTCCCTCTCCCAGACACCAGCACAAAGTAAACTGGCTGCAGGATGCATGCTTGGAGTAGGCTGGGTTTTAGAACAGTGGGAGGGAAATGATAAAACAGTCTAGTCCTGAATTACTGCAGCCATTAAGTTTACCAAGGAAGAGACACCTGTTTTCCTTGCTGCCCAACGCAGTTCTTTGAAACAGCCGGTGAACTGAGAGTTCCACTTTCTCCCTGAAGAATAAAGCTGTAGACCTCACATAGCCAGGGTGTTAACAATGAACTTCATAGATACAGAGAACAAATTGGTGCCTGCTGGAGGTGAGGTTAAGGGGTGGGAGAAATGGGTGAACTGCATTTTGTTTGTTTTGGTCTAAAAAAAAAAGATTTTAAAATTCCAAAATTAAAAAAAAGAGTCAATGCGCTTCACTACAGGTTTTATTAAGGGGTAAGAATGCACTGTATTTGGGTAGCTGATGAGGGGTAGAATTGGTTGGAAGTGGAGTGAAGACAGGGAAGTGAGACATTTCACTGATGTTAATTGTTTTCTAGGATTACTCCGCATCGAGTACTGGAAGGATGTTTGTCTTATCACTATATCCCCAGTGCCTGACATAATGTAAGTCCTCAACAGCTGCTTTTAAATGAATAAATGATTGAATGAATGAGTGGATGAATGGGACAGGCTTGAATGGATAAGAGAAAGGGCACCAATCGAGACAGAAAAAAGGGCAGAGAATGCGTCTCAGGCCCCATACACCAAGACACTGAGTTAGGGAGAAACTGCAAAGCCCTGTGAATTACCATTGCCTTACCCTGACATCACGTGCTCCTGATGCTCACAAAGTTCCCTCCCTCCTCTGAGCCTGGGATCCTAGTTCCTGGCCAGGGTTCAAACCCTGCTGTGAAAGGGCCAAGTCCTCACCACTGGACCGCCAGGGAATTCCCTAGGAGGCTTCCTTTAATTTTTTTTTTAACTTGGCTGCACCAGGCCTTAGTTGCACCATCAGGGGTCATTTAATTACAGCATGTGAACACTTATTTGTGACATGTGGGACTTAGTTTCCCAACCAGGAACTGAACCCAGACTCTTTACACTGGAAGCTTGGCCTCTTAGTCGCTGGACCACCAGGAAAGTTCTCCTAGGAGGGTTTTTGAAAGTGTGTCTACAACTAAGCTCCATTCTCTAGGCCCTGATTCAGAATCTACCTAAGAAACATCCTTTAAAATACCTGGGAAACTGTCCAACTGAACACCTAGCTGCCTTGAGACTGGCTGAGAAGGGTCAAGCATTCTTAATGGCAGGCAGGCTTTCCTTCCCAATGGAAATGATGACCATTCCCTCCACTTTGGGCTTCCCTGGTGGTTCAGCTGGTAAAGAATCCACCTGCAATGCAGGAGACCTGGGTTCAATCCCTGGGTTAGGAAGATCCCCTGGAGAAGGGAATGGCTACCCACTCCAGTATTCTGGCCTGGAGAATCCCATGGACTGTATAGCCCATAGGGTTGCAAAGAGTTGCACACACGACTGACTGACTTTCACTTTCACTCCACTTTGGTGTTTTCATGGTTTACCTGAGAAAACCTCTAATTATAGAGCATGGAACCTACTGGAAAGTCTTCTTGCTAAGGCAGACCAGACTGGCTCAGACAGCACGTTTGTTTCAGTGCCACTGGGCTCTGCTGCTAAGAAAGCTTCGCCCACGGCCATCTGGGGTGCTCCCAGCCTCCCTGCAGTGCAGATTCTCAGCTTGAGTTGGTGTCTCACTGAATTTGCAGTACTTCAAGTGCAGTTATTTTAATTTCATACAAAATGTTTAAAGGGGATAAATACACTGCAGCATTTGGAGTCCTGATCCAGAATCAGTAGAGGTTAGGCGGCAAGGCTTAGTTTTTTCCTACATGATGGTGTTTGCTGCATACCATTCTCTGTTCTAGGTACTTTACGTAGAGTAACTGGTCTAATCTCCTGTCAGTCTTAGAATCTAGGTGTTCCTAAGTATCTTATTATTTTCCACCCCTATTTTTACAGATGAGTGTTATCACTTCTGTTTTACACAAAAGAAATTGGAAGCACCGGGAAGCTTAGTGACCTGCCTGATGTCCCAGAGCTATTAATGGGTAAAGCCTGGCTTTGAACACACACAGTCTGATAGCAGAGACAACCTCCTCAGCCACTATATCCCACTGCCCTCTATACATGCTTGTCATTGTGAAGGCTTAAGTGAGGACATCCTGCCTGATTAACTGGGGACACATGGATGCCCTGAGTTTGGGGACTGCATATATATCTTTTGTACCTCCGCATTGCAGAACAACCAGTAGGTGCTTCATGACACGTATAGATCGATGATAATTTCCCCCAAATGTTTTTATACATACGTGCAAACAATCCTGCCTCCACTGGACCTTAGCCACCATGACACTTATGTGATGCCCAAGGGAATCATTACTAAAACATTGTGGGTGTTAACAGAAACCAATACAAAATGTTTAAAAATTTTGTCATCATTGACCATAAACTATTTTTTAATTCATTTTCCCCCTGACTTCAGAAGTAATACATGGTTATCAGGAAAATTCAAACCTTTCTGAAATATATGAACTATTCAAACACTTAAGTTAATCAAGTATACTATTAGGATAGTCATTTAGAATAATCAAGAGAGGCTCTCGGAATTTGACAGGATTTGTAAGGACTTAAATATAAGGAATTCCCTTTTGGGGGAGGGGTTGGTCTGATGGGGAGGGGAGTCTGTATAGTAAATTTTAAGTTATCTAAAAATGTCTCTTTAGAAGGCAAATCTGAGACAGATGTATAAGAAGGTGAGGTAAGTTCATTTCTTCTTTAGGAATGAACTGAATTTATATCAGTGCTCCTAAGTTCCCTTGGAGCAGCTTTAATGTTAAGCCAGAGTGGGAACTAGTTGGATCTAAAAGTGTATGTCTACTATTGTATATACTACAAAAGTACATACGTATTCTACATACCATTGAGAGTATGTTACGCGGCAGCCTGGACGGAATAAGAGTTTGGGGAAGAATGGATATATGTATAGGTATGGCTGAGAGTTGTTGCTGTCCACCTGGAACTATCACAACATTGTTAATCAGCTATACTCCAATACAAAATATTTATTTTTTAAAAAGCCAGCAAAAAAAAGTATGTGTCTAATTCCAACTAATTGCATTTGGAGACCAAAGAGTGAGGGTAGGGCTCCTGTCTTCAGGATCTTCTCTTCCTTCCCCATTTGTGTTTGCTTCTCAGATCATGTCCTGTGCAAGGACCTAGCCATCCATAAAGCTCTCTGGTCCTTCTATAATTGACATGGTGGAGACGGCACTAGAGGTCTCATTAAAGATCTTGGAAAACTTCTGGCTTTTACCACTACTCACTGGGGAGCAGCTTAAACTCAGTGCACACCTCTGAATTCTCATTTGCCAATAGGGATAGTGTCCGCCCTGTTTCTTTTTTTTTTAATTTATTTTTAATTGGAGGAAAATTGCTTTACAATGTTGTGATGGTTTCTGCCATACAACAATGCAAATCAGTCATAATTATATGTATATCACCTCCCTCTCAAGCCTCCCTCCCCTCCCGCCTTCTCGCCCTTCTAGATTATTACAGAGCACCTGGCTGGGCTCCCTGTGTTATATAGCGACTTCTCACCGGCTATCCGCTTTACACATGTTAGTGTAAATATGTCTCTGCTACTTTCTCCATAACCCTCCACCTTCTCTCTTTCATAAGGTCATCAAGAGACTGTAATGAGGTCTAGAATATGAAAAGCTTTGTAAACTCCTCCTGTGGGTTAGAGGGCAGGGTGATAATTATTTGCTACTTGAATGATTGCCTTTAATTGAGAAGAATTGGTCTGAGGAGGAGAAAAGTGCACTTTGAAACCTAAAATCTTAAAAAGAAAATCAATGGCTCAAAGAAATGTCAAATGTTTGTATAAGTGGTTAATAATGGAAAATGAACTTGATGTGCTGAACAGTCAGAGTGACATTAGGGCTTTAAATCTTCCCTATTAGCTCTTTTTGAAAGGAAAAAAAAAAAGGTAAGGAGAAAAGAAAAAAGGAAGGAAGGAAGTACCCCTGGAAGAACAGCATAATTAGAAAGGAGGACATGATGTGGGGACTAGGCACTCAGTGAGAAAATATTTGTTTGTCTAATTCCTCTTGCTAGACTGAGCTCTTCCAGGTTGGAGCTGGATTTTCTTCATTTTTGTGTGGCACATCCTAGAGACTATTTAGGATGAACCATATGGCAATGCCATTTTTGTAGCTCAAAAACAGTCTCTTATTGGCACAGTCACTGAATCAACCTAACTATTTGATAAAAATGCAAGAAATCTAAGGGTCATATTCAATCAACTTTAACCCGTTCCCTCCTAACACCTCCCTCCTACCTCCAGCACCTGGTCCCACATTATTTAAGTGGGACTTCCCTTTTGTTGTTTGATCCTTAAGATTCATGCCTCTTTCTTTGAGGGCTGCATTATGCTTTCCCTTGAGCCTGAAAATTTCTAGACATAAGTACATGCTGTACCAATGCCTCCTTCTTATATTCTTCACACTTCTAAAGAAGGGGCCTCATAATGACCCAAATTTATATTTCCATTTCATTTGATGGACATAGTGAGCTCTAGTCAAACAAAATGGATGTTCTTCGCCAGAGTGTTGTATAAATTTTTTTCTTCCTCCCTTTCCTGCCTTCCTTAACCTTCCTCTCCTTTTCCCTTCCTTTTTCTCTCTTTCATCCTTCCCTCCCATTCTTTCCATTCTTCCCTCCAGATGAGGTAGGCCTTTAGGCTAGAGAGAAGACACACTTGAGTGAACTAAGGGTCATAGCAAGGCTCTGTCCAGGTTTCCAGAGAGAACCGTGGGGTCTTAGGTTCTTCCTTCAGCCCCTCGTGATGCTCAGCCATTAATCACAGGCCATGTTGAATGGATTTAGGTGAGTCAAGTAGATCTCAGGTTGAAGTCATGAGCTTCCATTTATCTGTTTTAGTCTGAAATATCAGGCTTGGTGGCGTTTGGCTCTATAATCAAATAGCACAGCATTCCCACCATGCACAGCCAATTTTGCAGCACTTACAACATTGATGTGAAAAGCAGTGTTGCTCTTTATTTTATAGATAATATTTTCCTCATCCTTTTATAATGACTATATACAGAAGCCTTGAAAGGTGTAGTGATTTTGTAAAATACATAGGGCCATCAGTTCCCTGTTGCTGCAAATCCAAGTAACAGTAGAGATAGGAACTAGTAGAGACAGCATGAGACCATGTGGACACCCTAGAATAAAGACTCAAAGGGCAGGCATTTTTACCTGCTTCATTACCTGGTAGCTCCTGGGGTCTAGAACAGAGCTAGAAATGAGCTACTGTAAGGCAACAGGTTAAAATGGACAGAATGACTGTGATGCTTAGATGGCTTGCCTCTTTATCTAACACTAATGAGATACACATTAGGAACTTGAGAAATAGTTGTTGAATGGATGAGTAGCCACGGCAGTTCAGCTACGGAGTTGATGTTATCATAATTCCCTAACTAGTCAGTTTACTTGTCATATATCCCCTCCAAGCTTCTGTTTCCTCATTTCTAAAGTGGGGGTTAAAAAATAAAATGGGGGTTATTGTGCCTATCTGGCAGGATTGTTGAGATAATTAAATGAAAATGCATGTAAAGAGTACTGACCATTGTAGTAGTAGACACACAACAAATGTTGGTGCTGTTTCTTCCCATGTCCTTCTGTTTTCATTAAAAATACATGTGTGTGGGGGGGGGGGGGTGTAGTTGAAAGTAAGAGAGATGAGTTATTCAGTTCATATTTGGTTTCTCAGGCACAGCACTGTACCATTCTAAGCTGGTGAGAGGCTCTCCTATGCATTGCAGGATGTTCAGCAGCACTGCTATTCTCCACTCACTAAATCCCAGTTACATCCCTAGTTGTGATGACCAAACATGTCTCCGTTCCCTGGAAGGTAAAATTATTTCCTGTTCAGAACAATTGATGGAGCTCTAATCACCCACTGAATAATTAAATATTTTACTCATAAAAACGTCATTCAGGTGCTGTGTAGATGTGGCCTGTGGTTCTAGCATATGTTTAAATGTATATGAAATCAGGGCTTATACAGAAAAAGAGAAACAGCAAAAACTATATAGTCAATTCATGAAGTTAAGTAATGATACAGTTAATAAGAACATTATTTCATTCACATAATTTCCTTGCATTAGGATATTTTCCTATTTATTGTTGGTTGGGCTAATATTAATAGGAATGGGTTTCTTGGACACACTGGCTGAAGACAGGGAGAAAAGGCAAGTGTGCCTCGAGAGAAATCATTTGGGTTTCTTAAATTTTCATAGATACCCATAAAGTAGGTTATCTATGATAAACATTAACCACAGATTATCAAACTGCATTGTCCATTGGCAAGCTTAAAGTGTAATAGCAACGTTCATACTTACAGGTGAATTAAAGATTTTAGTCCTCGGAAAGTATGTCTTGAAATGGACTTGATGTTGTTGTTTTCTATAAATCTGCAATAGGTTATAATATTTTTGGTCAAACAGCTGTAGGAACCTCAGAGCCCTTGTCCTGTATCATTACGTTAAAAAAAAAAAAAAAAAGGTTATTTTACTTACAAATACTCTAGATGTGGGAGACCAATGAAAGCATCATCACTGATCACATCAAAGGAGTTCGATGTGAATAACCTGCCCAGAAAAAGTACACAGTGAAAATGGTTGAACTGACAGATTGTCAATCTTTGCTGCTTTTATCTCTCAGAGAAATGAGTGGGAGTAGTGCACAGAAAAATGTCTGGATGTCTGCCTTTTACAGTGTTATTTATTCAGGTAATTTTTGTAGCTTTTTTTAACCATCAATTATCTCATCAAACGCTCAATGAGGGGGTGCCTTGTACCCCACTCCTCATAGGGATGAGTGTCACATGCCCTGGGTAACATTTTGGGACACAATCAGGCAAGTATGACAGTCAAAGCAGCCAAATCAACATGTTGCAGGTTTCCATGACAAAGACACTAGCAGAATCTTTCCCTCCTGCTCTGAAACTTCTGGAACATTCTGACCAGCCCAAATAGTGGTATCATAGTCACTAACCTGACAGACCTAGGAAACTAGCTCCATGTCTAGTTGTGCATGTTATTCACAGTAGGTAAGCCATTGACACTGGTTCAATAAAAATCAACTAACCTTCCTTGAAAGTAGAGCAGGCTGAAGATGGGAAACAATGAGGCTTAGGAAGAGTCTCAGACCCATTTTATTTCTAAGTAGTTGAAAAAGAACACCTTTACTTGGACAAATTTATTTGCAATTTCATTATCCACAGGAATTTGGTTTTGAAATAACTGATGAAAAGAAACATTAATCAGCAGTCCCCACATCCTGCGTAATTCCTCGAAGAATTTCTTTTTTTTTTTTTTTTTCTGAATCAGAGGCTTAACAGAGGTGATTACAAGCCAAATAATACAAAGTTATCTGTTTAGAATGAGTATTAATTTATGGAATTCATTAGATAAAGTGTTGACATAAACTGAAAATAAAGTTTTTTACATGTACTGATGACAACTTATAATGGGTTCAAGTGACATTCAGGCTATATGTTAAGGTTCTTATATGGGGAAACCTCATTTTTCACTTGTAACTAGTGCCCAAAATGTGGCCACGATCATGGGACAGGTGGGAGGTTTGACAATTCATGTCTTATACATACTGTTTAATTGCACTATGCTAAGTCCAGTATTCTCTGTTAGCAAACTTCTTGACTTTTACTTTTGAGGTGTAGGGTTAAAAATAGCTGCACTAACCAACTTAATGACTTACCCTCTCTGAACCTGTTAACCAAGGGGATTAAAACTATGAGATCTCACCTTCTGAACAGTTGTAAATAACTTATTTGACATCTGAGATTGCTTAAAAATGATGAGAGAAAGGGATAACAGTGGGTTAGAGACAAATTGAGCACAAAAAGGTCATTTTTGAAGCTGGAAGCTGATTTTTACTATTATTTCTACTTTTATATATGTTTGAAATTTTCTGTAAAAATGGGGAGGGAGAGAAAGTAAACCAAATAAAACCAGATGATGTCTTGCATTTCTTTCTAAGCTATAAGCCCTGGAATGATGTTGGATTCTCTTCTATCCCTTCTCCTTCCAACGTTACAGCTTTACTCTCAAATGATTCGCTAGACTGTGAAGTCAACATTATCGAATAAGTCATACATATTAGATGCCCAGTTTTTCAAAAAATTCAAATTTTTATTATTTCAGTCACAACTTTGGCAATTGTCTCTTCTTATGTCATGGTTCTGGGAAACAAGAAGATTGCTCAGCCTTACTCCAAGGTAAGCTACCATCCAAAGTCTTCCTTAGGTTACAGATTTTCGTTTCATTCTGTATCAGTTCAGTTAAGTTGCTCAGTTGTGTCCGACTCTGCGACCCCATGGACTGCAGCACACCGGGCTTGCCTGTCCATCACCATCTCTGGAGTTGCTCAAACTCATGTCTATCGAGTCCGGTGATGCCATCCAACCATCTCATCCTCTGTCATCCCCTTCTACTCCTTCCTTTAATCTTGCCCAGCATCAGAGTCTTTTCAGATGAGTCAGTTCTTTGCATCAGGCAGCCTAAGTGTTGGAGTTTCAGCTTCAGCATCAGTCTTTCCAATGAATATTCAGGACTGATTTCCTTTAGGATGGACTGGTTGGATCTCCTTGCAATCCAAGGGACTCTCAAGAGTCTTCTCCAACATCACAGTTCAAAAGCATCAGTTCTTCAGTGTTCAGCTTTCTTTATTCTTTTATTTTTTAATTCTTTGTTCTTTTTATTTAATTTTTTATTTTTTAAAAAATTTAAAATTTATTTATTATTTATTAAATTCTTTTTAATTTATTAAATTTAATAAAATTTATTTATTTTTAATTCTTTATTCTTTATTTCTTTATTCATTCTGTATAGGCAGCATCAAGAAGGGGGAGGATGAAATAAGGCAGAAATAGATACAGAGAAATACCTCCCATGTTCACTGGCTTGCAAACTGTCCCAGGGACTTCAAAATCACTCACTTCAAGTCACTGCAAGAAATGACTTCTAACACTCATTCTCCTTAAATTGAATCAGATGCAAAACAGGATACGATATGCATATAAGCAGGCAGAATTAGCCCACACATGTCAGGGAAATAAAATAGGGTTTTTGCTAAAATTTTTATCTGCTCATTCATTGCTTATCCCTAGCACCTGTAATAGTGCCTCTCCCATAGTGCTGTTGCTGTGACACTGAATAAATATTTGTTAGAGAGGAATTTACTTTACATTAAATTCTGGTCATTACTATATTACTAGATTTAATGTTCCTTATAGCAAGGACTTAGCCTTATTGATTTTTGTGTCCTCAGTCCTGAGCACAGTTCCTGGCTGAAAGCTGTTTTCTGAACTAGTTTTTAAAGATCAAAACTTCTGGCTAAAAGTACAACGATATGCGAAAATGCGGGTGAATCTCATAAACCTAAATCCAGGGAAAGAAGCCAAAATGCAATAAAGTACATCCTTTATAATTGCTCTTATATAAAGAAGAAAAGCCAGCAAAACTAATCTATGCTGGCAGAAGTCAAGATAACATTTACATCTTGGAGATGAGAAGAGGGCACAGAGGAAGTCTTTGGGGGTAATGATGACCTGGGTGCTGGTTATAAGAGTGTTCACTTTATAAAAAGTCATGAGGAAAGGGGTAGGGGTGATAAAGAGGCAGAGCATAGAGGAGTTTTAGGGCAATGAAAATATTCTGTATGATACCATAATGATGGATACATGTCTCTATACATTTTCCTGAACTCATAGGATGCACAGTACCAAGACTGAACCCTAATGTAGACTCTGGCTGATCTAGTAAGTTCATCAGTTGTAACAGAGATACTCCCATGGTGGAAGATGTGGGGGATAGGGGATGTGTCAGGGTAGGGAGTCTATGGGAAATTCTGTGCCTTCTCTTCTATTTTGCTGTGAACCTAAAACTGCTCTAAAAAATTAAGTCTTAATTTAAACTCTCAAGATGTACACTTAAGATATGCACACTTAAAAAAAAAAGGATATGCACACTTTTCTTTATGTAAATTTTATTTTAATAAAAACTTTTCTTATAAAAGCTAAAACAAATCCCTCTGGCTAAGATAATATTGAATATCTTAGTCCCTGGATTCTAAATTCAATTGTAATTTTCTGTGGACAAGGATTCCATGGGCAAAGATTTGTAATGTATACATACATTCTAAACATAGTTGATCGCACAGGCTATCCATTTTATTATCCTGTGTATGCTACTGCTAAGTCACTTCAGTCGTGTCCGACTCTGTGCAACCCCATAGACAACAGCCCACCAGGTTCCCCTGTCCCTGGGATTCTCCAGGCAAGAATACTGGAGTGGTTTGCCATTTCCTTCTCCAATGCATGAAAGTGAAAAATGAAAGTGAAGTCGCTCAGTCGTGTCCGACTCTTAGCAACCCCATGGACTGCAGCCTACCAGGCTCCTCCGTCCATGGGATTTTCCAGGCAAGAGTACTGGAGTGGGGTGCCATTGCCTTCTCCGATCCTGAGTATACTTAAGACTTTAAAAGATCCTGTTCTATAAAGAGGGTAAATGCCCATCTTTAATTTTTATAGGTTCCTTTAGAAAGTTTGATTTCAGTATCATAATTTGTTATTGAGCCAGATATGTTAAAGAATCCTGTAGTCCTTGTTAAAGGAAACCATGTCACCCCACCTCATCTTGATGTACAACAGACCTGGGGCAGACTAGTGTGGCCATGTTTTATATCTCATGACTTCTATCCCTTTTCTTAAATTATTAGAACAAGAAGGACTCCTTTTCTCATGAAGAATAGCTGATCCTAAGGTCGGTCAGCATCCCATGGTCCAACTAGTCTGGTTCAAAAAGGTGAGTTGGGCTAAAGATGAATCCCTTCTTGAGAATTTGGAATCACAAACAGAGATGGAGCCAGCCAGCAGAGGAGCTGAAGGAGGAAAGATGCCTTAGGGTTGAGTCAGCTCCATGGCAGGAAAACTGTGTGCAGGGTGAACTCAGAAGAGAGTGGAATGTGGAGGAGATCTCATAAAGGACTGTGTGTATGAGGCTGGATCAGGGAGATGCCCAGATCTGTGTTTGATCCTAGACCTGTGCTTCTCAATCTTAGCTTCACTTGGAATCACCTGGAGAGCTTTATAAATACTGCTACCATGTTCTCACCCTCAAGGATTCTGGTTAATCTGGTTAAATTCTGTACCTGTGATGTGGCCTGAGCATGGGATGTTTAAAAACTCCCCAGGTGTCTCTCACACGCAGCCAGGGCTGCATATGGTAAATTTCTTGTCAGTTACAATAGCCTTCCTCTACCTGTGGCGACCAAGGGGACCTCTGCTCCTTGTAGCAGGTGTGGCTGGAACAGGAGCTCTGATACACAGAGATGCTGTAGATTGTCCCATGTCCCTAACTACAGGTAGCAAAAGTCCATAATACCGTGACTCAGATTTGACGACTGTCCTCACAATTGCAGCACATGGAGGAGTGGGTGGGGCTCAATGTATTGTCTAAACAAACTCCTTACCCTGAGCTCCAAATCAGAGACCTCACCCCCTAGATTTGCCAAACAGCCATCCTGTGGGTTTGTACAGGGATAATGTAGAATGTGTCCTCTGCCCCTGGGCCTGTGGGAACATTTGAGGTCTCTGACACTTTCTTCTTAGGAAGGGGAAAAGGCAGTCATGTTCCCTAGAATCTTGGTGGAGGTGGACACAGGGCTGCACCTTGACCTTTCTGTATCTTAGCCATCAGTCTCATGAATTCAGTGTGAAAACAAGGGAGTGTAGGAAGGGTGGGAAGGATTGTTTTCCTCTGCAACCAAGGGAATGTATGTTTCCTTACCAAGAAAGATTTAAGACCATACATAGATCAATCGATTGCTCAGTTGTGTTTGACTCTTTTGCAACTCCATGGACTGTAACCTGCCAGGCTCCTCTGTCTGTGGAATTTTCCAGGCAAGAATACTGGAGTGGGTTGCCATTTCCTACTCTAAGGGATCTTCCTGACCCAGAGACCAAACCTGCATATCTTGTGTCTCCTGCATCGGCAGGTCTATTCTTTACCACTAGTGACACCTGGTATGTTTCCTTACCAAGAAACAGATTTAAGACCATACACATCAGCTATCAGTTCCGTGCAGGCAATAGCTCATTCTTTAAATCATCATTGTTGCCTCCACAATAACCTGTATTTCATAAAATGCTGCTGCATTTTCTTATCCGGGCTTTGAAACAAGTCTGTGAAAGTGGTAGAGTAGATGTTAATAGCTGTTTGACAGGAGGAAACTGTGGCCCAGAGGGCTGCTAAAAGCTTTGACCAAGGTCATAAGACCCAAGAGTCCTGGTCTACTCCCCTTTCCACGCCTTGGGTGGTCTCTCAGTATAGGAGCCTGATCACATAATGACACAACATTCACATTCTGACAGACAACTATAACACTACTCACCTTATGCGGATTTAAGAAATCTCTTTAAATTATAATTCCTTTTTTAAAAGGAATTAATTAATCAAACTAAGTATCCTAAAAGTCACATTAAGATCATGTCAACTTATGTTTTTTTAAGTCAAGAATTTAAAAAAAATCTAAACTATCACAACATTGTCAAGCAATTATACTCCAAGTTAAAAAAAAGAATTTAAAAAATAAGAATGCAGTTTGGTGTATTCTGTTTAAGATACTATCGGCTCAGTGTAAAAATTCTGGAAAACTCAGAAAAGCTTAAAGAAGACAATAAAAATGACTGTCACCATACTACAAAGATATGAATATATGTGTATATAATATCTGTATGATATATGCATGTATATATTTATAAAATTTATAAAATTAGAATAATAATTTGTATTGTTCTGTGTCCTCCTTTTCATGTACTTATTTTTTCAAGAACAATTTCTTATGACAAAAATTCAATATAAAAGTTTGACAGATGAATAAGTCTTGTATTATACATATTTCAGGATTTAACTTTTTAATTGTTGATTCCAATTTTCACTGTTATAAACACTACCATGACTACTCTCACATGCAAGTATTTTTCCATATCCCTAATTCTTTCCTTTGAGTAGACTTAGGGTAGATTTTTTAAGGTAGCATTATTGGATTGTACATGGTTTTTATGTCTCTATTTATTACTAACTTGTATCACACTACCTATTCAATCTGAATATAGAAATGCCTATTTATCACATCCTTACCAATAGTTAGTATTATCACTTTTGCTTCTTTTTCTAGGAAATCATGTCCTTTGACCATTTTTGTTGCATTTTAAGCACCTTTTATTTATTAAGGATATTACCTATTCTTTTCCTTTCTTATCTGATGCTGAATGTTTCCCTGCTGATTATGATTTGCCTTTTGAATCATGATTTTTAGCATATAGACATTTTACATTTCTAACAAAATATATCAACATCTATTACATATTCTTTCTTTGCCGTAATTCTTAAAATGTTTCTTCCTACCTTGATATTAATGAAATAATACTTACCCCTCACTCTATAACTTTTCTTTTTTTACTCTAATTTATTTGGAGCTTGCTTTTATCTATGATGTGAGGTGAGACACTGCCTTGATTCCTTCCTAGGTATTTACTCAAATTTGCCAAAGCCTGTCATTGAATAATTAATGCCCTTCCCACTTGTGTGTACATAATCAGTTCAGTCAGTTCAGTCACTCGGTCGTGTCCGACTCTTTGCGACCCCATGGACCACAGCATGCCAGGCCTCCCTGTCCATCACCATCTCCTGGAGTTTACTCAAACTCATCTCCATTGAGTCAGTGATGCCATCCAACCATCTCATCCTCTATCATCCCCTTCTCTTCCTGCCTTCAATCTTTCCCAACATCAGGGTCTTTTCAAATGAGTCAGTTTTTCCCATCAGGTGGCCAAAGTATTGGAGTTTCAGCTTCAGCATCAGTCCTTCCAATGAACACTCAGGACTGATCTCCTTTAGGATGGACTGGTTGGATATCCTTGCAGTCCAAGGGACTCTCAAGAGTCTTCTCCAACACCACAGTTCAAAAGCATCAATTCTTTGGTGCTCAGCTTTCTTTATAGTCCAACTCTCACATCCATACATGACTGCTGGAAAAACCATAGCCTTGACTAGATGGAACTTTGTTGACAAAGTAATGTCTCTGCTTTTTAATATGCTATCTAGGTTGGTTATAACTTTCCTTCCAAGGAGTAAACATATTTTAATTTCATGGCTGCAATCACCATCTGCAGTGATTTTGGAGCCCCCCAAAATAAAGTCTGACACTGTTTCCCCATCTATTTGCCATGAAGTGATGGGACCAGATGCCATGATCTTAGTTTTCTGAATGTTGAGCTTTAAGCCAACTTTTTCACTCTCCTCTTTCACTTTCATCAAGAGGCTTTTTTTTTTTTAAGAGGCTTTTTAGTTCCTCTTCACTTTCTGCCATAAGGGTGGTGTCATCTGCATATCTGAGGTTATTTGTATTTCTCCCTGCAATCTTGATTCCAGTTTGTGCTTCATCCATCCCAGCGTTTCTCATGATGTACTCTGCATATGAGTTAAATAAGCAGGGTGACAATATACAGCCTTGGTGTACTCCTTTCCCTATTTGGAACCAGCCTATTGTTCCATGTCCAGTTCTAACTGTTGCTTCTAGGGACCAGGGAAGCTGCATATAGATTTCTCAAGAGGTAGGTCAGGTGGTCTGGTATTCCCATCTCTTTCAGAATTTTCCAGTTAATGTGATCCACACAGTGGAAGTGAGAAATAGATTTAAGGGACTAGATCTGATAGACAAAGTGTACATATTACTTCCTTCAAAAATCTGCTATTTTATAGGGTTTTTCCAAAGATGAAAGCTTGAATTTACTTACTATTCCTACTGTTTCCTAATTTATTATTTTATATGCTAATTATTTATTTTCTCTTGAGTTCCTTAGAAGATGTATTGTTTCATGTTCAATTCATATATTTTTATTCTTTCTGATTTAAAATGAAAGTATTTAGAAATATGACTTTGCCTCTATGTAAAGCATCCAGTAAGTTTTAACAAGTGGTCTCTTAAAATTGCATGTTTTATTTCAACAAGTATTTAGAATAATATTCTTAAAATTCCCTGTTGATGATATTTAAAAAATATTTTCATGAGTTAAAATTAACATTGCCCTGGGACCAAGGAGGATGAGATCTGTAAAATGCCTGCTAACCCTGAGCTCCAGTTTCTCTTCTGACTACTCACATTCACCTGTCTGTAGGTGTGGGTCACATCTCTCTATAAGCAATAAATGAACACCAAGGCCATCAGGTTATTAGGAGGTTCTTGGTTGAAAAGCTAGGATCAGAAGCACTTAATTCAAAAGGAGCAGAGAAGTGTGTGATAGGGTTAGCATGGAACTTGGCGTGCTGAGGTCAGCAGTAGAGGAGAAAAGGAAGAAGCAGAGGATCACAGAATGAGGATCTAACTACATTAGAAGGAGGTCAAGGCTGAGGCTGCCCAATGTCTAGCTGGGGGTCCGCAAGAGTGAAATGATTAGATAGGGACATGTGTCGATGCCAAGACTGAAGGACTGCTAAAGCAGTTTCCTGCCCTGGCTTCACACCTCTTCTAGAGACCAGGAAGGAGCACCCTGAAGAGGGAATCACAAAGCCTGAGTCTTAATTCCCACTTGGCCATAAATCCTCCGTGTGGCCTTGAGCACATCACTTCTGCTCTCTATGTTGTCAAATGAGGGATCTGAACTAGATAACCAGAAAGATGTGTGAGACAGGGCTTGTAGAGCTGCAGGCTTCATTCATGGAGGAATAGGCATGGGCTCTGCATGAGGAGTGGGAGTCTTGGGTAGGCAGGTCTACAGATGGTTGAATGGGAGGAGTAACCTTGCTGGGAACATCTCCCCTTGTCTCAAGCCAGACTGGCCCCCTGGCTCTAATGACACTTCTTCAGACTCCCTTCAGTCACCTGTGACATCTTAACTCCCATCAGAACTGACATTGGCCACAAGTGGCCTGCATCTTGTCTTACAGCTCAAAGCAGAGTCTTTCGACTGTGGAGGGGGCTTTCCCATACAATCAGCACTCTGTAAGGGCTACTCTGGATGAAGAAGAGTGAGCAGCCAGCCTCAGGCTATTGTTTAGAGATGGCATCGATTAGATATAGAATAGAAAATCTGGTTTCTAAGCTTGTAGCTGCTACTTTTATTATGTACATGATACATCAAGCAGGTAAATCTATTTCTTCATCCATTAAAAGAGGAATGATAATAACAGAGACTTGCTGGAAGATTCTGAGAATTATGTGAGATAATATATAAGAGTATCTCATCAATGCTTCTGCCAAACAGTATCTCAGCAAACAGCCCAGACATAAAAGAGCAGAGCTGGAAGAGCTGCTAGATCTAGTGAAGAACATTAGTTATGCGGAGAGGGAAACTGAGGTCCAGTGAGACTGTCATCTGCCTAAGAGAACTGTTATGAGCCTCATCTAGGGAATTAGGCAGCCTTGGGCAGTGTGTGCAAGCACATTTTGTGTATATATGTGTGCCTGATGTTTATATGTGCATATACATGAAATGACAGAGAGCAAGATGCAGACGTTACAGTTGTTAGAGATTTGAGGGCACAGCTGGAAGGGCTGGCCAACTTTTAGAACTGCCTCTGCTTAAATGATTCATACCTTCTAGTTGTTACTAACATTCTCCTTTATTCAAAAGAACAGGGCTGGTTGAATGATAATTAATAACAGGCTGATGATTCACTTCAGTTGAATGCACACATTCTAAGTGCATGTGCCACGTGAATAATTTTACATTTGAATATATTAAAATAGGCTCTTAAATAGGAAAGCATTAAAATGGGAAGCATCACATATGAGCACATTATGTTCTTTTTGACTCTCATCCTTGGGAAACATTTTCAATGTAACTCAGAGGACCCTTAGGTAGACCTCTTCTATCTGGATTGATGGAAAATAACCCTAATTTTGCTCCATGTAAGTCTGAAGGGTGGGGGGCAGCCTAGAGAGATATGTGATTCAATTCTTTGATTTACAGGTGAGGAAAGCAAGGACCACAAAGTGAGTGACTTACTCAAAGTCACAACTTTTGACAGCAACAGGGCCAGGTTTAAAATGTAGATTTTAGATTTGCAAGGATTCCCTGGGGGAACATTCTTAGCCTGCACATTTGAGCATGGATTTGATTTGAGCATAGATCCACCTCTCTGGTTTTATAGTTCATTACCTTTCATCCCAGAATATCAAAAGTTTTCCTTTCTAGGAGATGGCAAAACTAGTCACAGCCCACCCTCCTGATGCAGTTTATATATTTGGTCTGTATTTCCCTGCTCCTAAAAAACAAAGAAGAAGGGACTTCAATTTTATTTAAAGCTATTATATGCCAAACCTCATCTTTATCAGATTGCTATCTAGGAACTCATTTAAATCCTCCAGTGAACACTATAATGTAGGCTTTATAGTCTCCATCTAAAATACAAAGAAACCTGAGGTGCGAGCGGTAAGGTACTTTGAAGCTTGTAACTGGCAGAGCTGGGATTCTGTGCTCAGTCATGATCTCCCCTGACTGGTAATGGTCAGGGGCAAGGCTTTGCTTCCTCTTTTTAGTCCCAGCAGATCCCAGATCTGCTACAAATCTAGGTTAGCCTTGCCTTGTAGTTCCCAGAGTTCAGGGAACACAAGGCCTTCATGCGATTGGAAGGTTTTACATGAGCAACAAGAGAGGAAAAATCAAATTCATGTAAATTGGGTAAGTGAAGTTAACTGAAGTTCCTAATTACAGGAATCTGCCTATCTGCAAGTAAACTGAGTCTCTTCAAAAAGGATTTAAATACAGTTTCCCTATCTTATTGATAATGGGACCCTTTTATCATTGCGTTTTATGTACAATGAATATACCCAGGAAAATGCTGGACTAGCCATCTGAGAAATAACTTGAGGAAGCCCTCTTAAAACAAAATTAGTGAGAGCATAAATTCAAGCTTCCAGGGCTTTTTCCCTGTTGAATGGGCTGCAAGTAATAATGCACTTACTCTGAAAGATGGAACATCCATTGGGACATCCCCAAAGAAGCCGTGTGTGCCATACACACTGCTTGATCAGGTGGAGAGCTTGGCAGTGAGGCACGTTCAAAGATAATCACACCCAATGAATGCACACTAACAAAGCTGCCTGAGTCACTCCTATATGGAGACAGATGGTTTAACGTATCCTTTAAGATGAAATTCTTTCTACCTGTGTAAGCTCTGCTGGCAAGCCTCTCAAGAGCAAGGGAAGGGATTCATAATTAATAAATAAAATGAACACCAAAGGTGTAGATTCCTAGTATCCTATTGGAGGTTAAGAAAAGGAAAACAACATAAAGAAATTCCAGAGGTTTTCTAAGCCAAGGTGCATTGTGAGTAGGCAAGCATGAATAGAATGGGCAGTTTCCCAAATTTATTTGAGCACAGAACTCTTTTTTTTTTTTTTTTCAGGACACGTGTTCCACAGGACACAAGATGAGAAAACATTGATCTAAGGTATAACTTTAAAGTATATAAGTTCTTTGTCATTTGCCCTCTTCTGTGTCTCTGTCCCTCTCTTTTTTAACGCTGGGAGACTAGAGCCTACACATACCAATGAGAGCTGAATCCTAGGGCTACTCGATGTTCTTGCCAGCAACGCTGCCACCCTTTCAAAGGGCTTTTGAAATTCTTTTTCAGTGATTGTCTCCAGGGATCAGGACACAGTCCTCCGAATATCCTCCTTAGTGGCAAAGGTTGACCCTCTGAGAGGGGGTTTGATTTGGGGAACAAAACTGTGCAAAGTTAAGCCCAGTTATTCATGTTCAAGAGAAAGTAGACAGATGTAGTTAAAAGTGAGGATGTGGTTTAAACTCCGACTTTACCTCTTATGTGGGGTGTGACATCACAGAGGTTACCTAACTCTTCTAGGACTCAGTGCTTCATCTGCAAAATGGACATAATCATACTTCCTCACAGGGTTACTGTGATAATGATTGAAAAATGAGACAGATAAAGTGCTTAGCACCAAGCAATACAAATGACAATGTCCCCTAACAAAACTTTGCCTGATTTTATTGTATGACTTGTAAACTGGCAATGAAGACAATTCTCAAAGATCTAGAAATGTTTAGCTATAGAAGCAAAGTTAGGAAGAATCTCTGATCTCCCATAAGGAATTCTCTAAAAGTCAAAAGTTACTTGTATATTTAAATTCTAGTCTCTTTATTTTTTTTTCCATTTATTTTTATTAGTTGGAGGCTAATTACTTTACATCATTGCAGTAGTTTTTGTCATGCATTGAAATAAATTTGCCATGGATTTACATGTATTCATCTCTTTATTTTTTAAAGGCTCAGGTTTTTTTTTTTTTTTAAGATTTTCTTTTATGTGGACCTTTTTTAACGTCTTTACTGAATTTGTTACAATATTGCTTCTGTTTTATGTTTTGGTTTTTTTGGCCACAAGGCATGTGGGATCTTAGCTCCCCAACCAGGGATTGAACCCACACCCCCTGCATTGGAAGGTGAAGTCTTAACCACTGGACTGCCAGGGAAGTCCCCCGTAAAGGCTCACTGCTTTTTAATCACATTTTACACAGGTAAACACCTGTCATCTTGCCATTTAAATGGCCTCAACAATTCCTTTCCAGTCGTTGCCCTGTGGGAGGGATATTGAAACACTGTTTTGTCACAGCCACCATGGGAGGTTCTGATAAAGTCCCAATGGACCTGCTTGGGAAATTGGGAACTACATTATTATTCTAATAATAACTTTATAATAGCCAATTTCATAATGTGAGGCTCTTTCATTAAACAATCTAATTTACTGGTTTATTAGAACTGATACAATAAATTTTGTCTATTTCCTTAACAAGGCCATTGTCTGTATTAAAGTACCCTATTTGTAGAACAGAATACAATAGCATTTTTAAGCAGAAAGAAACCTAAGTTAATTGAACATGAAGGTCTCAAAAATGCCAGTTATGTGTGTTTTGTTTGGCCTTTATTCTGTTTAAAAATCTGCCTCCAGATTTCTGCCTTCTTCTAAAAATTAAAAAAATATGATCCATCTTCAGTAGCACGTTCTCATCAGCAATAATCAGTTGGAAGTGAAGATTCATTTTTAGGTAAGACATGTCTTCTCTGGTTTACCCCAGTCACTACCACTCACTATTGTCTTATACTCAACTGTTTCTTTCATTGACCTTATCATCCCAACCCCCATTGGGCATTTGAGTTTGAGAACCATGTTTTAATCTATCTCTGGTATTTTATACATATAAAATCTGAAATCCAGGGATACTTGGTCACACAGTCCATTGCTGTCTGAACTGGATTTCAAAACCATGTCTCCTGATCTCTACTTCAGGCTTCTCTCCATCTTATCACAGAACTACTCATCTTAAGACTGGCCAGTGTTAATTATTTTTCATAAAACCTGACATGTTTACAAAATATGGTGCCAGTTGTTTTTTTCATGAATGAGAGGGCTCTGCTTCCTCTTTCCCCTCCCACCCTGGGAAAAGTAAATAGTTCACCTTTCTTGTGAGAAGTATTTGAAGGAAGATTTCTTAGCAAGTTCTGATGCAGACCTATGTGTAGAACAATGACATCTTAAAGCTAGCATCATAGGCAAACCCAGTCTATACAATCAGATGCTAATCTGATGTATGGTCATTCAAATTAAAGTGATTTTCAGAACAAATAATAAAAGCTAATGTTTATTGAGTTGTAGGAACTGTCCCAAGTGCTTTACATGTATTACTTCATTTAATCCTGACTATAATCCTGTATAACAGGTACGGTGGTTATTGCCCACTTTGTATTAATAGATGCAGGTAATGTAGCCTCTATTAGCCATAAACTCAACAGTGGGCAAGAGTCACCATCATCACCAATCAACTGAGTACCATTTTGAACAAAATGAGAGAGCTTATCAAGACTACTTTCTCATACCTTGGAATACAGGCAAAATAGAGTTTACCTTTTTAGGGCTCACCTCCAACTTGGAGCTGCCATGTCAAAGCAGGGAGGGAGAGCTGTCACTCATCTGTCTGTCTCCCACAAAGCCCAGGGCTGAGCCTGCTGCACAGTAGAATCCCAAAAGTTTTTGCTGAAATGGGAGGCTTGTGCTTTCATTTTGTTACTGCTTGCAGCTACACAATGAATAAATACTTGTTTTAGCTAAGCCACTGTGTTCACAAATTTGTGTTCACAAATTTGGTTTCCATCTTAATAATGCTTAATTAGCATCTTTCTTTGGATGTCCTGTCAGACTGGATAAAGGGGGAGTCTGACCTTTCACAGGAGAGAGGCTAGTCAAACCTGAGAGATAACTGGAGTGGCAAATAAGAGTTTGTGCTTGTCAAAGACCTAGAGGAAATCAGAGGGAGACAAAAGGGATCCAGGCAGTGGGTCTAAAGAAAGATTCTGGATGCTTTGCCTTTTAAATTCTGGTACACTGGAAACATCTGTTGAAGAAGTTTGACATCATAAGGTCATGAGCAAAAACCTCTTCACACTTTCTTTTGGTTCAGCGCACATTCCAGACCTCCACACTATTGGCTCGTGTGAAATCAGATCGCGTATATCAAACAAAAGGAAGTGTGAACATGACTGAAACTACTGATAGGAAGACAGAAGTCTCTAGTATAAAATCTATGAAAATATGGATTGAATTCAACAAATACATAGTAAGCAAAATCTTAATCTAAGCTTATAACATCCTTTCTAGGACCATGGCTATTGAGAACCCTCTGTTAGAGACAAGGGCAGATACAAATAGCTCTAAAAATGATGGGAAGAATTAGAAACATGAGAAAAGTCTATAGAACTTGAGAAAACAGAGGTCAGGGAATGAGGTACTTCAGGCTGGCATGGATGGAGCTTGTGGTGTATGTGTGTGTGTGCACATGTGTGTGTGTGCTATTGCTACTATGAGAGATGACCCTAGACAAATAGCCAAATTCTGTTAATACCAACTCAGATGTTCAGATGTTTCTCTGTTTCTAGGGAACCATTAAAGGCTCCCAAGCATGAGGGTATCAGGATGAGATCTGCACTTCAGGAAGGTAATGCTAATGGAGGTGGGGAGGAATGGGATCCAGAAGCAGGGGGACCAGTGGAAAACCTCCCCTAGCAGCCTGTGGAACAGTGACTGCAGCCTCAGTTAGGATCATGGCCCTGGGGTCAAGAGGAGATGGCAGATTCTTATGCGGTTTGATGGGGGGACATTTCCTGTTGAAAGTGGACCTGAAGAGGTAACTCCTAACTTTCCTGGTTGAATAACTGAGAAGATGAAATACACTTTCAGAGAAAACATTTGTTATACAGGGCTGTGTGCACAGTCACAACAATTCCTTAAGAAGTTAAAAATCAGAGCTATGGGTCACTGGTCGGACTGTAGACAAAACAGCCCAGATGATTGAAATGTTTACTTCTTGGTCCATTGTAGGCCATCACCTGGGCACAAACCAAAACATACTCATCCACAAGCAGTAAGTAATTCCTCTAGAAGCCCTCTTAGCTGATAGGTTTGGCTTGAGTAGTCATTGAAGGTCACAAAATGTTTCTTAACGCTTGTCATGGAATAAATAAAGAGGTCAATCACTGTGAAGGTGATATAGGCTATGGATATTTTCCCCTGGACAAATAATATTTTGAAGAACTAACTGATAAAATTATAGCAAGGATGGACTTCTTATCTGTCTTGTTCATGCTGTTTACTTCTCGGTTTTTTGGTCTTTGATTTCTTATGAACTATATATTTATGTGTTGATTGTAGATTAATAAAAGAAATGATTATATCCTCCCCCCTCCCCGCCCCTGCCAAGGGATCAGTTCTATTGCTTCAAACAAGATCAGACCTCATTGGAATAAATAGAAATTTTTCCAGCTACCCTGAATTCTTATATCAAGATTTTGTGTGTGTGCGTGATACTAACCGAACCCTGTTACTCCCTGCAAATAGAACTCTCTGAAGAGTTCTACTAGATAGCTTTAGTTTATCAAAACTTTTATGAATAAATGGCAATGTGTCCACATTTTATACTTTTAAATTTGAATTTTACTTCTGTAATGAGCCCATATCATTGGGGATTTTAGTCTGTGGTTGAGAAGAACAGGGCTGTCCAGTGTGAAAACACATTTCTGTAAATTCCATTCACTACAAGTACCACTCCCTCTCACTGAAAGCAAACTAGAATGAATAATCATTCCCATTGGTTAAGTTTCACAGCAGGCCTATGGATAACATGAATGAAATTACATTTGCTGGGGAAAGATTTTTTTTTCTTTGCTGTTGTTTAAAACCATAGGTGTTTTTAAAAATAGGCTCATATAATTAATCTGATGAAATTTCATTGGATAATTTTATTCTTTCTCTCCTCTCTACAGAGTGTGGGCTTTTGTTTTTCTTGTTCTCTGACACACATTGCCAGCCACAGCCTACCAGGATCTTCTCCCCCAGAACATGTAACTTAAGGAGGCATTACGTCTGTTTCCCTCAGTACCCCAGGCTGACATTTCACAAAGTACTTTTCATCATGACTTCTGCAGAAGGTCTGAAAAAGCATTTGGGGCCATAATGAAATTGTCAGACTTTTAGGGTAGGTGATGGGAATGGGCCTTTTCTTTTTCTTTTTCCACAACTGAGCATGAAACCAACTGCCTTTGGACACCAATGGAGCAGAATTGATTCAGAAGCTTATCTTTTCACAAACTATGACAGGTCTGTTTTGTAATCTACGGTCGCAAATGCTATTAGAATCCAATGCAAACCCCAAGCAATGGCTGGTGTGATCCAGGTCTGGTCTGATGGCAAAGGTCATGCAAAGGCAAATCAGACCCCTGGGTCTTCGTGTTCCAGTGGGGAGTTTTCAGGGCACTGGATGGCGCCATCCCACAAAAGAACTCTTTATGTCTGTGAAGTATGCATTCCCACCACTGTTATGATTATGGCATTATTCATACTTGGAGCCTTTTCATTTATTTCCTCCTCAGTGAAAATGCACTTATTAGGCCCTTTCCCAAGGACAGGAGGAAACAGAGAACATTGGACAGGAAGAATGGAGAGCAGTCAGGATGGCTGCTATCCAAAAGTCTACAAGCAATAAATGCTGGAGAGGGTGTGGAGAAAAGGGAACCCTCTTACACTGTTGGTGGGAATGCAAATTAGTACAGCCACTATGGAAAACAGTGTGGAGATTTCTTTAAAAGCTGGAAATAGAACTGCCATATGACCCAGCAATCCCACTTCTGGGCATACACACCGAGGAAACCAGATCTGAAAGAGACACGTGCACCCCAATGTTCATCGCAGCACTGTTTATAATAGCCAGGACATGGAAGCAACCTAGATGCCCATCAGCAGACGAATGGATGAGGAAGCTGTGGTACATATACACCATGGAGTATTACTCAGCCATTAAAAAGAATTCATTTGAATCAGTTCTAATGAGATCGATGAAACTGGAGCCCATTATACAGAGCGAAGTAAGCCAGAAAGATAAAAACCATTACAGTATACTAACACATATATATGGAATTTAGAAAGATGGTAACGATAACCCTATATGCAAAACAGATAAAGAGACTCAGATGTACAGAATAGACTTGTGGACTCTGGGAGAAGGCGAGGGTGGGATGTTTCAAGAGAACAGCATCGAAACATGTATATTATCTAGGGTGAAACAGATCACCAGCCCAGGTTGGGTGCCTGAGACAAGTGCTCGGGCCTGGTGCACTGGGAAGACCCAGAGGAATCGGGTGGAGAGGGAGGTGGGAGGGGGGACCGGGATGGGGAATACATGTAAATCCATGGCTAATTAATTTCAATGTATGACAAAAACCACTGCAATAATGTAAAGTAATTAGCCTCCAACTAATAAAAATAAATGGGAAAAAAAAAAAAAAAAGAATGGGGAGCAAAATCTCTAGGAAACAGAGTCCTGGCGATTAGAGACAAACTTTGACCCCTGCCATGTTGAGTTTAGCCAATGTGAGTTAAGTAAGGACATCCAGGGCAAGAATTACTCGCCCTTTTGTTATTTCTGAAACCTGAGCTGCTTTTAGAAATAAGGGTTGGAATGTTCCATAGGAACTCGAAGCATGGAACGCAGGGGCATGGCACACACACTCGGTGCGGGCTATTTAAAAACCAGTTCCCTGGCTTCCCTCTGTGATTCTAAATACGTGTCATCACATTACCCTGCAGCAGCCGGTAACTATTTCTATAACATTGTCCAGCATCTGTGCTTGCTGAGGCTGGGTCCACCCAGGGGAAACAAAGTGGAGAGATGCTAACTGATGGGGCTGGTCAATCCAGGTGTTCTGTGGCACAACTAACAACCGTCCAATGTTAGTAGTGTGTGTCAAATGACACTTCTTGAATTTTAAGGACTGATCTATTTAATTATCCTGGGGAGAGAGAAGTGCCTTAGTCCATCAAAAGGATGCTTTTAAAATGAGCCTTATATGTATTTGACAAATAATAACATAGTCACAATTGATCACTTTCTCACATACAACCAGTTCTTATCTAGCCTATGAAAGGATCCCAGCATTGATGACTTTGCCTCCTTTTTGAATTTGTTTGATGTACTAAACAAACTAATTTGTTCGTTGCCCTAATCAACTATTAGCTGTCAGTCAAACAGATAAATCACTTAGGAATATTCTACTCAATTGTTAATCATTCAAAGACATTAGCTAGAAGAAGGACATTAGTTAACATTATTACATAATGTCAAAACACTTGAATAATCAAATCAGTTTGGGGATTTCATATAGACAAAACAATAGATTAAGTGATTTTTCTAGCTTTTTTAGTTTCATGTAAAAAGTTAAAACCCTACCATTTATAAAATGTGTAACCACTTGTCATATCCTACGCCAAGCATTTTATCTACTGAAATCTCATGTATTTCTGATAACAACCTTTCAAAGTGTCAACACCTCCATTTTACAGATGAGAAGACTGAGGCTCAGAGAGATTTAGTCATTTGCACACAATTACATGTCTAGCTTCTAGGGAGTGGTGGAGTGAGATTTACATACAGGTCTCTCTCATTTCAAATCCATGCTATTTGCCTCTCTGTATGTAAAACTTCAAATAGCCAAAATGGCCAAGTAAGGTAAGAAAACAAAAACCCTAAAACAAACAAGCAAAAAAACTTGAGTCCTGGATCATACAGTTAAGATAACCACAACTCAGTTGATGGACAATTGGCTGATTCCCCACCCCGCCCCCCCGGAACCGGTAATGACAAGCCACTCTGTGGCCTGACACCTGAGCATCAGGGGACCTCTTGTCCCCTGTGCAGTCCTGCTCTGAGAACTAGTACTCCAATTGCCAAACATTACATATGAGAACAAGTTATCCATGTTACATTATGCCTGTGGAAAGATCTGATTTCTTAGTCAAATATTATTTTTTGACTCTTTTCAGACATAGATTGAATATGTGGTTCCCTCATGGCTATCTCAAAACACACAGCAAAGACTAATTCTTTGCACTATCCTATATTAATATTTTCTTTCCCTCCTTATAAGGAGATGAGTTATAAATCAGGTGAGATTAGAAAGCAGTCACTCAAGAATGAATATTTTAAGGAATTACCTAGAAAGAATTGAGATTTTTCTTCCCCACATGGTAAATCATACAGAGTAGCAGCCTGCCCCAGGTCCCCCAGGACAACATCTTGAGTGCATATGTTATGCTGAGTTCTGTATTGACTAATTCAGAAACTCCAGGGTAAAATAACCAAAGTTCCCAAGTCAAAAATGAAAGTAAAAGGGGAGAATGAAGTGAGGATCACTGTTACAACATTCCAACAACTTCACAAATAGCCATGAGAGTAGCCGGCATTACAGGTTAGCAAATTTACCATTGCAAGCATCAACCTGCACCGTTGGTGTCAGGTCGCAAACAAGCCCATCTACCTCTCACTTTACTGATAATTCTTTTCCTCTCCAGAAATATAATCACATTTGACAAAATTAATATTGAGATAATTTCACTAGAGGGCTTATCTAAATATATGCTATATTAAAAATAGTCATGATATAAATATTTCTCACAAGAGCTGCAGCGATGGTGTGAATAAAAAACTCCCTTCGGAGATTTCAGTAAAACCAGATCTCACAAAGGATCTGAAAGAAAACAAAACAACAAACAGACACACACAAAGAGACACACACAGAACACAGAACAAACCTTATGTTAATCCGGTTTAGCAAAACAGTCACTATTTGACACTATTTTATGAAGTATGATACTGTGCCTTGCCAGCTGAAGTAGGAGACATGAATCTGCTGCAGGTTTCTCATAATAATGTTCGGGGAGTGGAAGATATCTAAGCATGTTCTGTAGCAGCTAATAAGAATCAAAATTTCTAAATGCAGCAAAATGTTAGCTCTGTCAAACAGCCAGGCGTGCCAGAGGAATCTCTCTCCCCATGCCCTTTTACCAATACATACAAAGCCCCAAATACATCGGCTGGAATTTTAAAATCGTAAATTAGATATCAAAATGCTTACGGGCCTTACAGTGAGATAACGTCAGGAGGAACGGTGCGTGGAATGGATCTGGCATTCTCACATAAGGCATTATCTTTGGTACAAGTACACACGGCAGGGCATTTTGGCTTTGCTGGTTTCTTCCCCTCAGTCAGCAGAAGCGCAGATAAGAGACATAGGCAATAAGCAATTCTTTTCAGGGGGATGCAGGCATTTCCCATCCTTTGGCTTCTCTCTGATTCCATGCAGTCGGAAAAATATCCCCAAACATGAACAGGGCTTCTGGAATTCAGATGGTGATTGTCTTGCTCTAAGATCAGGTCACATAAGAGTCCACCCTTTTCCTTTGCCTCTGTCTCTCTGCTTTTCAAAACAGGGACCTGCAGCTGATTCGTGAGCCGCTCCTGGCTCCAGCGAGGCACTGCTGGGGAAGAGACCTGTGAGGTGCTGCGAGATGGGAGGGACCCAACGGCTGGAGGAGAGAGCAGACTTGCATCACCACGAAAACACAGAGCACAGACCAGCCTTCGAAGGCAAAGCGAAGTGATGTAACAGAGAATAAACAGCTTTCTGCTTGCACCGGGAGGCCCTTTAATTGTTACCAAAAATAGGACGGCATTATGTCTTATTAGTGGGTGGGTGGGCGGGTGGGTGGGAGCAGTCATCTTGCCTGGGATCTCAGCAATCTCGGAAACCTCTGGGAATTTGCTTTTCCGTGTGGCAAACAACCTAGTAAGAAAAACCAGCTTCGGAGCCAGCCCTGGCTGGAAAAATGAAGTGAAATGAAACTCTCCCTCTGCAACCTTTGGCTAAAAACCTTGGTATTTCTTGCTGAGTCCACCTGACTGATGCCATCGCTGAAAGACAAACAACACATGGAGAATGTGACTTTCAGGGAATGAATGTGAGTAAATACTTTTCTGACACTTCACTGTCATAAATTATTGATTTTCATAATCCACCCTCCCCCACGTGAGCCATTCCCTCCTCCCGTGTGAAGGAGGGAGACAGAAACACTGACTGCCTCTGTGTCTTAACACCCCCTCCTCACCTCTCATCCCCCCCTTCTTCAGCACTAGAACCAGAAGCCTGGAAGGAAGTCCCTGCCAGCAGGAGGCAGCCAACTTGGGCTTCCAGGGCTCTGGAAAAGGTCTGGCTGAGCCTGGGAGGCTGAGACAGGGTGGGGAAAATGCCAGCCGACAAGCCAAAGACCCAGCTTTTGAGGGTCCAATCCTGCTGTGAACTAGCTGATGGTGTCTCTGGATCTGTACAATGGGCGTGACAGTACAGATGTTCCATATATATTGCAAACATTAAATCCAAATGATAGGATGCCACTGTCCCACGTGATGGGAAAGAGGAGGCACCCTTGGAGAAGGAAATTCATTTAAACAAGAGCCCAGGCTCTGGGGCAGGGAGGTATTATCTTTGTGCCCGGGGAGGTACTTAGGGTAAGGAATAGATGCTTGGGCTTCCTTCCACGTGGTGGGCAATCATCCCTTAAGCTGTCATAGCTGGTCAGGGATGTCAGTCCACCATCCTTTTTGTCTCAGCTTTTCAGACTGAAAGGAGTACATGGACTGTGTAAGCCAAGGTGCAATCATGACCTCAACTCATCCTACACAGAGCTTGAGTCATTGACAGTCCACCCGTTCCTTCTCATCGTAGAGAGCACAAATCCCTCATTTACTTCTCTGTAAGCTCTGTGAAGGGAGGGCGGTGGCAGTCATGGTCATTCCCCTATTTGACTGCTGTCTGTTTACCCAGAAGACTGCAGGCTCCATGAAGGGAGAGATACAGGAGGGAATCCGTGCACACCTCCATGTACAACCAACGTGCCCTCATGAACAGCCAGAGAGCATGGAGGTTCCCCATGGTTGAGACATGCTCATCCCAAGAAATTCCAAATGACTCCTCAGAGTTATCATGAAGGAGGTCAGGGACAACTCCCAAGGCAATGATGGAGCTGAGTTGCAGGGTAAGGGGGATGATGGAGAGTGTTGGCGGGAGCATCCCAGGTGAGCAGGCAGCATCTGCGAAGGCCTGGCCACCACCCAGAGGACCGCGGATGCCTCTGCAGAGTTCTAGGCAGACAAGGGATAGAATCTGGTTTGTGTTTCTAAAGGACCTGTAGGTTGCTTTCATTAAACCAGTTTGGGGGGGGTGATGGGGGTGGTGGAGGGGAACATGTAAATATGGTTTTTTGTTTTTTTTCTTTCCACAAAACAAGAAAAGAAAAAACCAAGTCAATTAGAAGTAATGATTTTGGAATGCATCTTACTCTTGCTTCCCTGTCCAGGCTCCATGGAGAGGGGGAGTTTATCACAGTGATTTTAAAAACGGTGACCCAGGGGACAAGCCCCACTGGAAACAGTAAAAGTGTCACTGAAAAGTTGGCTGCAAGTCAGATTTTTGTAGACTGAATCCTGCTTTAAGTGCAGAGTGGAAACTTGCTGCGTGGAATAATTATGTGGCAAAAATTGTTATGAAAGATGGTTTTTAGTCAAACAATCACCTACACCCTAAGTTCTCTGACTTGTAAGTGATGCATTTGGTAGCAATAAAGACCCTGAGAACTTTCCGGGACCTCAGAGTTCTTAGCTCCAATCCCTGCATGGGGAGATTGAGGTCCTGAGGGGTCACAAGGACGATGAGTGGTAGGAACACCACTCTGTGTGGGGTGACCCTCTGGCAGATATTTAGTTAAACTGATCCCTGTAGGCATGGCTCAGATGGTAAAGAATCTGCCTGCAATGCAGGAGACCCAGGTTCAATCCCTGGGTTGGGAAAATCCCCTGGAGGAGGAAATGGGAACCCACTCCAGTATTCTTGCCTGGAGAATTCCATGGATAGAGGAGCCTGGCAGGCTGAAAAGTCCATAGGGTCACAAAGAGTCAGACACGACTGAACGACTACACTTTCTTTCTTTCTTTTGTGGCGAAACAGGATCCTTCCCTCCCTCCGTTTCACTTTCAAGTGTATCAAACTATCAAGATGGCTTGATCAGTCCCTGGCTCTGTTCTCTGTAGATGTGAAAGGATGAGCAGTCTTTCATGTCTGACTTGGTTAAGCCGGGAGGGCATGAATGAGGGAAAGAAAGCATTGCCATAACTTCACTTCACAGCTGTATTTATCTGGCAGTTCAGTTTGTCAGTTCAAGTGGAAAAAGGACCATAGCGGGGGGTGAGGGGGGTGTTCTAAGGACAAATGACAATGGGCATTCTGAAAAGACAGTAACTTTTTCTTTTTGTATGGCATTTAAAGCTCAGACTTGAATTCCCCATTCAATTAAAACACCCACCAAGAAGAGGCACCAATTGAACTGTGTAATACAGATAACTGGTATTTTTAGGGAGGAGGAACCATTCCAGGCACCAGAATTGGTTCCCTCCTTACAGGGAACTAGTGAGAGGAGGGCAGGTTGTTGCAAGAGTGACGTCTTGAGGGGCCTGGGGGGGAGCTCCTACTGCTGACCAAGCTTCCCTGCCCTCCTCCGGGAAGCCTTGGTAGGACACTGAGAGGGGATGGGAAGTGGGAGGGTAGATGCTTCCCTCCCCAAGAGGGGTTTCCTCCAGCTTGGAAGTTTATATAAGTTTTGGCAGCCCACCTGTGCATGACGGGGGCGCCTTGGGAGAGGTGCCTAGAAAGGATGAAAGCAGAGCTGGAAGGAGGCCCAGGAAGGTGGGGGAGGCCTGGCCAAGGCCGGCTCCCTGCCCAGTCCCGGCTCTGGAGCAGAGGCTGAGGGACTCCGGGGCTGGCTCTGCACTTGGCCAGCCACGTGACCATGGGCTAGCTATTTCAGCTTTCTAGGCCAGTTTTACTCCCCAGTAAAATGGGGGGGGGGGGTGTATTTAATACTGCATATCATATAAAGTTGGTTTTTTAAAAAATATATTTAATTTATTTATTTGGCTGCACCAGGTCTTAATTGTGGCACTCGGGATCTTTAGTTGTAGCATGCAGGATCTAGTTCCCTGACCAGTGATGGAACCCAGGTCCCCTGCACTGGGAGCGTAGAGCCACTAGACCACCAGGGAAGTCCCACAGGTAAAGTTGTGGAGAGAATGAGAGACAATAATGTGTTTAAAGTGCTCAGCATGGGGTCTGATATATGGGGATGATCTGTCATCGCCATCATCACTGTCGTCGTTGCAGTGGGACTTGAATTCTGAACCTGTGACTTCCGATATGTGGAAAGCCAAGCTCTCAAATGAAATGAGTTTATCTTAAGTATATGTTCACTCTAGGAAGCAGGCACTTCCGGGCAGGATGACAGACTGTGGTCTTGCCAAGAGCTTCTACATGTGAGGGAACCAAGAAGCCTCCTCGGGAAGAAAGAACTCTCTTCCAGCTAGGGAGCATCAGGCTTGGTCCAAGGGTAAGAGCGAGGGCTGGACAAAAAGAAGGTGGTTATGAATGAACGTTGGATGGGTTTGATTTTTTTTTTCTTTAACCCATTGCCCTTGAACATGTGTAATTATGAGGGTGTAAGAAGAATCTGGGCTTCCCAGGTGGAGCAGTGGTAAAGAATTCATCTGCCAGTGCAGATCCCCTGGAGTAGGAAATAGCAACCCACTCCAGTATTCTTGCCTGGAAAATTCCATGGACAGAGGAGCCTGGCGGGCTGCAGTCCATAGGGTCACAAAGAATCAGACACGCCTGAGCATACATGTACAAGAAGAACCTACCCTGGGATCCCTGTAACAGAGGGTGTTTTCTCTAGTTTGGTGGGTATCATGGTGTTGCTTATGGGCGCTATGAGACTAAACACTGTGTTCTGGCACCCAGAGCTGCTATAGAGAAATGAGACCAACCGTGTCCCCATCCAGGCCCATGGCTCAGACATCACCCAAATCACTGGATTTTCCACCAGGAGCAACTCATGCTTGGCGTCCCACAGTACTGAGAGGCCCACAGACATAGGAAGTGGCAAATGATCCCAGCAGGGAGCCTTAGCAAAAGAAAGGAAAATGAGGATGTTTGAGAGCGCATGTGCAATGTTCCCTGGCATCCTCAGGAACTGGAAAGGGTCTTTGAGGAGGGGCTGGCAATTCTGAGAGAACTGATGAAAGCAGAGAGAGTGAGAACAGCCTGTGCCGTGGTTCTGATCCCAGTTTTCCCCTCAGGCTGGTGTGACCTAGGAAACACACATTGTGCAAGTAAACAAATCATTATTATGAGCCTTAAAAGATCCAGCTTGGCCCTGCCTCCTTTTACACTCAGACTTGCAAACTGGTGTCAGTTTAAGTGGCTTTCTCAATAGAGCAGGGTTTTTGAAGCGGCAAGTCAGCTGCATTAGTGGGTTGCAAAATCAGTCTAGTAGGTGAAAACAGAATTTTAAAGAATAAAATAGTTTTGAATCTAAAATTGGACTTTATTACACCTATAAGAGTAGCTGTTGGGATTTCACTGGTGGTTCAGTGGGCTGAGAGTCTGTGCTCCCAATGCAGGGGACCTGGATTCGATCCCTGGTTAGGGAACTAGATCCCCATTCTGCAGCTAAGACCTGGCACACATCAATTAAAAAAAAAAAAAGAGTAGCTATTACCTTGTGAAGTTTTAGTTTCCATTCTTTGGGTATGTATATGTGTGCATGTGCGCGCTCGCACACGTGTGTGTGTGTGCACAAGGCTGTAATGTAAAAGATATTTTGTACACTTGGTTTATGACCTCCCTCTCTAAAAAAAAGAAGAGAGAAAAACAAAATACTACCATACAGGATGTTAAAGATCTTCACCCATTCCAGGAGTCTGTGAAATGGCAGAGAAAGGTTGATCTCAATTCCAGTAAATTTCACTTACCGATTGAGAGCAGCAATCAGGCCTATTGCATCATCTCCGTTATTTACTAGCTGTGTGACCTGGGGCAAGTTGCTTAACTTCTCTGTGCCTCATTTTCCACACTGGTAAAATGGAAGTAAGACTTTTTTTTGCAGTAAATTTGTGTTGCTTATCTGTTTTATTTTATTTTTTTGGCCATGCCCCAAGTCCTATGGGATCTATTTCCTCTGCATGCATGTGTGCTAAGCCACTTCAGTTGTGTCGAATTCTTTTCGACTCCATGGACTGTAACCCACCAGGCTTCTCTGTCCATGGGATTCTCCAGGCAAGAATACTGGTGCGGTTTCCATGCCCTCCTCCAGGGGATCTTCCCAACATTTCCCGCATTGGCAGGTGAGTTCTTTACCACTAGCGGTGGTGAGGAGTGGCAATAGAATCTAACCCAGGCATTCTGACTCTGATGCCCAAGGTATTGGTCACTCCTGGACACTGCCTCTCTAAAGGACATGTGGGTTACTGGGTGTTGCTTTAGCAAATTCTAGCACCTCACTGGTGGCGCCAGTGGTAAAGAACCTGCCTGCCCATGCAAGGAGACATAAGAGACACGGATTCGATCCCTGGGTCAGGAAGATCCCCTGGAGAAAGGCATGGCAACCCACTCCAAAATTCTTGCCTGGAGAATCCCATGGACAGAGGAGCCTGGTGGTCTACAGTCCATGGGATCGCAAAGAGTCGGACACGACTGAAGGGACTAAGCACTCAAGCCCACAGCTGCCTCACTGACCGGGCAGTGCTATTGAACTACAGTTCCCAGCATGCAACAGGTCTACCTTCTTAACCCTTTCCTCACTGAAAGTTCCTCACAGTCTTGGGTAAAAAGTTTTTTAATGGCAAATGTGGTGAAATCCGGTTTTCCTAAATCATGATTATGCAATGGAAGCATGAATGCAGAAATCAGTGGGAGTTGATAGAGGAGAGGGTAAGATTCTAGGTTAAAATATCCTCTACAGTTTTTAGTGTTTGAAGGAAAACATTGGAGATTATCATGGGAAGGGCTGTTTTTAATTTAGAAATGTGTACCGGGAAAATGGCAATAAGGTTGTTTAAAGCACCCATTCTCAAACTCAGCTGCACTTTGGAATCACCTAGAGAGTTAAAAAAGATACTTAATGCTTAGGTTACATTCCTAGAGGTTCTGATACGATTAGTCTGAAGTGTAACCTGGACCTTGAGACTTTAAAAATCACATTAACTTCTAAAGTACAGCAAAATTTGAGAACTGTTTTCGAAGGGAAATATTCAGATGTGGTCATAAAGATGAATCAAATTGTGACTAGCTCAAGGAAGCTTTAAGAAAAATGAGGGAGACAGACTAGACTCTAAAAGCGGTGGTTCTCAGCCCTGGCTGTACATTCGGATCACTTAGGAAATAGTTGTTTTTTGTTTTGTTTTTTAATACAGATATCTAACCCCAGACCAATTGAATTAAAATCTCTGGGGATTTATTGTAGTGCTGAAGCAGCCCCAGAACAGTGGTTCTCAAAGTGTGTTCTCAGATCAGCAGCACCAGCATCACCCAGAAACTGGTTAGAGAAACAAATTCTTGGGTTTCTGGGGGTGGGGCCCAGCAATCTGTGTTTTTACAAGGCTTCTGGGTGATTCTGATACACTTTCAAGTTTTGAGAACCCTTGCCTTGGGTAGACTCCAGGCCGGAACCTGATTTGACATGCTCACAAGCAAGTCTAGCAAAGTGTTAGAATGTGCTTTTTCAGTCTGTTAGGTTAATGGCGCTCAATGAACTACACCTCCCAGTGTCCATGCACTGTGCCCCCTCCCCTGGAAGCCAGGCTGGTTCTCCTTAACCAACAAAATGTGGCAGAAGTGATACTGTTCCAGTGCCAGGCCAGAGTTCTAAGAAGACACAACAGCTCCTGCTTTGGGGGCTTTAGGAACCCTGAGGTGCGATGTAAGATGTCGGGCTCCTTGTGAAAAGGCCATATAGAGAGTTAGAAATCCTGCGTCTGTAAAGAGAGATCCTGTCTCCTTAGCCTCCGGGCTGAGTTCAGCCCCAAATAGATCCACCAGGTGAATGCGGCCACAGAGTGAGTGACCTCTGGCAAGACCAGAAGAAACTTCCAACTGAGCCCAGACTGGATTGAAGAACTGTGAGCAAATAAAATGATTGCTGTTTGAAACCGTAAGTTTGGGGTGGTTTGTTAATGCAGCAACAGAAAAAAAAAAAAAAAAGAAACACTGCTCAGTAAATAGTTGCTGAACTAATGGGTGAAAGTGCTATAGGGACATGGAGCTGGAACGTATCTCTCCTTTATCAAGGAGGGAAAACCAGGAGCTGTACAGAAAGAAGGAATATACTATCCAGCTGATGAAGAGGGTGGCTAAGAAGGGAATTTTGACCAGATGCCGATGATGCTGTCCTAACGCCCAGACAGCAAACGTTCACAATGCCCAGCCAAGAATAGAACAATTACAGGTACTCACTCTCTTTTAAAAATTGTATTTTATTGAAGTATCATTAATTTACAATATTGTGTTAGCTTCAGGTGTAAAACAAAGTGATTCAGTTACCACGTACATAAATTTTAAAATATATATATTCTTTTTCAGATTCTTTGCCATTTTATGTTACCACAAGACATTGAATAGAGTTCCCTGTGCTATATAGAAGGACCTTGTTGTTTATCCATCCTATATGTAATAGTTTGCATCTTCTAATCCTAAACTCCCAATCCATCCATTCCCCCAAGCCTCTTCCCCACTGGCAACCATGAATCTGTTCTCTAGGTCTGTAAGTATGTTTCTGTTTCATAGATAAATTTATTTGTGCCATACTTTAGATTCCATATGTAAGTGATATCATATGGTATTTGCTTTTCTCTTTCTGACTTACTTCACTTAGTACGATAATCTCTAGGTCCATCCATGTTGCTGTAAATGGCATTATTTCATTCATTCTTTCTATGACTGAGTAATATCCCATCATATGTATGAACCACATCTTCTTTATCTGTTTATCTGTCAGCGGACATTCAGGTGGTTTCCACGTCTTGGCTGTTGTGAATAATGCCACTATGATCACTGGGATGCATGTATCTTTTCAAATTACAGTTTTCTCTGGATATATGCCCAGGAGTGGGATTGCTGGATCATATGACAACTCTATTTTTAGTTTTTTGAGGAACCTCTATAGTGCTGCACCAATCCCACCAACAGTGTAAGAGGTTTCCCAAAGGTGTTAACTCTAGCTACCACATATTGAATACTGATTATGTGCCAGGCATATAGATAAAGCATTTTCCCTATCTTAGTGTTCACTGACAATATTATATATAACAATATAATATATAATATATTATATATAATATAACAATAATATATATTATATATCATAATATATAAATGACATATATAATATTATGTAATTGTGTATTTGAATAATATTTTGCTTCTTCTTAACAAGTTTGTAGGGTAAGTATTATTATCATCCCATTTTACAGATTAGGAAATGAAAGTCATATAGCTACTATTAATTCTGACTCAACCCATATTTGTCTGATTCCCAAATTTAAGCTTTTAAGCCCACAGTAGGGACAACCTATTCAGAAAAACTGTGAGTAGCTCAATTTTGAAAGGTGATAACAGAGAAGAGTTACTACCTGCCATTGATTGCAAATAAAATGTGCTCTTTTTAGCACAGGAATGCATCTCCAATTTTAGGATAGAGGTCAATGGGAAAATAGACCGCATATTACAGCTAAATGTAGATGTGATGGTAGATCACATCTATTTGGTAAAACAAAGGAAACTAGTAGTTAATCTTAAGCCCAGTCATTTGTAATGAAGAGTAGTTAGATACTTAGGCATTCTGAGAAACTTAGCCCCAAATTCTCAATCCCAGAAGTGCGCTACTTAAGCAGAGTTAAGAAAAGACAGGCCAGATGCAAGTCAGACCAGAAGAGCTTTTCTGGCCTGAAGCTCTTCAAGACTACAGAAAGGTTTTTTTTTGACCACTTCTTCTAAAATTGTTGTGACATAAGCTTCAGTGTCTTGTGTAGGAAGCATCTCACAATTTCCTCTATCAATTCAATGTGCCAACCCTTCCTTGGTGCATCAGAGCCAAGTACAAGGGAGGGGAAGTCAGTGGGCTCCTAAGGGGCTTGGAATTATTTACCTGCCCCCTTTTGATTTCTCTTCATTCATTCCTTAGTTCAGCGTGTACTTGTGAATACAATACTATGCACCAAGCAGTGGGGAAGGCCAGGTAACACAAGACAAAGTCTCTGTCTTCAAAGAGTTCTGTAAACCCATGAGCTGGAAGCAAATGGAATGAATACTTGGATTACAAGATCGCAGACAGGAACTTCCCTTATGGTCCACTGTCTAAGGAACTTCCCAGGTGGCACTAGTGGTAAAGAATCTGCCTGCCAATGCAGGAGACATAAGAGACCCAGGTTCAATCTCTGGGTCAGGAAGATCCCCTGGAGGAGGGCATGGCAACCCACTCCAGTATTCTTGCCTGGAGAATCCCATGGACAGAGGAGCTTGATGAGCTACAGTCCACGGGGTCGAGAAGAGTCAGACACGACTGAGCGACTTACTAAGACTCTGTGCTCCCAATGTGGGGCGCCTGGATTGGATCCCTGATCAGGGAACTCGATCCCACATGCTGCAACAAAGATTTTGCATGCCACAACTAAAACCTGGCACAGCCAGATAAATAAATAAATGTTTTTGAAAAACTTTTTAAAGATCACAGACAGCCACTGATGCTGCTGCTGCTAAGTCACTTCAGTCGTGTCTGACTCTATGCGACCCCATAGATGGCAGCCCGCCAGGCTCCCCTGTCCCTGGGATTCTCCAGGCAAGAACACTGGAGTGGGTTGCCATTTCCTTCTCCAATGCATGAAAGTGAAAAGTGAAAGTGAAGTCGCTCAGTCGTGTCTGACTCTTAGCGACCCCATGGACTGCAGCCTACCAGGCTCCTCCATCCATGGGATTTTCCAGGCAAGAGTACTGGAGTGGGGTGCCATTGCCTTCTCCGCAGACAGCCGTAGTCCCTTCTTATTCTTTCTCTGTTTATTTGGCAGGCTGCCATAGGATTGTGGAATCTGATAGATCTGAGTTCCAATCCCAACATTGCCACTCCTGGCTGTGGGTCTTGGTCAAATCACTTACTTTCTCTGGGTCTCAATTTTTTTCTGTGTAAAATGAGATTAATAACGCTGACCTCACAGGCTTTTGTCAAAGGCTGGGTGAAATTCTGTCAATGAAAGCATTTGAGATGTGTAAGTTATCAAATAAGTATGAGGGGTTGTGATCTTATTTACTGAGTTGAATTCTACCCTCCCTCCCCAGCTGGCTCTTGTCTCTGATTCTTCCTCCCTGTTTTTTTTCCCTTTGTTGTAAGGGTACCCAAAATTTGTTTTAATTAGGTGTGGTAAGACATGCAGGCACATGGGAGGGGGAGGCAAGCTCAAGATGGAAGGATATATATATATATATATATATATATATAAAACTATGACTGATTCAACTTGTTGTACAACAGAAAACAACACAACTTTGTAAAGCAATTATTCTCCAATTAAAAAGATATGCAGACATGGAAATGACCATCATAAAGGAAGTTGTGATACTCAGTTTCCTGAAGTATAAAACAGGAGGCACGGTGCACCATGCAGAGGGGCTGGATGGGGAAGCACTGGGGTCGGTCAGGAGGCAGAGGAGGTGAAGAAAAATGTGGACAAGAGCTTTACTGCACTAGTTTGAATAATCTCAGTGGGCTTTGGGGCATCAGAGCTGTCTCTAATAATCTGGCACCTGCCCCTGAGTTGATTAGTGGTCTGGGATGTGAGAGCCCAGTAGAGGAGGTTGTTGGAAATACAGACTCTGCATTGATTGGTTTGCTTGTGAAAGATTTGTTCACAGGTGAGTCAGTTACAATCTCTAGGAATTGGCTAACCCTGGGAGGGGCAGTCCCTCCAAAGTCATCAAGGGCCCGAATGTCAAACTATCAGAATAAAGAAAATAAAAAGACATACTTAATACCCCTTTCTAGCCACTCCTCAATAGGAAGCAACTGACTGGGCTCTAAGAGAACCGGGAGCAGCATGGAAGCTGCTGGGTAACCACCCCATTAGGAGTGGTGGTCTGCAAGGAAGAGAGAAGGAGGGTCAGTGAACCCAATGGAATTTCAGCCCAGGCACTACCTAGTTTACCAAGATTTCAAGCCCATCACAGAGTGAAACCTAAGTAAACAGGATGAAAGGCAGCAAACTACACTGCTTATGAAAACCTCCTTGAAGGCAGGACCCACGATTTATTTTTTTATTTTCTTGGTTGAATAATCATTCAATAGGAAAAGTAGCTAAAATGGCCTTATGAAAGAGAAAAGAGAACTGTGGACTGGTACTTTTCTTTACTTCTTAAAAAAAACAACAACTTAATTTTGCTGAATTTTTATTCCCAAATTTAAGTATACTGAACTTACACATTTTCATAATAGTCTTCAGTTTTTAGCAGAAACAGAATTAGCTGTGGATTGGAGAGCATTGCTTATGTCCCCAAAGGAAGAGCCCCTTCTGGCTCATGCTGGTGTAAGAAATTGAACCAGCCATGCTTTCTTTCCCTGGTTAAATTTTCAGGGGAGGCAAAAAGGTGTAATTGATGATGATGGTGATGATGATGATGATAACTAACATTGATGATGACTTAACACATTTATAATGTGCCAGTCTCTGTTGTAGGTGCTTTAGAACCATTACTCCATTTAATCATAACATACATAGTTTGGCTATTATTGATTCCCAGTTTATAAATGAGTTACCTAAAGCACAGAGGCTAGGCAGCCAACCTCCAAGATTAAGAGATTAATCTGACTCTAAACTAAGGCATTCCATGCTCTTAATCACTCCACAGCACTGTCTCCTTCCTTCAGAGTGGTTTCTTCAAACAAAGATGGTCTCAGCTTATTCACACCATTGCGGGCAAGAGCTGCGTAAGTACAGAATCCCAGTGGGGTGATGTGTATTGAGCCTTTGTGCTAGCCTGGGTGTGTAACCGGGGTTGATCCTTGGAAGAGCTGTGGCATATGGAAAGTTTGTCTCTGGGGCATGGAAGGAAGAAAAATGGGCTAAGATCTGGTCTGCCATGGGTGAGTTGTATGTCCTTGGGCACAGCTCTTGACATCTTCTTGTTTTCAAAGGAAGCTGTTGGGTATGATGATCTTTAAGGGTCCCGTCCATGTCAACTGCCTCTGCCAGAAATGCTATTGGAGGGTAGATTATTGGAAAGGCAAGGAGAGTGTTGAGCAGGTTCTTGAACATCCAAACATGAGTAGATAATAGCTGTTTGGGTGCCCTGCGTGCCTGCTCAGTGGCTCAGTCATGTCCAATTCTTTGTGACCACATGGGCTGCAGCCTACCAGGCTCCTCTGTCTGTGGGATTTCCCCGGCAAGAATACTGGAGTGGATTGCCTCAAACCTGCATCTCCTGCGTCTCCTGGATTGGCAGGCATATTCTTTACACTGGGCCACTTGGGAAGCCCTAGTTGGGTGCCCTGAGGAAACTAGCGCTTAGTTGCCTCCTGTTTTATGTTGCACCATATGCCTGCAGCTGGCGAATGGATAACGTCACTCACAGTTATTTGTAGATGCTCAGAAAACCTGAAAAGAAGAAAGGAATAAGTATTTAATGAGAAAAATATTACAGGAGACACTGAGGAGAGCAGGGTAAAGAGGGAGGACTTTCCATTGTTTTGGTCTCAGAATACAACAGTGGATATTGACTAAAGACGGTTCTGCCCTCTTAGGAAGTGTTTGGAAATGGAGAAGGGCATTTCTGCTCTCACCCTGGCTGTGGTTGTTGGACTGGAAACGCTAACATCCTGAAACTCTTGGGACCTCCACCACACACACAAGGAAGAATTGTCCAGGCCAGAATGCTTGGAGCATTCCCACTGAGGAAGAATAAAAGAAGTTCTCAGAGTGGGGAACATAAAAAACTTCTTTGTGCATTTTTCTGAACATTAATCAATAATCCATTAACTCAGGGAAGCTGAATGCTCTTCACACAGAATCCAGAACAAACTGACAGATAGCCTCTGGTAAGAACTCTGGAGAGGCTGCTTGGCCTTGGACAAGGCATTTCATTTCCTCGGTCCTCATTTTCTCCATCCTTATAGCACTAACTTTCTATAACTTCCTAATTCCTCTCATCAGAAAGGAGAAACACCTTGTAAAAATCAAGGTTTGGAAAGCCTTTGTTATTCTCATTTTGTGTATGGTAGATACCATACTGCGATTAACCAAAATGCATATGGCAAAGTTTAAATATGAAATATGCAGTTGCATACTTTATTGACTGTACCAACTATAGTTAATAACACTGTGTTGTGCATTTGGAAGGTTCTAAGAGAGTAGATCTTTTCAGTTCTTATCACAGGAAAAACATTTTTGTAACTATGTATAGTGACAGATGTTAACTAGGCTTCTTGTGGTGGTCATTTTGCAGTATATACAAATATGGAATCATGTTATACACCTGAAACCATACAACTTTATATGTCGATTATTTCTCAATTAAAAAAAAGTATATAGAAGCAAATGATCCCAGAAGATTTTTGATAAAGTATGATTTTAACTATTTAGCATGTCCTCTGGAGATATATTTGAATTTTTCAGAACCAAACAACAAAAGTGCATACAAAACCATGGTAGGGCACCCTTCCTACTGGCTTTAAAAAAAAAAAGGATGTTAGGACATGAAACAAGCCTAATTCTATGTTTCAGGCAAGGTGAATATAATTGGGCCAGAAGGCAGTGAGTCCGAGAGGTGTTGCCCAAACAGGGACTTGTTTATTAGAATGTAAAGTTGAAAATATGATTCTTCTTCTTCTTCTTCTTCTACTTTATATCTGAATTATTCCCCAAATACTTATTAGTAGCTATTTTTTTCTTAAAAGAGACACTCTTTCATTCTTTCAAGACTATTGACTGCTTTTTTTGTTTGTTTTGCTTTATGATTCTGAAATTAAGAGAAAAAGCATGTAACTCAGCTGCTCATGCTGGAAGCTTAAACTTCATGATGTTGGATTTCAGGCTTATTGGTTTTGTCTTATCCCTTTTGAAAGGCTCAGTTTTACTTGGCTTTATACTCTCATTCTGGAAGAACTAAGAGCTTTACATTGCTGCCTGTGACTTGTGGCCTATATTATACTCATTTGTTTCAGTAGAAATGATGACCCAAGAAGGTTGGAATTTGACCCCAGAAAATGAGAAGGGAATGACGGAACTCTTTGTTGTTGTTTTTTTTAATTAATTTTTATTGGAGTATAGTTGCTTTACAATGTTGTGTTAGTTTCTACTATACAGCAAAATGAATCAGCCACACATATACATATATCCCCTCCATTTGGGGCTCCCTTCCCCTTCAAGCCATCACAGTACATTGAGTAGAGTTCCCTGGACTACACAGTAGGTTCTTATTAGGCATCTATTTTATGTGTGTGTGTGTTAGTTGCTCAGTCATGTCCAACTCTTTGTGACCCCATGGACTGTAGCCCACCAGGCTCCTCTGTCCATGGATTCTCCAGGCAAGAATACTGGAGTGGGTTGCTGTGCCTTCTCCAGGGGATCTTTCTGACCCAGGGATCGAACCAGGATCTCCTTCATGGCCCACAGATTGTTTACCATTTGAGCTACCCAGGAGGCCCTATAGATACTATCTATTTTATACTTAGTATCAATAGTGTATATGTGTCAACCCCAATCTCCTAATTCTTCCCATCCCTGCTTGACCTACTTGAGCCCAATTTGAGCCACTAGGACTCAAAACTTGGAAAGAAGGCAAAGGGAGGGCAGTCTGTCTTCTCAGTGTCAGAATGAAACACTCTACAAGGCCTACCAAGAACTATTGAATGATCTAGGCTGAAAAGAGGACCTTTGCTTGAGTTTCTGTTTACTATTAGCCAAAGGCCACTTTGAAGTTACAATAGAACCTATAGTTGTATCCAGCAGAGATATAAATGAATTCTGAAAGGTAGAAAGGATAATCCTCAAATTATGGTTCTATTGCTTGTAGGGCAAGCAATTTTGTATCTAATCCAACCATTTTATGTCAACAGTCTTTCTTCAATGCTATATAATTGCAATTCCTCTCATTCTTTTTGGAATCAGTTTTACTACCCTTCACTAATGAATTTAGTAAATCTCCAACATGTGTTCATTCTATGTTTAAGAGTCATATTTTTGACTTATAGAAGAGTATACTTTGACAAGTACAAAGAATTCTAGTATTTCTAGAATATAAAGATCATACTTTAAGGTATATAAGGCCTTCTTGGATTGTAATTTGCTTTTTTATTTATAGGTTTTATCTGTTTCCATATGAGCAGTTTTAAAGCACAAAGGTTCAAGAAGCACATTAATCTGTTGGTTACAGAAGAATTTGATTCCCTCATTTGGGCAGAACAAATCTGAAGCCAAATGTCAGATTGGATTTCACCTTTTATTTACTCCTTCTCACCTTCCCGCGTTGTCATAACTGACTGACAGAGACCTTTAATCTGAACTTATTATTCCAGCTCTTTGTTTCAGATGGTAGGAAATGTCTGATAGGATACAAAATGTGAATGATAGCAAGAGATTCTTCCAAGACCAATTGTTTCGAAATAGGTGATAGAGCTTTAACCTAGTGGATTTTGGACTGTAGTTCTTAGGCTTATCACGGACTTCTCTAAACTCTGCCTCTCCCTGCTTCTCCTCCCCATAAACACCCTTCAGCCAGAACAACTCCATTTATACGCTGAGATTCAGGTAAGGTTTCATTTGAATGATCAATTTCTTAGGAGATGTATTTAATCCAAAGAAATGAAGTGTTAATAATGGCAGAGGCAATCATGGTGTTGTGGAAAGAGTCCTGAAGCCAGGACACATGATAAGTCTTTGCTTTGCCCTTTACCACCGGTATAATCTTGTACAGATGATTTCACAGAGTCTTGAGGTTCATTTTTATAAACCTACCTTGCAAGAGAATTGTGTGATAAGAGAGATCACATAAAGTGATGTGTGATTGTGAAGGGTTGCTATGAACAGCTTTTCAAGCATTGCCAACATGCAACAGAAATGTTTGGGGATCACAGGAGGGGCCCCTAGAACTCCTCAAATCATGCTAATTATAATAGGTGGCCGCTTAGTCATATGGTTATTGATTTTAACTTTAGTGTATGAGCACTTTCTTCTTCATTACCTTAAATTTCTTTTGCACCCATCTGATTTTCCAGTTTCTAATTGAAATTTGGAAGTTTCATGAAAACTCGACAGGAGCAGTTTTTATGAAATGTTTCCTCCAGTGGAGCAGATTGTGCTGCTCATCCGAGTCAGTTCTCAAACAAATTTAACTCTCAGCCCTGTAGCCTTCGTACAGGAAGACAGGGAAAGCAAAAATGGAGCTGTGATGAATGGTGCCAACTGGACTGCCTTGTACTTCTGACTCATTTCAGAACCATTATCATGTCAATAGAAGCATCCCCTTTATCCCCATATTTTTTATAAGGGAATGCTATTAGTAGAGCAAGGTCCAGAGAGAAGCAGCCCATTAACACTGCGATCAGGCTTAAATACAAAAAAAGCAGAGATGGACATCTAGAGATGCCTTGGTCACTGGATGAAAGGGAAAAAGTACCATCAGAAAGATGGGAAAGTAGTCTATGTACCTAAAGTAGGACTGATATCACACAATAATAAATAGCTGTTACTTGCTAAACATTACTATGTTCCTGACACTGTGCTTATAAATAAATTATCTAGTTTGATCCTCACAATTGCCCTATTAGTCAGGGTAGGCTAACTGCCACAGCAAATAATCTCCAAATCTCAGTGACTTAATAAGGTAAAGGCAAATTGATAACTCTTGTCCTCATCCTCCCCAGGACCTTGGAGTCCTTTTTTTTCCTCGTTAACCTCTTATTTTTAACTTAGTTTTATAGTAAAGAAACAGAAAAGAAATAAATCATTAAACAAATACCATAGCTGTCGATCTTAAATTTTAAATGAGGTTCTTGTTAAACAAAGCAGTAACACTACATCCTATAATTACATCTTTACTTGTATATACAAGAACTGTGTGCAAAGCGCTTTTCAAACTATAAAATAAGACTTTGGAATAGGATACAAATGATTATCCCTAGGATTTAGTTATCTCCAACTGCTTGTAATGAATCACAACTGCTTACATTCTTACTTTGCATCTTATTTACTTATGTACTAAGAGATGGCAAAAGGAGAAGAGAGCGGCCGAGGATGAGATGGTTAGATGGCATGGCTGACTCAGGGGACCTGAATTTGAACAAACTCAGAGAGATGGTGAAGGACAAAGAAGCCTGGTGTGCTGCAGTCCATGGAGTCACAAAAAGTCGGACACAACCTGGCAACTGAACAGCAACAACATACTGAGAGAAAAACCACCATTTTCTGATACCAGATTGATAGCTAATTTTTGAAAATAATTCCCAATCCGCAGGTCTAAAATTTTATTTTTACGCATAATTCAGTTACTGGCTTCACTTTCCCCCCAAATAAATAGAGGACAGCTTTTAAAAAGCAAATATTAGCAGATCTCTTTAGACAGACGCATTTCGATCAAGATGGGGTTTTTTTAAAATCAGTTTTTATATAAGAAAAAAAGGAAAGAACAGTCTTCAAGAAAGCAAATTGTATTCTTAAAAATATGGAATGTTTCCCGGATTTGCATACCATCATTGTGCAGGGCCACGCTAATCTTCTCTGTATCATTCCCGTGTTAGTATATGTGCTGCCAAAGTGAGCACGTGGAGTTCTGTATCCTCCAGCAGGTGAGGAGAGAGGGAGAGGGTGTACAAGGGGAGGATCCCATGGGAAGGTTCTTATGGTCCTGGGTATAGAATGTATCACTTCTGCCTGCATTCCATCAACCAGAGCTTAGTCAGATGGCCCTACCTAACTGCAAGGGAGGCTGGGAAATGTCCCCTAGGCATCCAGCCAAGAGGAAAAGGAAACGAGGCTTGGTGAACACATAGTCTCTTCTGTAACAACTCATTGCTCCCATTTTACAGATGAAACTGAGTTTGGGACAAGTGAAGTAACTTGCCTGATAGCACATAGCAAGTGAGCGGTAGAACCTGGATAAGTTCTTGGTATGATACATTCTTGGTAGATCCCAAGAACATGACTGCTGTTCTGCAAGACCACAGAAGTGGTGGTGATAAATTTTGATTTCTTGCCCTAAGTCTAAAATGTGGTACAAATGGCATCTTTCCAGGGTATCTTTATATCCCAAAGAAAGAATGGCTACTTTTAAAAATGTTGACCCCTCTGTATTCCCCTATATTCATCAATTTTAGACCCACCCAAAATGGCCTTGCCTTTCTATGACATCCCCAGCTCCCTGCTCCTGAATAAATTCCATGGAAATTTCTTAGTTGAATGAAATTTGCTTCATGAAATGTCCAGCTGAATGATGGTTGCTTGAGGCCAAGATTACCCAGTATCTCACTGAGGAGAAGGCTCAGGCTGGTGATGTGCTAATGGGCAGCAATGTGAGGGGTAGATGCCTGGGCAGCCCCCTCATTGGGGAATCATCATGTATGTTGGACTCACAGATTTCAGGGCTGGCTGCTGGATTGGTGTCCACCATGAGGAGCCACTAGAGGAAAATGATGACAGAATGGGAAATAATACTTTGAATGGCAGGCCAAGTATGGCATCTTTGTCAAGCCATTCATTGTGACAGAAGGAGACTTCCCTGTGGAGGACTATGGGTTGTATAAGATGTGATGCCCAAGGAAGGACACACCCCTGCCCCAGGTTCTGACCATCCATCAGCCCCTCCCTATGTGTACCCATAACCCTCTTCCCTGACCCCATTTTTATTTTATTCACCTTTCTCTTGCTGTTGTTTTTTGAGACCTGTGCATTCAACATGCCAGAAACCTGGGGACAAACACCTAGTCTGTCTTTAGTGATACTATTTGTTTTCCTAGTATGTCCATCTCCACTTCCTCCTCCCCATCCTTGGGGTTCTGTTCACGTGTTATCTCCTTGAACTCAAGCTTGGAGATTTTAGGCTCTCCAGGGAGAAGAGACTCAGGAAAGCGTTCTGGAAAAAGTATAAAGCTGATGCTGGTCCTGCTGATCCAATCACTAGGCACTGTGGACGTGCCTTAGGGACAAGGTTGCTCTGAAAGTGTGTATGAGTGTGTGTAAACTGACAGCTCTGTACCACATGCGTGCTGTAACACCAGAAGCACAGGTCTGTTTGGTGCAGAGGTTGCAAGGGTGGGCGCGGACCCAGAGAAAGCGGCACCATCTCTCGACGGTCCCTAAGCATCTCTTAGGGATGTCAGTAGTTGTCTGTTTTGGTGTTGTATCAATATCCAAAAGGAACAGATGCTCGTTCTAGACAACTGACCTTTACTTCCTCTGCATTAATGTAAAGCAGTGCAGACAGCAGAGCCCCTTGGTACGCTGACCCGACTTTCTGGTTTCTTCTTCTGTCAGGCAACATTAACTAATTAACAGTTAATAGGTTAAGCACTTTGGACTCTGTTCTCCTGGAGCTCTTGTTCTTCTTATTCCGGTCTCAGAATCTCTCCTTTGTGGGTATCTGGCTGTGTGAGAGGGAATTCAAAAGCAGTTTAACATTTCTCCCTGAACAGAACAGCAGAAATCAGTATGGAAAGAAGGAAATTGCTACTTTGAAACCTACAAATGGAAGGATGGCTATCTTTGTTTCACATCTATTTTTCACATGTGAGAAGCAGTCAGCTTCACTGATCACGTACTGTTGAGCCTTTCCATTTTTCTGTCTCGGAAACCTGTAATGTAATGTGAAGCATCTATTGGTGGGCTGATAGTACAAAGACTTCTCAGGATAATGTGCTTGATTTTCCCCCTTGAGATCAATTCATGTTTATTAAGTGTCTTTTATGAAAGTGGCATGGAACAAGGGGCTTCACATGCATTATCTCATTTAGCCTCATGTAAGCCTCTCAGTTGCCTCTGATGTAGCATCATTAGCCAGTGTTTTCAGACAAGATAAAAGGGAACAAGGAAATGTTCACTCAGGGCTCTGAAAGTGCTAAAGCACTTCCAGGGGATGAATACACTTACTGTCTAGTTTCTATTTGATGGCGTTCAATAAATTTTTTTAATATTAATACCTACTTCACATTTGCATAATCCTTTCAACTTTTCAAAGCACTGTCATCTCGTTCACATGTCATCTGATGCTCATGCTATCCTGTACTGATAATGGTCGAGAACTATTTGATGGCATCTTTTTTTTTTTTTAGCCTAAATCTCTGCAGAGCAGCTTGCTTTGGTTGCCATAGCTAAGGTTCAGGATGAAACCAATAGAAATCTTGCTTTCAGAAATCGAATCCACATTTTCATTTACAGGGTCTCCCTGGGAGGGTGTGATCGGTACAGCAATGCACATTGGTCCTCACCTTCCAGAGCCAATTGCCCTGGTTACATCTGCTCCCTAGATTTTAGAAATTTAATTGTCTTTACTACCCTGTCCTTGTTGGGATCTTCCTTCCAGTTTGCCCCAGTTAGTGACAGCCAGAGAGAAAGAAAGAAAGAAAAATAAGAAGGAAAAAAGAGGTTTGTGTGCTTGTGCAATGAGGTGCATTTATTCTAAAAAAATCCAGAATCCAACCTAAATAAAGCAGGGAGGGAGTGACAGCAGATGAAGCATAAAGCAGGTGCTTACTTAATTGCTGCAGCTGGTGCCAAGTATTTGGCATAATTTTTCTCCTCATTTCCAATTATTGGCACTGGTGCTTACTTTACTTTTTAGCTGAAGCATCTGAGAAGAGTCTAGGAACTGCTCTGCCTCTCTTACGTGTACAGGCAGTTTTCTGACAAATATTCTAAGTGAACACAATCCTGAGGTGTTTTTGTTTGTTTTGTTTTTGCCTCAAAATGACTCGTAGATTATGGAAAGAGAGATTGGGCAAATTAACATGTTATTTGATTCTGCCCAAATTGCCATGGGTTGAATTTTTAATTTGTTTCCCAAGACTTGACTCAACCTTTCAGACTCATCTGTGTGATTTAGATTTTAGAATTGTAGGTCTGAGCCCATAGCTTCCTTAGGTGTTTTCTTTTAAAAAGTAGGTTGTTAAAGTCACCAGTTGAGGTGGCACACCCCTTTTACTACTGGACTTTTCTTCTTTAGGTGAGGAAGGGAAATATTGCAAAAATATTAAATGCAAGTTATTTGATGCCCTGTCATTCCACAAATGTTTATGAAAGGGCCTCCCTGGAGACTGAGTGGGAAAGAATCCACCTGCCAACGCAAGAGACATGGGTTTGATCCCTGGTCCGGGAAGATCCCACATGCAACTATGACTGTGCGCCACAACTACTGAGCCTGTGCCCTAGAGCTGGCTGCAACTACTGAGCCCACATGCTGCCAGTACTGAAGCCTGCATGCCCTAGAGCCTGGGTTCTGCAATACATGAAGCCACCTCAATGAGAAGCCCATGCACCACAACTAGCCCCTGCTCACCACAACTTGAGAAAAGCTCTCGCAGCAACAAAGACCAAGCACAACCACACTAAATAATAAATTAGAAAAAATGTTTATGAAGAGTGAGCACTGTGTCAGAACCTTATGAAGAACAAACAATTGTTGCCCCAAACAATGCCAAGAACCATGAGGCATGCAAAGATAAATACTCTAAGGTCTTTTCCTTTCAGCAGTTTTGGTCCCTAAGAAAAGTGAGACAAGGACAAGGAGCAACACAATGCAGCTCTGAGGGGAGGAACAACAATGCAATTAAGAAAAGCACAGGGATCTATCACTTCTGATGGCAGATATAGCATAAAGGACAAAGGTCTTCATTCTCGCGCCTTAAGGTAATTTAACTTAGTAGATGTGGTTCGATTACTGTATTCAAGGTGATATTTGATTTCTATGCATTTGCCTGACCTTTACCCTTTATCTCCTTCTATTGATTCTAATCTGTGTGTGAATATATATATATATATATATATAATTGTATATATACATGGCTTGCCAAATGGTGCTAGTGGTCAAGAACCCACCTGCCAATGCAAGAGACATAAGAGACACAATTTCGATCCCTGGGTCAGGAAGATCCCCTGGGCGTGAGCATGGCAACCTACTCCAATATTCTTGCCTGGAGAATTCCATGGACAGATATGCATGGAAGGCTACAGTCCAGGTGTCACAAAGAGTCTATCGAGACTGCAGCCATTTAGCGCACAAAATAGCACTAGATTAAGAGATCACTTGGAGGCTTCCTGGTGGCTCAGACGGTAAAGCATCTATCTGCAATGCTGGAGACCGGGTTTGATCCCTGGGTCAGGAAGATCCCCTGGAGAAGGAAATGGCAACCCACTCCAGTACTCTTGCCTGGAAAATCCCATGGACAGAGGAGCCTGGTAGGCTATAGTCCATGGGGTCGCAAAGAGTCAGACACGACTGAGCGACTTTACTTACTTACTTTGGAGGCTTCCCAGGTGGTGCTAGTGATAAAGAACCTGCCTGCCAATGCAGGAGTGCAGAGACACGGGTTTGATCCCTGGGTCAGGAAGATCCCCTGGAGGAGGGCATGGCAACCTCCTCCAGTATTCTTGCCTGGAGAATCCCATGGACAGAGGATCCTGGCGGGCTATAGTTTATAGGGTCACAAAGAGTCGGACATGACTAAAGTGACTTAGCATGCATGCAGACACATGTTATTTGTGTGTGTGTATACAGAAAGATATATAGTACAATTTTGAACTGAAATTTTTTTTTAATTTTTGGAACTTTATTTCAGATTGTGTTTCAGGAAGTAGGAATGAAAGAGAAGAGAAAAGCTGTAGTTCAGGGAGGGCATCAGGACCCCTGGGTTCCGGTCTTGTTTCCACCTGGCTCACCTGTGTTCCCAGGTCCCTGGGGGCTTAGCCCAGGTGACCCCCAAGGTCCCTTTCAGTCTAAATGGTCTACATGTGATGCCTCCCACCCCATGCTGATGGGAGCAAAGGATACTGGAGGCCTGAGGGTGTATCAGAGGTGCTGGAATTGAGACAGAAAGAGTGGTATTTGGGTGAGACACCTCGGCCTCTCAGCTTCCTATTTACATGCCACATCATTTGTAGAAAGCCGTTAAATTCAGAGCCACTCACTGTTTACAGGAAACATGGTTAGTTTCCAATGGGTATAGCACTGACCCTGAAGAGTGTAGAGCATGGCAGAGCAAAAACATGTCTAAAAGACTGACACGCTGGCGGAAGTTTGTGCTGAGTGAGGTCCACAGATAAGCCTTGAAGGCAATGAAGTAAGTTCTGAGGAACAGACAGAAGGAAACTGGGGAAAGTGTGGCATGGGGGATGGCACATCTCTCCGTGTTTCTCTCCTGTCTCATTTCACAGCCAGGAATTGGGCCCAGGCCCTAATCAGCCCCACGCACAGAGGTTGCTGCCGGCTCCCCAACAACCTTCTCCCTTCAGACTCTTCCTGTCCAGTTCACACATCACTGTCCTCCCTCAAACACTCCACTCACCCTGTATGGTGATTTATTACGAGTCCCTGTTACCTGTAGCATCTCATCTCAGCCTGGGGTTCTGGGTCCTTCATCCAGGAAGCATGGTATTAAAACAGGTTACCTCGCCTTAGCCTTTGCAGCATTAAAGCTGTGCGATTATTGTTGTGGTTTAATCTCTTAAGTTTTGTCCAACTCTCTTGTGACCGTATAGACTACAGCCCACCAGGCTCCTCTGTCCATGGGATTTCCCAGGCAAGAATACTGGAGTGGGTTGCCATTTCCTTCTCCAGGGGATCTTCCTGACCCAGGGATCAAACCTGCATCTCCTGCATTGGCAGGTGAATTCTTTACCACTGAGCCACAGGGAAGCCCTGGTTTTTCATAACATGTTAAACTTCCCTTGCTTTTATTTTCCTTATCTCTAAGATGACTGGGGACTAAGGTTTCCAACTGTAAATGAACTCTTGGAACTGCTGATCTAACATGACAGCCCTGGTCTCACACTACCTTGGAGTGCCCAGATTCTAATATGTTGGCCCACAGTCCTAGAGGCATCTATAATCTTGGCAGGTCTTGGGTCCCAGGTTTTGGTTTGGGAGATGTCATCATGCTGGTTTTCAGGGCCATCTTCTGGTATTCTCCATAGCATTTCTCTGCTCCAAACAAGTCTGTGGTCTCAGGAGCTCTGAATAAGCCCAAATGTTTCCATCCTGTCTGCTCTGGCTCTGTGCCACTGCCACCGCCGGAAAGCTGCTCGTGGTCCACTACACTACCTCACAGCAGTCAATTTCCAGATTAAAGCCCAGCAGCTAATCCAGATACCCCTCAAGGGTACCTACATCTAACAACAATAGCCCCTCCTTTCCATGAGGGCAAGTCTGATAGCCATAGCCATGGCCTCAGTGGCCTTTGGTAATCTGTGGATTTAAAACTTCCAGTCATTCCCCCAAGAGTGCCTTTTTTCAAACATAATTGTCATCGTGCAGCCATTCAGCATTGTATCATAGATCTTTTCTCTCCTTGTCTCATAGTCTTCACAAGGTGTTAATGAATGCCTTGGGACTCTGCTAGCTTTTCCCCTATTATTGTTGGGCAATTAAATGCTTAGTCTTTCAATATCATAAATATCTCAGTATGTGCATGCGTGTGTGCTTCGGTCGTGCCCAACTCTTTGCAACCCTATGGACTGTAGCCTGCCAGGCTCCTCTGTCCATACATCCTGCTTTTTGAATACTTTGTCTTATTTTCCTAGTCCACTCAGATGCATTGCCATTGTAAAACATAAACTTCTTTGTGGCGTCTTGTAGTTTTGCAGTCTTTGTATGTATGTCTGGCTCTTGTGCATTCACCTACATCAGGTGTCCCAGACCTCCTTCTCTGTGCCTTCACCTCCACTTACTCCTCCCACCACCCTTACCGCTCAGCAAGTGGTCTTGCCTAAGTTCTGTCTCAGACATCTCTGACTTTTCAGCTATTCCCTGATTCAGTGGTTCTCAAACTCCAGGTGCAATGAATTGCCTAGAAGACTTATAAAGACACAGATTGCTGCCCCCCCCCCCCCCGAGTTTCTGACACAGTAGGTCTGTGTGGAGGGAGAGGGAAAGTTGCATTTCTAATACACTGTGGTGGTCCTGATGTTGCTGGACCGTGGTCCACACTCAGTAAACTCCTGCTTGGATTCTTTCCTCATGTTTCAGGGGAAATGGGTTAGTTTCTCCAACTTGTATTCCCTGCCTCCCACCCCACCCTCCCCGACTACCTGCTCTCTGAACCATCTTCCCATCTTCTCCCGGACTAGCTCCTACTCTCAATCTCTTTTCTTCTAGTGCCTTCAATCTGCACCATTGAAACTTCCCTTACTCCATCCTTTAAGAATCCTCCCATCACTGCTATTTTAGTAATACCTTTCTCTTACCATTACCCAGTTCTAACTAGCAGTCCAGATGTCTTTCCTCCTGTTGCAAATTTTCCTGAGCTTGAACTTGATCTTCATTCATTGCTTCTACTTCTTATCTGTGTATTTCCTTTCTAATTCCCAGAAATTTCCCAAGCTGCTCTACAGAAGCTATCTGGAAATTTAAAACTTACCTTTCTTCCCAAATCAAGTGACCTTTCTTTATTAAGTAATAATAGCAGTTAACGTTCATTGACTTCCACCTGTGTTCCAGGCATTGTACTAAGCACTGCATATATATATATATACATATATATATACACACACACATATGTATATACAGGTATATAATCTCATGTGAAGATTATCCTATATAAATTCTATGTAGAAGGTATTATTAGAGATTTTAAAAAGTTACAGCTCATAGAAGTTAAATAATTTGCCCAACAGTTTAAGCGAAAGAACCAGAATAAGACCCAGCTCTAATTCCAACATCCGATGTGCTTAAACATGGCCCTGGAAAATACATCAGAATCTCCGAGCAGCTAAAAAAATGACAATTACTAGCTCCAGTGACAGAGGTTCCAAACCAGGTATGGCTGAGGCCTAGGAATCTGAATTTGTAATAACACCACCCCCCTGCCCCACCCACCCCACATGGTTCTGAGGTGGGTGTTCCCAGTGACAGATACATTTTGAGATGCAGTCCCTCTATATTGACATAATTGGCCACTTCCTTTCTTTAAACACTTCCCTCAGTTGCTATGATACAACATTTTTCTCTGGCTCTGTGAGCTCTTGAGTCTGGCTTTCTCTGTCTCCTGCTTCCTCTCCTGCCCAGATCAATGCCCCAGCTCTGCCCTCCGCCTTCTCCTCCCTCTCCTGACTGTCCCTGTGAGCCCGTCCACTCGCAGCACTCAACTCAGGCAGATGGTTCCCAGCCTTGCCCTTCTCGTGCCAGCATCCTGGAGAGAGTCATAGAGCAGCAGGACATGATTTTGGAACATGATGAACTGTTGCACAGACCGTGGACAAACGGGTGAGGCAGGTGACATTGACTATGGTGCCGCATCACCCCACATCACCCTTGCTCTTTCTTCTGGCCTCGAAGATCCCTACCCTTTATATCTTTCTAATCAAACCAGTTCAGCAAAAGAGCTGATTACTTTACACAGTTACACTAATGTTTTAATTCTCCCACTCATTTGCATTTTTTTCTCTTTTTGTTTAAGTTGGGTTTAACTGTTGTTTGCATGTTGAAGACATTTCAAGCTTCACTTAGCAGATGGGGGGGGATTTAGACAGAAACTGGGACCTAAGAGGAAGGGAGGAGGGCCCCTTCTCTTTCCCTTGAAATTGTTTGAACCTGAGACTCAAAGGCAGCTGAAAACACCACTGGAATGGCAAGCCTTGTCCTTCTTGCCTCCTGTGTACCTGGGCAGGTGAAAGTGAAAGTCACTCAGTCGTGTCCGACTCTTTGTGACCCCATGGACTATACAGTCCATGGAATTCTCTAGGCCAGAAATAATGGAGTGGGTAGCCTTTCCCTTCTCCAGGGGATCTTTCCAACCCAGGGACGGAACCCAGGTCTCCCGCACTGCAGGCGGATTCTTCACCAGCTGAGCCACAGGGAAGCCCACGGGGTGAACAGTAATTGCAGCTGCTGCAGACCTGTCCCTAGAAGAGCGGAGGGTGTTTGGCTGGCTTCCTGCTACGCTCCACACTCGGAATGGCTGACTTCTCTTCATCTTTCAAGTCTCAGCTTAAATATTCTCTTCTGAGAAACTAGTCCCGACTCCCTCCGTACTTACACAGGCCCTTCTGGGCGATTCTCTGTGTTGCCAGCTGTTTCCTTTCATTGCATTTATCACAGTTTGTAATTATTGTACTTATTTATTTACTTGCTCTTCCTGTCCCCATTTGGACAGTAAACCTCAAGAGGATAGAGACCAGTTGGCCTTGTTCCTCACTACGCTTGTAGCATAATGCAGGCTCACAGTAAATATTCAGTGTTTGTAGCCAGAGTGGCTGAATAGCGACACCTCCGCCACCTGGCACTTAGTGATTAGTTCTTTACCTGAGCTAACTGCCCCCAGTAGCTATCCCAGCGCTGAAAGATTTGAGACGGTTGGAGAACAGCTGGTTCACCTCACCGCTGGGATAACAATACGGGGTGGCCTGGAGGTGGCATTAGGAAAATTTATGAAAGACTTTGAAAAAGGCAAAATGAATTACTAGGTATCCTGTCTAGCACCCAATCAAGTTATGAGACTTTCAATGTCTTTGAGCTATTTTATACAACTTTTAAAGTCATATAAAACTGACAGTAGTACAAATGATTCCTGTCAGTAGTGATGCAAATGAATTTTGTCTGGTGGAGGTAAATTGATTATTGCCCTGTGGATACTGATCAGGTTTGCATCTGTGTGTAAATTTATATTAATTTTCCTGATTGCCTATATATGTGTTCTTTGCATTCTCCTTTGATCTGAGGAGTAACATTTTGCTTATTGCCTTATTACTTAGGTAAGTAAAATCTCTGATGTGTGTTCACTTTATATTTGTACAAGAGTCATGATTTTAGCCTTTAAAAATATTTTTTCAATTTAATTTTATGAAAAGCAAGAATTATCAGGCATCAAAAATGCTATCAAGAAAGTGAAAAACAACCTATATGATGGGAGAGAATATTTTCATATCATTTATCTGAAAAAAGATGAATATCTAGAATCTATAAAGAACTGAAACTCAGCAATAACAACAACAAAAAAAAACCAAATTCAAAAATAGACAATGCCCTTGAATAGACGGTTTTCCAAAGAAGACATAGAATGATGAATGCACATGAAACGATGCTCAATATTATTAGTCATTAGGGAGATCAAATCAGAACTATAATGAGATACCACTTCACACCTACTAGGATGGCTATAAATAAAAAAGAAAAGAAGAAAAAGGGGAAATAACAAGTGTTGGTGAGGATGTGGAGAAGGTAGGAATATTAAATGGTAGCTATTGTGGAAAACAGATGGTGATTTCTCAAAGATTAAACTAGAATTCCCATATGACCCAACAATTCTGCTCTTAGATATATATCAAAAGATTCAAACAGGGACTCAAACAAATATTTGTATTCCAGTGTTTATAGCATTATTCACAATAGCCAAAGTGTGTGCCTGCCAACAGATGAATGGATAAACAAAATGTGATATAGAGCGATAGATAATGATGAATATTATTAAGCCATTAAAAAGCAATAAACTGGGGCACATGGGCATGTAGATGGTCCTCTGAGCCATGGAAATGACTGATAGCACAAGGAGAAAAGAACACGCAGCCCCAACCCTGCAGAAAATCAGATCCTGAGAAAACATAGAATGAGAAAGAAGGAAAACTTGAGTGTGGTATCATGGAAACCAAGACAGCAGCCTTACTCCTGATGTCTAGCAGCTCACTGTCCAGTGACTTGGGGTCACTTCAGTGACTGCTTAATTCCTGTCCTGTGAGAGGACATTATGCACTAGATAGTACTTCTGTTCATAAACAACATTTTCAACAGCACACTTTATTGTCAAAAATTGTGCAAGATAGATTAACCTCCAACTAGTGAAGATAAATGGAAAAAAGAAAAATGCAAAAAAAAAATTGTGCAAGATAACATAGGATGCATAATGACATGGTCAAACAAAAACAAATCTGGACTTAGGTGGGAGAAACTTTTATTCAAAAAAATTTTGCCAGGCAGGAAAGGGACTATTGTGATAGGGAAGCACTTGGTCTTATTTTAATAGAGGGGCATGAACAGGGCTAGAAAGAAGCAAATGTGGGAAACTGGAGTGGAAGGGTGCCATGATCAGACATTAGATCAGAGAAAATTTTATGCTGAAGCCAGTCTGTTCTCTGTGTGCTGCCTCAGACTGAGGGTGGGCCAAAGTTCAGGGGCTTGGAGGAAGGAAAGAAGCTGAACCGAAGTTTGGTTAACAAGCATCTTGATCCAGTTGATCAATGGGGATGAGCAGTTCAACTCATCATTTATGAGACAAAGAATGGGAATTTGGAGTGTCTGTATGTAGCTTTGTCATAGGTTAAACAGGGGGCATCTAAGCCTTATCATATGGGAAAGAGTGGTTCTGTGCAGCAAGTTGTTTTCCATATCACAAAAACTGGGGGATTCCTTTAACTGGCACTGTTTTCCAGGAGCAAAGTGCTCAGGCAAAATTCAGCATCATCACTAAGCACTGGGATGTGAGTTCCACATGCCCAGTCTGGGTGACACCCAGGGCCTCTCAGTTGGTGTATATGTTTCTGCCCAGGGATATATAGATCACCCCTTGGTGTGACTAGGCTGTGAGCGTCCTTTCCAAAGTGTTCCAAAGGCTTTTGATTCCTTTCTTGAAGGAGTGTCCATGCATGACTTACCAGGAGCCTGTTTTGTTACCAAGAGATTCATCCAAGAAGGACTCAGAACCTCTGCTTCCAAACTACCACCTCCAAAATGCAGTCCTCAGGTCTATGGATTAGTCCTTGGAAATCTGCATCCCATGGGCTGCATTCAGCTCACAGAAGTGCTTTGGTCCAAAGTGTGTTTGCTTTGATTTTTAAACATGAGTTAGATGCCAGTGTTAAAACTCAGAATACTGAATCTAAAAATTCAGCTTGCTAACTTCTCTAGAAAAATGGATTGCTCTAGCAATTCTGGCCTACATTTCTATTTTATGCTTCCTATACTATTGAACAAAATTCCTAACCATAAAGTGTGCCATTGAGAAAGTTCTATTTATAGATCCCCGCATTACTTTGAGAGCTCTTGCTTTTTATATGGCCCAAATAAAGAGAGGCATGAGCCCCCCCATCTCCTGTTTACCACTGTTTCTCAGAACCTATTCAGTCATTTAGGTTATCTCTCTGTCTATAAGTATTTCCATTTCTACAACCAATTATCACCTTCGGTATCAGGACATCTAAAAGTAAAAGGGGATTTACTTTCAGAAAATATGTTAATTAAAGCATTATTTAGGGAAATTGCTTACTATTTACATCCAGTTGCCTGACCACATAATAATAATAGTGTGTATCCTTAAATACACAACAGATGTACTTTCCTGGATGTTTCACTTGACTATACAACATGCTCTGTACACATTTAACTTGTGTTCATGAATTGTGAAATCATGTGATATATATTCTTATGAAACCCTGTACATACGTACTTAAATATAACTTTTTCCTGGTAATCTATCTCATCAATTTAATGTTTATGCCAGCCAGAAGAACTTACAAGGGTAGAGGTTTTCTTTCCCTCTCTATAGCCTCCGTGGGTGGTGGGATTATGTTTCCCATGATTGTAGCCCCAGTCAGCCCTTGAAGAAGGATCCAGAGTTACAGCAGCCATCAACTTTCATTATTATAATGAGTCTCCCCACTTTGCAATTTCCTAAATGAGACCTGAAATATCTGATACCAACAGATATTATATGACAAAACATAAATGCATCAGTTTTCCAGTGACATTAATATTTCTGGTCTCTGCTTCTCATCCCATTGACTTGGTAAGTGTCTCCCTATCTCTTAATCAGAAGGCTCCTTATCCACCACTACCTCGGAGAGGGGTTTTGCAGACATCCTGTCTCTGTTCTTGCCTCCTGGGAGCAGGCCTAAAAATGACAATCAATTCATTTGGCTAAGCGGTATGTTGCTGCCTCTCCACTCTGCTTCCCATTGTCCATCTAGCCACAGTATTCGTGCTCCGGTTGCCTCTTCCAGGCACTTTCACAAGTGAGTGGCTGACCTTTGACTGTATTGCGAAAGGTAAGTATTAGATTGGGTCTCAGTTCATGGGCTGAGCTGTACGTCGGAGGTTGCAGAGTTGTCTTCTGCCAGATCCTGGCTTATAAATGTACAGGAAGTACAGCTGACTGTGCCAAGTGTTCAAGGCCTGGGCACTCTCAGTCCTTTGGGTGCTGACTAGAGTCTTTCTCAGCACTTACAGAGCCCCCTGTCTGTCTCCATCTCTGTGCCTACAGGAAATTCATCTCTGACTATGCAAGCATTTACGTGGTGTGAATTCTGAGACCCCAGGAAATCCCATCTATCTACTCCCCAGCCTGTTCTGCCATGCCTGAAATCACTTTAATTGCCAAAACTTCCATTGACCAATTAAAGTTTTACAAACCTCTAAGAACAGTTAAATTTTGTAAATATAAACTCTTTATTAAAGCATAACATGCAAACATAAAAGTACACAAGTCATAGGTAGAAATTAACCACTCATGCAGTGAATGCCAGGGTCAAGAAACAGAATGTTAATATTGCCATTTCCCCAAAAGTCCCCTCCAACTACTGCCTTGTGCCTGCTTCCAGACACCTCTTGTATGCCCACCAGGGGAATCATTATCC